>NC_064534.1:8230268-8548846 GCF_023856365.1 Brienomyrus brachyistius | reverse complement strand
CCTGAGGCTAACAGATACAATTTAGTACCCTTTCCAATCTAGAGAATTTACATTGCAATGTGTCTTCTTGATCTAGACAAGAAGACGCCTTTTCACAAGCTGTCTTTCCTTTCATCCAATGTGGTATCACAAGATGAAACATAAAAAACAAAAGCAATCAATAACCCATCTGTCCGGAGCCTATGGGCACAAGACAGGGAATAACCCAGGATGGAGCATCAACCCAAGCATCACAGGGCTCACAAATGAAGAGTTTGGCAACTCCAGTTCATCTTAGCATGTTTTTGGACTGTAGGAGGAAACATGCAAACTCCACACTCACACAGAACCAGGGTAGAGACTCAAACCCGGGTCCTAGAGGTATGGGGCAGCAGTGATAACCACCACAGCACTGGACCCTGCCCGTGTAATAACCGTATCAATCTATTACAAAATACGGATCAGGGCCCCATGAATTGATACAATACATCTTCGAAAACTGTTTATCTAGTGCAGGATCACAGTGAGTGTATCATGGGAAGCATTGGCTATAAGGCAGGGAACATCCTGGATGGTGTACTAGAGCATCACATGGGACACCCTGGATGGTATACTGGAGCATCACATGGGACACCCTGGATGGTATACTAGTGCATCACAGGGGACACCCTGGATGGTATACTAGTGCATCACAGGGGACACCCTGGATGGTATTCTAGTGCATCACAGGGGACACCCTGGATGGTATACTAGTGCATCACAGGGGACACCCTGGATGGTATACTAGAGCATCACATGGGACACCCTGGATGGTATACTAGAGCATCACATGGGACACCCTGGATGGTATACTAGTGCATCACAGGGGACACCCTGGATGGTATACTAGTGCATCACAGGGGACACCCTGGATGGTATACTACTGCATCACAGGGGACACCCTGGATGGGATTCTAGTGCATCACAGGGGACACCCTGGATGGAATATTAGTGTTTCACAGGGAACATATTTGCACAATAAGGACAATTTTGAGGCAATTTAATCAGGCTATATCCAAGCAGTTTTTAAGAACGTAGCCTACATGGCGAAATTGCAAACAAACAGAAGGCCTGCGGCATATAATAGCCTATTAGAACAGAACTTGCTCAAACTTTTTTTTTCTTTTCCTTCCTATTTTGTGCCCCACTTTCACTTTTAAACATGTTGAATTACTTTCTGGACCAACAAACGCAACCAGGCATGACCATTATACATCTTCCTAGTTTTGATGTATGTTGTCAGATGGATGAGGACGTTAGGCAGCCTTTAGATCCTACCCATCATGCACTGCAGTTTTTTGCAAAATCCTCAAACGGAAAACCATTAAATACAAAAGGAACAACTTAGTTTAACCTCAAAACATTACTATGTATTATATTTTAAGTATGTTGTAGGGATTTTACAGATTTTTTTTTATTTATTTAAAATTACATCCACCATAATAAGAATGTATACTAAAAAAGGTAGATATATAAATTTGCAAGTCACAATTGCATTATAAGTATTATATTCTAGCTGTCAGGAGGGAGAAATTCTATTAACATAACTTTGTTTGTATTTGGTACATGGGAAGGACCTCTTACAGCTGGGGGAGGGGCTTCTACGATCAGGGGACCTTAATCCTGCCCTTAGCTCCGCCCCTGATCTAAAGGGGTGACAGTGGCCAGCAAACTAAATACAAAGCCTCTCCTGTTGCCACCCCCAATAAAAACAAATTATGGATTTTTTTATTTTATTAAAGGAGCCATAGAACAGACGTGTAGGATGTAGACGTATACTGTATGCCTTAATCTGTCCCTTGGCACATGGCTCAGTGGGTGGACTTCTATGCCTATGAGTGGAAAGTCACTGATTCGAATGCAGTGCTCAGCACGGTAGCCACATCTCCAGTGGGCCCTTGGCCAGGGTCCTTAGCCCCCTGAAACATCCCCCGTAGGAACTGGGTGGGTGACCCTTTGCTCAGACCCCATGGTTTGCCCTCACCTATGCACTGTATGTACAGCATTGCATAAAAGTCTTATGCAGTCCAAAGAGATGTTTAAAGATATTTATCTGGCTAGTAAGTGTATATTTAGTCAGAATAAAAACGTAGTTTAGCATTAGAACATATGTAAACTACAGTAAGTGTAACATAGTAAAAACTAGTAAGAATTTATTCAGTTCTCCAAAAAGTTGTTGATATCTAGCTAGATGGGTAGATGAACACCACTTCAGTTCCCAAACCTCCCTTCAGAGCCACCTCAGCCATTCCATGTATTTATTGAATTTCTTCCCCAGCTCCGTTAATTAATTAATTAAGTGGTTGTAAAAGTGAACAAGATATTGATTAGCTGTATGGGGTGTGCTAGTGGTCAGGTCAAAAATACATGGGTGTATTGTACGGTTGCTGTAAATAAAGGAGTGATTTTAGCAGACGTTTTGAAATGGATAAGCGGACACACTTTGACAGACATAATAGCACAATTTCACTCCAACATGATCAGTCAAACGTCATTTTCTTTGGCTGCCTAAGACCTTGTTTGTTGCAAACAAAAATGAGAGCAAGATGGCAGATGTGGGAAAAAACACAGTTCAATGTACTTAGATAAACTGTAAATAAAGTTTCGCATAATGTTTTATTTTTTTAGATTATGGGGTGGGGGCCGGGGGGGGGGGGGGGCGTTTGAGGGTGCCTGCAGAAAACCCCCACGAGCATGCAAACTCGTGTATAAAATATAGTTGAGAATATCAATGTCGATTTCCATCATGGGATCTTTCAGATTACTGAACTATTTATATAATTTCATTTGATCCTTGCCTTTGACTGTGTGAGCATGGAGTTTGCACAGAGGTAAACAGAATAGGCAAAAACCTTACTCAAGTAGTGACTGAGACGGAAGGTTGATAGGAACCCAGAAGCTTGCAGGTATGCATTACAGATGCATTAGCTACAGAGCAGTGCACAAAAGCATCATTCCAACTTATTGCAACGTGATACCACAGATTTATTTTAAAATATGAAATGTTTTTGGATGCCATAAAATGTATTTCATCAAATATGTATTTGGTCTCACACAGTGACAATGACAACATTGATGTAATGTAATGTTTGTTTATTTTGGCATCTCTGAGTGTGATGGGACACGATTGATTGGTGAGACGTGGGTGCGCGACAACATGGCTTGATTTTTCGAGACATATACAAAACAAAAACATGTAGCAGTGAGAAAATAAACATAATTAGTACCTTTAGGGATTTACTCAACAACAAGCTAAAAGTATCCCCTCCCCGAGTAAATGCAGCAGAGTAAATGTAGCATGTTACTACTCACACCAGGCTTTGCATGTTCTACCCATGTTTGATTATTGTTTCATAAACCAGCTTCCCATTATAAATGAAACTGGCTTAAAAAAAATCACAGATGAGCTGGTTGCAGCACCAGCTCTACAGAGGAGAATTTCAGAACCTTGGACAGTGGCCCATGTTGTCTGCCCATGGAACCATACTACTGTATAACTAGGCCCGCTTGCTGTCACCTGCCCAGGGGACAGGAGAGTCGGCAGGACAAGTTGATCATACTTTTTGCCCATTAATTTCCTTTATATACTGTACACTGAAGAAATACTTGCTTACATTACAGTATGTATGTTATAATATTTTTGGTAAATGGTGTAAAGCAATATCAGCACTGTATATATTTTTTCCTCTTTCACAGATTTATGTTTTCCTTCCTATCTGCCCTATATTATAGATCAAGGCTCTAGGTTTTTTTTTTAATCTACTGCTGTGATTTTTCTTCTATGCTACTGGGATTACAACTTTTAAATGGCTGTCCTAATTCCCAGCAACGGTGAGTATCGGCCTGGTCGCAGCTATCAGGCAGGAAATCTAAGAGACCCGCTCAGGATAAAGGGGGCAGAAACAAAACAAACGTTTTCTTTCTCTCTCCCCCCCGTAACGGAACCGGCTGCTGTTCCTTTCTCGTTTTAGAATAATTATTTATTTTGACAGGTTAAGAGGAAGGAGAACTTTTTTTATCGGCCATTAAGGCAGCAGCCCAAAGGCTCCAGAACCCCTTTTAATGATTAAACTGAAACTGAAGTGAGTTTACAGTCACTTAAAACCTCTTCATCTGAACTCATCCAGAGCACACTATCTGTCTCTCTAGAATATATCATACATCATAGTGCTATCTACTGTCATTGTCTACCTCTGCCTTGAAATACAAAGGATATAATTGCGTAAAAGGGAGAAAAATCCAAGGTCACGTCAAAGCACTAAAAATCCTCTTCATACAGCACTCATCTGGTTAAATAAATAAATCCCACACATTTGTTACCATGAACACTGACAATATCAGAGGCCTCTGACAGGAAAGTGCCATATTGTGTGTCCGTCAGTAATTCACGTGGGAGACGCAACGGCCAACACTGGTTAAGAAAAGGTATGAACCTGCAAAGCTTGTATTGAGAGGCATATTCAACCTGGGAAGGGAGAATTATATTTTTGAAAAGACCCAAGGTAAAACGGTTCATTCTTCAGCTTCTCATTAAGGCAATGGTGTGAAATTATTGACCTCATGTGCCAATAATGACAGGCACAATGCACCCTGTTCTCGCTGCCACGGGTGTCAGTGCCGACGCTGCAGTGTTTCAGCGATTTTAGACCCTTTAAGAATAAGCTAAGAGAAAAACAGAAGAACTTTTGTAGAGGTTATTCGCCACTCTTGTCTATTAAACAGACGTCAAAGGAGAAGGTCAGTTTCATTGCTCAGACTGGCAATTAAACTGTGTAATTATGAAAACTGCAGAAAAAATGTGGCTGACATTTGCTGGACACAACACATTTGAAGCATAGGAAGTTTTCACTTACAGATGAATATCAGTTATTTAATCAATTAATCACACAGCAACCACCACAGGACATCGAACAAATGAAAACGGAACAAGATGAGTGCTGCCAATTTAATATTGGACTGGATTTTTACTTTCTGGACCTGAAATTTCCACCTCTGCTGCTAACATTATCCATTTAGCACACGGCATGGCAGGAGTCGCCCTTCTCTGTAATGACATCTTTTTGGGAGTATGCAGTTTAAAATGACACTGCGTTCCCATGTGTTCTTTAGCTAGTTAGCTTGATTCAAATATATTTCAGTGGGTTTGAGAAAACAGATATAGTCATCTGGAGATGCTGCCAGTGCGCAGTTTTGATGTGAAACTACTGATTTTCTGGGACCTGTAAACACAGCTGAAGGAGACCATCCAAGGCGGTTCAGATATCCAGCTATGGCTGCTGTTAGTTCTTGATTAAAAAAATTATAATAATAATCCACAAAGACAACTACACGTACAGTTTTGACAGGAAATCTGAACAAGAAGACCCAAGGTGGGAGATCTTGAAGTTTCACGCTAGTCTTGGGGTTTCTTTTGGGTTCCAACTGTAATCCAAAACCACGCTTTGGTGAAAAGGAGTTGGCAAATTGTTCGCAGGTATGCTGGTTATCTGTGCTCAGCGATAGGTTGGCGCCCTGTTTTGGGTTATTCCCTGCCTTGTGCTGAATGCTGATAGGATAGGCTCAGGACCCTCACAGTCCTGCATAGGACAAACAAGTATGGAGAAATGGATGGATGGATGGATGGATGGATGGATGGATGGATGGATGGATGGCACAAAAACACTATACTTGAGGAGGTACAGATTAATTTCGACTAAAGTACAGATAATGAACAAATATAGTAGCTACTTGAGATAAAAGATGCATCATGATTCATTAATAATGAACAAGCATGAGACCAGTATTTCACTTGGGTTATTCTTTGCTTGCGCCTTCAGTAGCTCACAAAGATTTACAGAATTAACAGATACAGGAATAATTGCTTGAGATAAAAGATGTGTCACAATTCATTAAAGATTAACAAACATGAGATCAGTATGTAACTATGACCTAGTTTGTGGTTAATGAATATGTAAGTAAGAGCATAGTGCTTCATTACTTGTGCCTACTCAAGTAAAGTAGAGGGTGGTGTACTAAATAAAGGATTAGTAGGGATTTCAGAAGATACTTTTCTGGTCAATGTTGTGGCTGCATGCTGAATACATTTTATGATGAATGTTTCAGAAACAATGGCAAAGAAACTATCTCACACTTTGTTCACGCTTACTTTCTGCGTATGTTACGATCACTTCACATGGTTATGAACTGTAACTATTGATTGTTTCCAAATGACTTTCCAACACAAAGAGAAATAATTAAAAGCTTCATATTATGAGCACGTGCACATACTGTATGTTCATTCATTGTACTAGCAATGTTAGTGTTTTTGACTTTTGTTTTAAACTAATAATTGATTGAAAGCCATTACAAAACTGTCATGAAATAGAAAATTAACCCTGACCGCAAAAAGTCAACAGAGAACAGTCAATATTTAATCACCCAAGCACAGCGACAGAAATTCATTTCTTTTACTTATACTGTGTGATCCATTCTGTTCCGAATGTTCGAAGTTAAGTTGCTGCAGTTTCAGGTATCATGTGCATATGTGCAACATGACAAAAATGTCATAAAAACATTCGAATACAATAATTAGATAAAAATCCAGATCTGCAGCAGAGTCAAAAGTTAAATTCAGATGTGGCCCAAATGGGTGAGCGGCTTGGTGAGGGAAATCTCTGAGCTAGGGATCAGAACACTGCTGGTTCAAACCCCTGACTCAGCAGAGGGGCATTGTACATTAGCTGATCCTGCACTGTGGCCCCCACGCTATGGAAAATAAGACTGGGTCAATGAAGAGACGCATCCCAATGTATCTATACTTGTGCAAATGAAGCGTCTTTGTTAAATGAGGCTCAGAACCTTTTTTTCCCAGACTGACCAGTTCTGATCCAGGATCCTCTATTAATGCATGTGGGTGGTGAGGGCTAAGTCTCTGTGCTTGTGAGTAGAAGGTTGCTGGTTTGAGTCCTCTCATTGGTGCAATGGTTGCATGTTCATGGGCCCTTGTGCAAGGTCTATAACCCCCAGCTCCAGAGGTGCTGACCTTGTGTTCTGACCTCCAAGCTATGCAGAGCAAGATGGGGCAGGTAAAAGGGTGTGTCCCAGTGTTGCTCTACCTTTACAAATAAAAGCATTTTTTGAGATGTGTGCACCAGCATCTTATGTTAGGATCCTGGAGCAGAACTTAAGCTTTTATTTGCACAGCTACACTGGAATGGTTCTCTTCATCTACCCCATAGCTTGGAGGTCAAACAACACTCAGCACTCCTAGAGCTGGGGAGTAGAGCCCTTGCTCAGAGCCCGCAGTCATGCAACCATTCCACCAAGGCCAGAGCTCAAACCAGCAACCTTCTCCTCACAAGCACAGAGACTTAACCCTCTGAACCACTCACCACCACTCAAGGATCCTGGGGCAGAACTGGTCAGCAGTCAGTCTGGAAAAACGTCGGTGCCACATTTAACAAACAAGCTTTATTTTCACAAGTACAGGTACATTGGAAAGTTTCTACTCACTGACCCCCTCTTACCCTCTATAGCTTGGGAGTTACAGTGCAGGGCCAGCTCATGTGCAGTGCCCTTGGCTGAGGCCGGGGTATGAATCAGCAATGTTCAGATCGTAAGCACAGGGACTTGTATCACAGAGGCGCTCACCGCTCCGATTTGTACTTCATCTTAATATAACTTTGGTTATATTCTCTCTGGTGCAAATATGGGCCAGACATAAATCTGGCCCATGTATGTTATATCTTTCAAATCTGGAAATCGGATTCAGACCAGTATTGGTCCATTGTGCAAAAAGACACTGGACCAGATCCAGTTTACGGATCTACAACAATTTCTGAACAAAGTTTAGCCGGGATCCAGTTCAGACTCATCTTGCTATTTGAGACAATTGACCCGCTCCACCAAACAGAAAGATGTGGATATAGATGCATATATACAGCCAGCAGACAGGATGAGTTGCTCAGTGGCATTTGAACAGGTAAGATGCACACTATGTGATTTTAAATGTGGTGGGATTGGTGGTGGCAGAATCAGCTGCTCTCCAGGGAATTTCACACACGACACTGTCAAGAGCTTACAGAGGGTGGTGCGATAAAAACTATCCAGTCAGGGACAATTTTGATGCCGAAAAGACTTTGTCAATGAGTGAGGTCAGAGGAGAATGGTGAAATTTGATCAAGGCGGCCAGAAATACAAAAATAACAGCTCTGGACAACAGCGCATCTCTGGATGCCCAATTCATCAATCCTTAAAGTGGTTAAAGTGGTTTCAGAGTGTTTTCTCCATTGGACCCTTGAGTAAGGTCCTCACCCAGATTACTCCAGGGATCGACCTGCTTTCTCAGTCGTATGCTGCTTACGATAAAAGCATCTAGTAAATGATAACAGCGAAATGGCTCCAGAGAAAAAAATTTAGTACTATCTACTTATGGGTATTTAATAAAGTAGTCACTGAGTGTATTTATAAACCTACGTTCCCCAGTGGATTCAACATCCTTTACCATGTTTTGGTTTATTTATAGACAGGAAAAAAAAAAGAAAAAGTTTTATGAAAGGGTCTTCGGCCTAATCACAGGAAACTCCACCCCCTGCCCGCCCACTTGTCAAGTGCATTTATAAGCACAGAGGACAGCATTTCAAAGGGCATGTGAGTAGAAAATCAGTGACAACATCACAGTAAATAAAGCTTGGCAGATAAAAAAAAAATGCTGAAGAAAAACAACATATAAATTTTATGTACAAGACTTTCCACTAGAAAGAGTTCAATTCTGAACACAAATCCAGTCAGTCAGGCTCATAAAAAAGGATCTTCTAGATAAGGACTTAAACTTTGGTCATCGATTCCAAATCCAGGCCTTGTTTTTGGTTCTCCCAGGCAGTTAGTTTAATAATTACTGGTTCTGATTGGCCACAGTGGCTTCATACCTGACTCCCAGGTAAAGGAAGGCTGTAAAATCAGCAGTGCCTGGCCTTTGATTTAAATAGCCCTGTTCTAGATAACTGATGTTTGCAGGCTCTGGTCCCAAAAATGTCATGCACCATATCTAGCACAGCTGAAGCTCACATCCGATTTGACCTGCATTAGCCACCATAGAGAAAGTATCACCTATCCAACTTCAACCTCTATGAACCATCCTAGAAAAGGGTAGCAATTCTGAACAACTAATGTTAGCTAAAATAATTGCAAATTATGGGCCGCATGACTGCTAGTTTGCTGATGAGTGAGGCCTGTACATTTACAAAGATTTTAGTAAAATTATAAATGGTGGCAGCATGAACCAAATATTTCTCCCTGGTGGAATTTATGTAAAATAAATGAATAGTTCTCTATATTCTGATAAACCATCAGAATTCCCTTCTGCAATTTGAGTCTATTATATATTTATTAATATCCATCCATCCATTTTCCATTATTATCTTTATCTTACTGGGTCGTGGGGTATCCAGAGTCTATCCCGGAAGCAATGAGCACGAGGCAGGGAATAACCCAGGATGGGGGGCCAGCAACTCTAATTAGCCTCACCAGAGTACCCGGAGGAAACCCCACAACGACATGGGGAGAACATGCAAACTCCATACACATGTGACTCGGCCAGGCGGAGACTCGAACCCGGGTCCCAGAGGTGTGAGGCAACAGTGCTAACCACTGCACCACCATCCCGCTCCCTGTTTATTAATATAAAATCATTAATTTTTAATTTTACTAAGTAATCGTATTTACTAATGAAATATCACACAATATCAACTTCTTGAACTACATAGCATATCACAAGGCAGTATAATACGATCCTAATTCTGAATAATTGCTACTTTAAGATTCATTATGACTAAACTACAATCTGTGCCTAACCCTGCTGTGCATTTACTACACATTGAATAAAATTATTAGAATTTTAATTTGCACTCTATACTCCTGAAGTAAATTATATTTGGTTGCCATGGAGATCTTTCATTGCAATCAATCACAGCATGTCTAGTGCAGTTTAAGCACATCTGAGAAGCTGCATAGAACAAGTGAGAAGAAAGTTACAGACCTGGCTTTACAATAGAACAATCCTTCCATGTATCTTCCAACCGTGCATTCTGCTAAGGGCTGCCAGGAAGGACAAGGCTGAGGAACTTACTGAACAGAGTTCCAGTCCTTTGCACAAACACATGCTATGGGAAATGTAGACATTAATTAACCTAACAGCGTGTCTTGGACTGCAAAAGGAAACTGAAGTACCTGGAGGAAAACTGTATAACATAGAGAGAACGAAACATCTCCACATGCACAGAGCAGAAGCCAATGTCTTTACTTGAAGGTGAACAAAATAAGCAATTTTTTAATGATACACTGGTTCAGAACTACATTGAAAGATATAGACACCAATCAGCAGTAACATTAAACACACTTGCCTAGTAATGTATTGCTTCCACTTGTGCCACCAAAACTCTCTGGCCCATTGAGGCATGAACTGTACAACACCTCTGAAGGTGTCCTGTGGTAACCAGCACCAAGACGTCAGCAGCAGATCCTTTAAGTCCTGTAAGTTGCAAGGTGGGGCCTCCATTGATTGGGCTTGTTTGTCCAGCAGATCCCACAGATGCTCGATCTGAAACGTGACCTGGGGAATCTGGAGGCTGAGTCAACACCTTGGGCTGTTTGTAATGTTCCTCAAACATTCCTGAACATTTTTCTGCAGTGTGGCAGGTAGCATTATCTTGCTGAAAGAGGCCACTGCCACTGGGGAATACCACTGCCATGAAGGGGTGTGTTTGGTCTGCAGCAATGTTTAGGTAGGTGGTACATGTCAAAGTAGCATCCGCATGAATGCCAGGACCCAAGGTTTCCCAGTAGAATATTGCCCAGAGCATCACACTTCCTCCCTCAGCTTGCCTTTAACCCATAATGCATCCTGGTGCCATCTCTTCCCCAGGTAAACAATGCACACGCATTTGTCCACCCGTCACTCCCCACAAACATCAGTGAGCCTTGGGTGCCCATGAACCTATTGCCAGGTTACTCGTTCCCTGGACCACTTTTGGAAGGTTCTTCTGGGGGAACACCCCACAAGACCTGCCGTTTCAGAGATTACCTAGCCATCACAGTACGGCCCTTGTCAAAGTCGCTCAAATCCTTTCACTTACAGTACACATATTGTGATTATCCAACTATGCAATGTATATTCACCCTTAATGATGTTCGGGATGTGGGTGTTCAGGAGGCAGATTTGCGTAAAAGCATCACTAACCCACTCAATCTAAAAGTCATGCAGAGGAAAAAAAAACAGACTGGTCAATTTTTTTTTTGTTTTTTTTTTTTATGGGGGGGGGGGGGGGGCAAGGGGTTACTTATGAGCCATGTTAAGATTCTCAGCTGCCATACAAGCTATAGGAATGAAAACCTGACAATAAGCCAGGACAGAAGTTCATTAAAGGAATCCTTAGTGAGAAGACATGGGGCTGGTACAAAGGAACACAACACATGGTCCTCTCTCTTACCCACCTTAGCATGGACAGTGTGTGAAGTGTAATTTGCACTTTCAGCAGATTTGCACAGACAATGAAGCGGGCACACATCATTGTATATATTTTGTTGAACATTTCCCATTCTTTTGGGTGGTTTTGTCTTATAGGAGCTGAAGCCCGCACTCAATCTGCATTGACTGAAGGTACCTGTCAAAGTAAGATCCGCTACTTTTAGCAAAATGTCAGTTAATTGAAGTTGCATTAACTAGATATGGCGTTTTATCAATGTTGGAGCAAAGGAATAAAAGTGAAATAATTAGTTTAGGGTGTGTGTAATATTTAGTGGAATGGTGATAATGTGAAACTCACCAGTTTGATCTTTTATTACTCTGTGTGTTGAGGCACCAGTAAACACATTCTGCTGTTTTGTACTTTGAAAGCCTTATGTCTCCTGCTGTGAACACATTCCATTAAGCGGCCAGCCTCACACTGCACTCGCTGTCCACCTACTGTACACAGACATGTGATGGATTCATCTTCCTGGTGGCAGTCAATCTGCAGTTATAAACTCCCACCCTCTTCTGTGGCATTTTATAAATATAATGCCTGCAATTTCATGATTTGCTTTAAGACGCCACCTCCTATCAGTGTTGACAAAAGTTGTCGTCAAGTGCTCTAGGTCTGTCAGTCATCACCGTAACAGCCACTAAATTTAGGGCAATCGTTTTTTTTATTATTATTATTATTTTTGCAATGGTAACTTTTAAAAAAAAAAAATAAAACTTCAGAACACTCTCAAATCGGCCACCTCATCTGTTTATGGATACCTGGGGCTTCTGTAATGGCAGCTGAGGATTTGGAAACGGAGGAGAATCGTTTGAAGTTCCACTCCAAATGGCCCTTTAGTTACCAGTGACGCTAAACCGAGGCGCCTCGGCCCTTTGAGGTAGATTTGGGAAGGGGAGCTGATTGCATAGCTGTCAGACTGATGATCTACCACCTCGCAAAGGGGACAGAGACGCCCGTCTACTGCATTGCTGTTCTGGCTTTTAGTGCTTGTCACATGCCGGCAGCAATGGCTTTCGGCTTGAGAAATAAGTAACTGTGGCAATTTGTGAATGTGAACCCAACAAGCCAGAGAAATGACTCATCGGTAACATCAAACCCTGTCTAAACCAAATATCTACTATCAAAATGTGAAGCACAAAGACACATATGACAGCAGTGACTATTGCCACGGCTTCTGCCTCAAAAAAGCCCATAATTCACAATCATTCAACTCTGATTGACATGTTGCATGCAGCAGCATGATAACAGATGTGTATGATAGCCAGTGCTGAGCTACTCCCTAGCAAAATACACACACATTTCATCACTGGCAGAGAGCCTAGGGTACCAAGTCCTTTTATTAAGCAGAATTTCCACATTGGTTCTGAAAACTTTTCAGGTTTCCCTTAAGATCACTGAGTAGATCTTTTGATTCAATTTATGCCGCAACTTCCAACATTTATTTTTCCAAAATCCTCCATAAAATAACTTTAAACTTAGATGTACGGCCAGCTTTGGCAATTGAATCTGTATAAATAATATCACGAAAGCCGCAAATCATTTCACGCGATAAGATGAAACCCAACAGACCAGTGTTCAAAATTTCTCTGCTATACAGAGAAACTTGAAAAGCCTTCTCTTGGACATGTTACTGCTTTTTTCAGCTTAATTCTCAACCAGTTTGTTTAAGCATGCAGCCTCGCAACCCAAACTGCTCTGTGAATTTCTTGCATAGTTCTTAACCACTGGACTTTCAATGCAAGGTTGCCTGCACACTGCTAGAATGACAGCTGAACGATCAATGCAGTGATCTGTGACTATATATCATTTTGATCATTTCACAAAAAAAGTTACTCTCTTCTCCTCAATGCTGCTATGCCCTATAAAGGGGACCCCAGATATTGATATGCCTCTTCAGTGACTAGTGTCTCAAGATTAGCTACTTGCTACCATTACAGATTGAAGTCACAGACATTCAGACCCTTTCAAATACAGGCTTACCCGGGCTGAAGCCCAGGGGCGTCCACTAAAAGGGGTCTCAACTAACCGTGTTTAATAAAGTGTGAATCCCTCCTCTTCCCCGGTTGAGAACTTTTATAATTTCCAAATTTACTTTATCATTGTCTTTATCTTTAATTTGTCATTGGCAAAAAATATTAGAGAGCCCTCAAACTGCTCAAATAATCCAGTGGCCTCTGACCATGTTAATGCAGCTCTGCATGGATGTGGAAGCTCCATTTGTGAAACAAAAGAGCATAAATTTGATAATGTTTGGGGGAAGTCCATCTAAATGAGTGCTAAAACCCTAGAATAATAATTCTGTCCTGTTGGACTATAGTATGCACACTATAGTGCATACTATAACTAGGGTGCATACTATAGCGTGCATATATTAGTAGGACTGTCCTTCAGCACAGTTTAAAGTTACACTGTTCAGATTAACCATTGACAGTAATTTGTGTGGGAGTAACATCATGTAAGCATGGTCACCAACTCTGCCCCATGTGAGGTACACCCAAACTAACACCCCATTCTGGAATACACAACACAGCATCTGCTTAGCAGTTAATGAAAATGGATGGGAGTAATTTTTAGGTTGACTGATCATAATTTTCCTGCTTGTGTCCCCAAACGGATTTCTTTGTAGAAGCATATTCCTCGGAATGAGTCATCGGCCGATTCCATCAACAGTCAGCTCACCAATGTGAAACGTATAAGAGGTGCTATTATTTTCTGCTCAAGGGGAAGCCAACCTCCTTCCTTCTCGCTGCGAAAAACCTGCTTTTCAGATGGCTAAGCATTCTCAGAATGATTTTTATTGCTCTTACTGCATATTTATACAATAATTTGCCACAGCTCTGTGTGTGTGGAGTTTGTATGTTGTCATTCTGGGCTTTCCTCTGGGTATTCTGGGTTCCTCCCACAGTCCAAAAACCATGCGGAGGTTAATTGGAGTTACCAAATTGTCCGCAAGTGTGTCCTGTGATGGGTTGGCACGCCATTCTGGGTTGTTCCCTGCTGTGTGCCTGTAGCTTATAGCGGAGGCTTCAGACCCCCTGGAACCCCAAACAGGGCAAGCAGCTACAGAAGATACTTGGATGAATGAGTGTAAGACATCAGATCAATGAATTCTGAAAACAGAACACAAGGTATATGACCGGCGGCTTCTACAAATGGCTAAGCTGCTTGTTAAAATGCACATGTAGTCAGTTTTATGTTATTTGCCGCGGACTTCCACGGACCAGCCCGCTCGACAGAATAGAATATGGGATATGCAGTGACCTTTCTGCAAGGGCTCACGGAAATTGTGTTGGATGTTGATACATCGGCTTTTTCTTTTTTAGGCAAATGAGTCTGGTGAGCATGTCCTGTACGTCGAATAAAATTCCTCCGATTTTTCCCACAGGACCAGGTGGGCACAGGGAGAGTCCCAGGCACAGCCAGCCTGAGGATTTCTCAAGGAGGCTGTGGCGATTCCCAGCCCCCAGCTGCATGCATAAATCAACATTGTTGTGTCAAACACAAAATGATGCCGATCCCAAATACTGAGGTGATGTCAGGCAAATTTAAAGGGGCCACTGCAATTAGCAGACTTGATTATGCAAATAACATGCAGCCAGTTTAAGTAACTTGGTGCGACTTTACAATAAGACTCCCTTTTACCACTTATAAATGGTAGTAACAAAAAAGCTGTGTTATTACTTGATTATAAATGTCTATTACTGAATTACAAAGAGTTATTACTTAATTAATAACCTGATTATAAACCATTCATAAAGCATTTATAAGGATGGTCTTGTTGTAGACTAGTACCAGTAACTTTTCTGCCTTGCTATAAAGAGAATTTAAGAATACAATGTATTACTGTATAAGAATAGTCGTAATCCATGCTTCAATGATCAAAAAACGGTGTATTTGGTTAGGGTTATGATGTTTTGAAATTGCATGTCTCCTCCTGTTTCGCATTTGTCCTGAGGCTACGCAGTATTCCAGCTCTGAAACTCCTCCCTACGGGGACTTGGTGGCTCAGCGAGTGGTACTGTGCCCTCACACCTCCGACGTTGGAGGGCTGTGTGTGCGTGGTTTGCATATTCTGCCCGTGTTAGCATTCCTCTGCGGTGTGTCCTGTGCTACCATGGACAGGCTCCAGAAGTTTACAAGCTAGGATGGACCGGCCATTTTACATCGCAAGAAGTATGACTGCCTGAATGTGACTAAATTCACTTGCTTTTAAAACGTCTGTCGAATTGTCTTCAATTTGCTACATTTTTCACACTGAGGATGAACTATTTCCATTATATATGAACGTTCTTTATGAATGAAGGAAGTTGCGCAGAGGTAGAAGGACCTTTGAAAAGTCGAACGGCTTTGTTTGGTGCAGCTGCTGAGTTTCACAGTGTGATAGGGCAGAAATCACCGAAAGGTTGGGACACTTCTTTTTGGTAAATGATATTGCTGATGAGGCTAAAAACACTCTGTTCTTCAAAGCATTTGTGGTGCTAAGACGCACAAACTACTCAGAAACGTATCTACTCTGTGTACACTGCGAGGTTTGCCGCAGTCATGCTGAAACTATGCATGACTGTGTAAAAAAAAATCAAAATTCGCTGTAACTTTCAGAAGACTGTGGACTGTCGTCCATCTCTATGAATTAACAGAACACTAGGAGATCGGAATGGCACTTGGATAACGTTCTGCGGGACGGATTAATGTTTAGAATCATTGATGATGCGATTCAGAGCCGGTTACTGGGGAAGGACACACTCACATTTAAGAGAGCCTTGGTACGGAACCTGCTGCCGGTAGTACAAAGGACATTCAAAGAACTAATGGTTTTATCAATAGCCATTTATTTATTCACATCTCATGTGAATAAGGACAGAAAAGACAAAATAGTGGATTGTTACAGGTGCAGGGGAGCCTGTTTTGCAAATGCCTGTCAATTTAAAGACAATGTCTGATATAATTGACACAAAAAGGGACTTTTAGGAAATGCAGGGGTGTTAAAATCCACCCAAAAATGCGAAGGCGCTCAGGGAAGCCACTGGCAGCCGCACGTCACTTAGGGGACCCAAGACTGTCCTATATGATGTTCAGCATGACTGGGCCACGCTATGCTACAGTTAGCATAAATGGGGATCCTGCCTTAATGGACGTCAATACAGGTTCATGGGAAATTGACTGGTTTTGAGGCACCTACCCTTGTGGAGTCAATCCTCAACCTCAGGAGATATAATGGAGAAGTGGTTCCTTTGTGAGGTAAAAGTTGGATATTGCATGCAATAGTCAGATGGCAACACATTGCTTGTGGGTAGTAAATGGGGCGGGGCCAGGTTTTTTAGGCTGTGATTGGCTCAGGAAATTAATTAATTAAAATTAAATAATTTTTGAATCACATCCTCTGCACACCTTCCCCCCATGGTTGTAATTTCACCCCAGTTGAGTTTAATTTTCCTGAGCCAATCACAGCCTAACAAACTTGGCCCCGCCCCATTTACTACCCACAAGCAAGGTGTTGCCATCTGACTACTGTATGCAATATCCAACTTTCACCTCACAACAGCTGTTGTGTTTAGGGGTGTGCTTGGCACTCTGCAGGGTGTTACAATGAAGCTCAGCATGGACCAATCCCAGGTTTTTCAAGCCTAGGACCATGCCATGTGCAATTATAAGCAAGGTAGAGAAAGAATCTAGGTCTAGCTAGGGTCCTCTCCTGGGTTGTTCCGTACCCTGTGCATGTCGTTTCTGAGACCTCCTACAACCCTGAATAGGGCAAGCAGGTACAGAAAATGGATGGATGGATGGATGGATGGATGGATGGATGGATGGATGGACAACAGCCAGGTATAATTGAGCCCTTTCAGTTTTCACAATGGTCAGTCCCAATTTTCCTTGTGCAAAAGGGTATGAAAATGGTGCACATTTGTGGAGAGTACAGGATGATCATTCATCAGGTGTCAGCTGCTGAGGTATACCTGATTACAAGGGTTCATGATTTGTTTTCCACACTGGCTGAAGGAAAAAGTTTCACAAAATTATATATGAGTCACGCTTATCAGCACTTGCTCTTGGATGAAGAGTCAAAGCAGTTTGTCACCATTAACACACACAATAGACTCTTTAAGTACAACAAATTGGTTTTTGCTGTTTCCTCCAGCCCAGCAATATTTCAAAGAGCCATGGATAGCTTGCTGCAGGGTATTCCACGAGTCGTCTATACCTTGGTAACATCCTTCTGACAGGAAAAACTGAGTATGAGCACCTGGATAATTTGGAACAGATGCTGAAGAGGATGTGTGAGGCTGGGCTGTGTCTGAAGTGCAGTAAGTGTACATTCCAGGCACCAAGAGTGACTTAACTGGCTCACCGAAATTCTTGTTAATGGCTTGCATCTAGTGCCAGAAAGGAAGTTCCAAGTTATTAAGGAAGTTCCAAACCCCAAGAATGTGCTCGAGGGAGTTTTACTTACACAAGAATGTCCTGAGGGCAGAACAAAAATTATTGGTTCAGAGAGATAACCAATCAGATTGTAGAAGAGGTGGGTGCAAACAAGGAATCGGGACCAACCAATCAAGTCTTAGTCTCACCTCCTCTAGTCTGTATGTCTGTATTTACATTGTCTGCCAAACTGATTGTACATCTCGATTCTGACAGAGATGTCTCTCTCATGTGGATGTGGGGCAGTGCTCTCACATGTGATAAATGATGGGTCTAAACAGCTTATTGCATTTTCCACTCACACACAATTGCCAAAGCTGAGAGGGGTTATTCATGATTAGACAATGAAGGCTTGGCCATCATGCTCATGGAAATTAGCGGGGAAACGTTTTAAAATGGATTTCAGAAAGCATTTCTTTACACAGCATGTAGTTAGAGTATGGAATACTCTTCCTGTTGGTGTAGTGCAAACTTTAAACCAGAGCTAGACAATATTTGAACAACTCTGAGCTTTTAGTTGAGTTCTCCCCAAACGAACTTGATGGGTCAAATGGCCTCCTTTCATTTGTAAATTTCATATGTTCTTATGTTCGTTGTGAAACGCTTCCATAAATATCTCTATAGCTGCCCTTTCTCCATTGCCATTGATCAGAATCCCTTGATAGGCCTGTTCAATGGGAAACCTCTGGCTTCTGCAAGGATCCAACAACAGCCTCTTGCTCTGTTGACCTTTCAGTACAGAATCCTATACAAAACTAGTAAGGACAACACAAAAGTCAAAGCGCTGCGTCGCCTGCCTAGGACTTACATCCAGTGCTCCAGTGGTTTCTGATTAAGTTTCAGCGTCGGGGTCGGAAAGCCCACTAATTAGGACCACCCATTTCACATGGCTTGTTCCATGGCTGCCTGAAGTACATACCGGTTCTGACAGAGAGCTGTCAGAATCTGTATATCTGTATGCCTTCTATATTTTCTATATTTATGCACAGTCTGCACAGGGAATGGGTCCGCGTGTTGTACAGTACTATGCATGTGACTAAAAAAGAAATCTTGAATGTGAAAGTAAAGAAATTCACTTCCTTTTAAACCTATGTCATGGGAAGCCTCACTGTGGTTCATTATATATGCAGTATGGCACATTGACCTCTGAGGTCGTCCTGTCAACAACAGGCCTTAACCCACAATCGTCTAACCTATACCCATGCAATGTTGCTTCTCTGTTATAGGCCATAGCTTGTATGCAGGGCCACTTCTAGCTATAGACAGAAAAGAGAAACGTAGGACATATGAATTACATGCATTGTGGAGGAAACGAAATGATCATTGAGTGAGTAGGGGGGCCTCCCAAGTAAAACTTACCTGGGGCGCCTGAAAAGATAGGGCCACCCCTGCTTGTATACCCCAGCCCAGCTTGTCTGTGCTCATTCAGCGGGAGATTAGTTCAGGTACCCAAAATGTTTTCCTTTTAGTGTTTCCAAGCTTTCAAACGAATTCCTGTGCAATTCAAAATGTCCTCTTCAAGCACCTGAAATGACTAAATGGCTTACAGTCCCATGCTGTGCAAAACGTTAAATGGTGAAACGGTATAATTTCCAGCAAATGCACTTTTAAAGTTAAATACTAATGATTATCCCTCCATGTACTGATTAGCTGTGCATTCAGAGGAGCCTTTGCCTTCCTGCACACCACTGTTGTACAGAGCTGTTATTTTTGCATTTGTGGCCTTCCTCTTACCTTTAATGAACCATTCTGCTTCTAGCAACAGGACTACCACGGACGGTCTGTTTTTTGTTTATCTCACAGTTCTCTGTACGCTCTAGATGCTGTAGTACGTGAAATTCCCTGGAGGGCGGCTGCTTCTGAGATGTTGGAAACACCGCATCTGGCACCAACCACATTTAAAATCAATTAGACCAGCTATATTATCCATACAAATGGTTAGTTGAACAGTTAGTGAACCTCTTGACCCTGTCTGCTTGCTGCTTATATTCGGTTGCAGTCACATGGTTCCCACTTTAGAGGAGCAGAATGTTTTCATCAATAAGCAGATGTACCTAATGAATTAACCATTGAGTGTAGGTATGGCAATACAACAGTGTCTCATAGGTCATTAAGAAAACAAGAGAGCCTGCCTATCTTACCCCCACCAGTCATACAGAATGTCAAATTCCAAATATAATGGGTAATGTCTTTCAGTACGCTCATACTCGTATAATGAATCTGTGAGCAGCCATTAAAATGTATTAGCGGTAACTTCACATGCTCTCTCAGAATCACTGCACTTCAGCATTGTCGTGGAATGGGCCGGGGAAGCGGGTGAACGAGGGTTTATTCAGAAAACACCAAGCAACATAACAGGACGGATGTTAGACGTCAATGACCGGACTGGGGAAATCATACCTAACGCAGACTTAAATACATCGAACTAATGACAGCAACATGAAACAGCTGGTAAGACGGGGAATCCACATGAGGTAGATGAGGGGGCGTGACACATGGGGGGATCGGACGAGCGGGGCATGACAAGCATACAATGACACAATTGAAAGAATTTGGAGATAGCTCAGAGCCAGGTTAAATATACAATAACCCCTCCAGTTCTCTCATGTTGGCGGGTGCCTCTGAGTTTCAGCTCTTTGCACAGATGTTCAGTGGGATTTAGATCAGGATTCATAGCAGGCCACTTCAGAATGTTCCAATACTCTTCCCATCCATTCATGAGTACATTTTGAGGCATGTTTTGAATCATTGTCCTCTTCGAAGACCCATGACCTATGACTGAGATACAACTTTCTGACAACTGGGCTCTGATTTCGTTTTGACTATCCCAAGGACATTCTCCTGGACTGACTGTTGCCAGTCAACATGCAGGTTGGCAGATTCCAGTCAGTCTTTTCTGTGTTTTTCTCTTAGAAGCAGAGTCTCTCTGGGGTCTTCTATCAAGCAACCCATTTTTATTCAGAAAGTGGTGAATTGTGGAACCTGAAACTGTTGTGTCTTGAGCTTGACGGTCGGCTTAAATCAGTTTCATTGTTTTATTTTCAGTTTTTTTCTTGTAGCCACATTGAGCGATGTTGGCTACAGCCCTACAGGCCTTAAACTTCTCAATAATACAGTGTTGCCAACAATAGCCACAAGAACACTAAGCTCTTTGGGAGATGGTGCTGTAACCTTTACTTTGATCATGTTTAACTGTTACTTTTTAACTTCTGTTACCTTTTCTTTCTGATAACAGAACAACAGCATAATACTGAGTGAGTGATTATGTGATTGATAGTAATTATGAAGAGCACAGTATGCTGCAATTAACGACCTGGAATTAAAATTGTCCCAGGACTTTGTGGTTGTAGAGAATGAAGCTGAAGGACCTAATATACCTATGGACCTGGTATATAGGCCGTTTATTGCAGAGACAGGCAAACAGAACTGAAATCGACTCGCGGTTCTTGTCGTTGTGGTCACAAAGCCAGAAGGTTCAGGTTGCAGCGTAATCCATCCTACATGGGAGACAGGATGCGAAAACAGCGGGAAGGTCCGAGGGGGAAGCTTATGAGGTAGGACTGGGATCACGAAAGCAGGGCAGGTCAGGGCTAGACAAAGGACACAGGAAAAATGTTCAGTACAGTATAAGTGACATCCAGATCAGCAATACCTCACACTGAGTGCAAGGGGGAGCAGGGCTTTAAATGGAACTGGCCACTGGTGTTCCCACTCAACACTTAATCATGCTGTGCTGGCATGCGGGGAGTGACAGTGGCCCCCTATGGTGGTGTTTCCCAGTCCGGTCCTCAGGGACCCACAGTCAGTCCATGTTTTTGCTCCCTCCGGGCTCCCTGCCAGACAGTCCACATTTTTGCTCCCTTCTAGCCCCTAGAGCAAATACGTGGACTGTCTGCGTGTCCCTAAGGACTGGATTGGGAAGAACTGCGCTGTGGCATATTGTGTCGAGTGAGAGGGGATGATGACTTTTGCAGACCGATGGGATCTCCCCGCAATGAAATTATTTCTTAGAACTTCTAAATGGTATCAATAATATTGTTCAGACAGTCTAAAATGGCATTGTAGAATAAGCAACAATTACATTAATTTCACAGCTTTTTCTTGTTTGTTTTGTTCCACTGCCACGTAAAGAAAAGCATGCATGGATGTAGTTTTTTTTTTCAGTATATTTTAGGAATAATTGTGATTCGTATTATTTGAATAAAATACAAGGGTGCCAGTACTTTCGGCAACATCTGCCAGAAATTTTCTAGAGACGAATAGGCTAACCAGGATACAAGTACATAAATTTGCACCTGTGTCTTGAAGGCTAGTATGCCGTACACAACCTGCAGCAGTGTCTCCCAACCCAGTCCTTGAGGATGCATAGATGGTCCACATTTTTACCAGGAGCTAGGAGGGAGCAAAAATATGGGCGAGCTATGGTACCCAGAGGACCGGGTTGGGTAACATCGACATACAGTATGTTATTTGTAAAAAGGGTTCAGATCATTAGTCCATACACAGCAGGCCAACAGCTCAATGAACAGCACTACCGAGAGCTGGCAAAGCATGCGGAATAGCCGGGAACATTGTCCGTGGGTCTGCTCTGTGTGAACATGCTGCCTTTTGCTTCAGCCCTCCTTAAAGGGAGCATTTATCTCCCATGGCCAATCAAAAGGATTCCAACAGAGACCGCATCCGGCCCCTGTGGAGAGCTACATGGTTTATGTAAATGTTTCAGATCAGATACCTCAAAAGTGCTATAAAAGTGAATGTAAAATTGGATTCCTCTTTTGGATCTTCAATCACTCGGCGAGAAATCCTCATTTTATTTTCTATCTATTGACTTAAATGTAGAGCAAATTCCCTACAAAGACTAATAAGCAATTTCTACACTAACACCAGATCTACGCACAAATCCGTGTTGTTTTCAGACAGGCTTAATTAAAATAATTAATGGAAGAGAAGAACAGAAGGAAATGGAATGATGGGGAGGCAGCAGAGTAATTTCCTCCTTACGCAGCACAGGCGGACCCCTGTGACGCAGCCTGTTCTCGCTCGTTATGTCCGTGTGGTGCTTAATTACGTGCAATGAAGCATGCCCAGATAAAACGTGGAGGAAGGAGACTGTGTAGCAGGCAGGAAGTTGGGCAAAGCATTGCAAAGGTGTTTTAAATGCAAACCCCGAACTGAAATTCGCCATTATTTTATCTCACTGACCAGTGCACTCTGTAGCTAAGAACCCATTTACTGCCTTCTGAGGTGATTGTGCAAGGATGATGTGTTGTAGTAGTTTTTGTGTTATTTGCATATGTCTGTACATAAGGAATCTTTTCTGAGGTGTCTTCAAATTTTTAAGGACAATGTATTATGCAGAATTTACACGCTCTAGGTAACTGCCCAACTGCTTGCCTGTGCACTGCTTGGAGGTCTTTCCCAGTCGCACTGCAGATTATTAGCCTCCGTCCAGGAGGACCGTCTCCAGGAGGCGCTGGTGTGATAGCAGCTTGGCAATCTGATACTACCCCAGTTATGCTTCAGAGTTATCGGCCGTCCGGCGGCAGCCACTGGGTGACAGAATAAGGTCTGAGCCACAGGTCACTGAAGGCAGGCATCTTAATTGATTTCAGAGTCCCGAAGGTTTGACATTTACATTCTTTTAAATGTCCCGGCAGTCAAATTTCTCGCATCACATTCCCTTTTTTCCAGCCTTTTAAATGTAAAATACGGAAACGTAAATGTTTCAGTGCACAGCGTTTAATAAAACATTTACTTTTGATTCCTTTCTGATGTCTTTAGCTTATTTGAACTACATTAAAAAGTAAAGTTTGATGATCTCGAGCTCAGCTGTAGCTGCTGTGTGAAGTACTGAAAGCGTCTGAGGAGAAGAGATTCAGATTCAGGTCCAGTCCTCAGACGATAAGAACCTTTGAGTCACTACTTAGCAAACCTGGACCAACCTCACGAGGATGAGCATATCAGATGGATGAGCTATTGCTGAATATCAGCAGACTTACAGTGTTCCCATAGTCACCTTGAGCCATGTGATAATGTAATGACATATTCCATAAAGTATGTATGTCTTTCATTATGATTAAGGCATGATATTTAATCATATTTTAAATGCATCGCAGACTGCATGACATGTTTACTACATAGTTATAATGTATAATTCATGTTATTTACAACTGAGTTTTGCTGCTTCTTTTCCTGATATAATCCAATATTCGTGAGTGAAGATCCTCTGAAGTCTTTAGGGAATGTATTCATTTTGTGTTGTGCCGTTGTAACACAAAATCATTGCACTCTTAGCACGCCAGCTTATTGCTTTTTTTTTGTATTCAAAAATATTACAGAAATTTGAAAAACACTTGACCTGTGATCTCTCGTTTCTCATAAATATAGACGTATTTCGTAAAACAGGTCTTTAGAACAGCTTCGGTGTTTTCTTCAGCATTGAACATTGGCGTCAAATTCATATGCAGTACAGTTAAAGATAAAAAAAGCACGGCGAATTTCTCAGAGAATAACAAATGCTCCCACTGACCTGGACCAGTTTAACAAGCATTGGGACACTGCTGACAGGCATTTATATAGGTATTGTGAGAATATATTACACACTTCCCCTGTCGTAGCATGACTGTAAGCCGGCGTTAATGAGAAACAACTAGACAGCTTTTATGTCTTAACTAAGAGTGCTGAAAGGCTATGTACACCAAACAACTGAAAAGACAAATATACAGACACTATCCCAAGATGGACAATAAAAGTCCCAAGTTGGTTTGTCTGATAACATAATCAAAAATTCTTTGTTTAAAGAAAATAAAGACAGAAATCCTTATTAAGTGGTATATGTTCTTCTGATCCTAACCTGGGTATAACTGTGGCAGCCTCAAAGGCTATCACATCTCCCCCTTATCTACACACACCGGCAGGACTCAATTGGTAACATGACTGTTAATTAACCAACCAACAAACCTCAACTGAAACTCGTTACGAAAGCATTCTTATTCCATTCCCAGCGTCCACACTGCAGGCAGCGGTGAGATGAGAGCCTGTATCGCCGAACGGGGAATGAAAGTGAGCCGGAAAAAAGGGGGAGGTTCTGCAGGTTGGTGCGTCATTAGTCTTTGTGTCACGTGGTCACGGCGGTGCAGAGAGGGCCACAGGAAATGTCCAGAGGGAAACCAAAAGGCCGAACGGAGGGAGTGATACGCGAGGCCAGAGGGGGGCGGCCGAGTCGGAGGTGCAGGAGCACACCTCGTAATTGCTTCCCGCGTGACTGGCCCGGTGCTGCCCACGCAAGTGGGTCTCTGTGCCGTTGGCCTCCAGGGTTGGAGAGTTCGACAGCGTGTCCATACAGAGCAGCCAGTCTTTGCCGATGGGCCGTGGGTAGCCGGCCTCCACCTCCATGTCGCTGCCCCGCACGCGCCAATACTCTGACCCCTTGAAGAAGTAGGAGGCTCCTGCCGATGAAACAGACAGAACGAGCCTGAGTTACTGGCAACAGTAACATGCTATCAGGCTAATATGCTATGATTTGCATGGACCACATACGCACCATCGGACCAGCGCATCGCGTCGTCCAGCTGTGCCGGGATCCCCTTCCACAGCACGCTGTCCTTGGGGTAGCCCAGGTCCATCCGATGCAGGTAGTCGTCATAGCGCCAATATTGGTCACCCTTGAAGAAGTAGGTCTTGTCATTGTGCGGCCAGACGAAGGCGGCATCCACACCCTCCGTGGGCAGGCCGAAGTCACTGATTGGTCGGGGATAGCCCTCCTCCACGTTGTTGTCCTTGAACACCCAGTAGTTTAACCCTGAGGGCGGGACACAAGTATCAATAAATAAATCTGCAGTGCAAAACATTCAGTGCCACCAAACTACCAGAAACATTTTTTTAGGAATTTCATGACTAAATACTCAGTGGCATTTAGCATAAATTGGGCTAATGACTACTTGCACAAATGGATATCCTTATTCTTCAAAAGGATATCAATTATTAGCTAGAAAAACTTGATATAAGTCCTGCTCTATCAAGCTGCAGCTTTGTGATGAATAACGGCAAATATGAGGAAACATCTAGGGCCTAATAATGCGGCAAATATTGCGCTGGCATATTGAACTAAACAGTGTGAAGATTGGTATAAACATATGCTCTCACTTAAAACTGTACTGCTCACGATATAAACATGTTAATTTCTTTGTGCCCATCACTGTGAAACAAATGTCAATCTTCAGACATGTGAATTACAAGCTGCAACCCATAGAAGTCTGTTTTCCCATTACATGGACTCAATCTACATGAAATTCTCACAGCTAGAAATCCATTCATCCATCCATTTTCTAAACCGCTTATCCTACTGGGTCGCGGGGGGTCTGGAGCCTATCCCAGAAGCGATGGGCACTAGGCAGGGAACAACCCAGGATGGGGGGCCAGCCCATCGCAGGGCACATTCACACACCATTCACTCACACATGCACAATTTAGCAACTCCAATTAGCCTCAGCATGTCTTTGGACTGTGGGGGGAAACCGGAGTAGTCGGAGGAAACCCCACGACGACATGGGGAGAACATGCAAACTCCACACACATGTGACCCGGGCGGGAGACTCGAACCCGGGTCCCAGAGGTGTGAGGCAACAGTGCTAACCACTGCACCACCATGCCGCCCCTCAGCTAGAAATCCTCCAAATTAATCTGTATAACACAAAAAAATGTTTCAAAGCATAAAAATATTTAAAGATACAATATTGTAACAACTGGCCTGGCGCTCAATTTCTGCCTATCAAGTGAAACAGAAAAGACAAACAGAAAAATACATATTAGGGGTTGAATGTTTTTATTGGAATTAATGTCTTTAACGAGAAATTAAATAAATAAAATAAAAAAATTCTTTGCAGATTTTTTTTGGTTTGTTAAACACTCACACACCATTTGTGATGCCCGGCCCGTCCGCTCCTCGTGTGTGCCACGCTCCCTGAATACCCACGTGTTCTTTCCCGATCGTTGCCACCTGTGTCTGATTACTTTGATTAGTCTTGTTCTGTTTTAAGTCCTGGTCTCCCCAGTTTCCCTTGTCTGTCATTGATGTTAGTGAATGTCCGTGCCTTCGTTTTCATTAAACCCCTCGTTTGCCCTGATTTGCGGCTTCCAGCCTGTTTCTTGTTTGCCTGCCCGCACGATCGCCGTTCCGTCCGGCTTAGATCGTGACACCATTCGTTTAGCGCTTCATTAAAAATAAAGAGACGCCTGCTTTATTCTTAATGTTAGTTTATAGAATGAATGTTTTAGGCTAATATTTGACACAAAATCTGGCTGAATAGTGAGTTACTAATAGAGACAGATTATCTGTTGAGTGCATGAAGCCACCATTTTTCATAGACAGCCATTAACAAAAGGAGAATAATTAACTCCAGCCCTCACATCGTCAGCTCGTTTCTAATAAAGTATGCTCATCTCATGTTTAATAAGCTGACAAGCATTTCATTAATTTCTGAACAATCACAATGATTATGCAATATATTGCGGTTTCAGTGTATAACTAGCTGAAATATGTGTAGGATATTATGCCTCTTTTGTGATTTTCATAATAAGTTATTATTTTCACATGTACTTCAGCTACGGCTTCAGCTGAAAATTGCCTCTGGATGAATCTGCATACTTTGGGACTTAGTTGTGCACTGGAAATTAAGAGAAGGTAACATATCAGTTATATCATAAAACAAATTCACCCAGCACGGACAAATTTTGAGTAAGCAAAATTGGGTTTTAACGCAAGAAACACAATGACCTCAGAGTTGCAGGGGTACCTTTGAAGAAGACAATCTTGTGGTCCCCTGGCCTCTCATACACAGCGTCCACGCTGTCCAGACTATCAGGCAGACCCTTCCAGAACCGGTGGAGATGAACCGGATGAAGAGACACCAGCTGCTTCTCCCTTGTCAGACGCCAGAAATAAATCCCTAGAAGAAGGAAACATGCACCCAGAGAGATTATGTATTCTTAACCCTTCTTTAAATCCCGTTAAGAGAAGTTAACAAAAGGGAACTGATTCTTCGAGGTAAAAACATGTTTCAGAGCTGGAATGTGAGTGTCTGTGGGATAAAGTACGTAAACAAACTGGATTATGTGTTTCGGTGGAACTGGCCACATCCATTCTTATGATTGTGTTTGTTAGCTGCAGTTTTAATCGCTCTGTTTTGCCATGTATTGCCAAGGAGGAAACAGAGAAGAGAGGGAAGAGAAATGACTCTGGAACACTTTCATTTTCAAACTGCCTTTCAAGTAATTTGTTTTGCTTTATGGACTGTAATTTTTCTGTATCTAGAGACGGTGGTTAGGGAGGAAAACAGAGCTTCCACTGAACCGAGGGGTGTGACTGGTAAATAACTGGGAATTGCTTTCAAGAAGTCTGACATGTGAGTGTTTCTGCACTTGCGGATGCCCAATTGTTTTTAATAAATAGTAAATCTGTCTGGGAGCCTGAACAGGGTTTACTATCAAGATAGAGAGTAGGCGGAGGGAGGGAATGTTAAACAAAAAGTATGAAAAAAAAATGATGTACCCTGTTAAAGTGTTAATCTGTATTTGTGCAATAAAAAGAAGGTTTAAAAAAAGATAGAGAGTAGCAGAGTTTGGATCTGCTGCAGCCTCCTGCCTGCAAGGACTTTCGAAAAGTCCTGTTGAAACTCTCTGAATGCTTGGCTGATTTTAGCATCGATTCTGTACCTTTAAAGAAGAAGGCTTCACCACGGATCTGGGCCACTGCATCAAAATGAGTGTTACATCTCTTTGGGGCATCACGAACCAGCCTGGAAAATGATGAAAGAAACATCTACTTAGTACCACAAATGCCAGTCTCCAAAAGGCTTGTTTCTGCAAATGTTCCTAATCTTGATCTTGATTTTTTTTTTCTTTAAAAATTTCTCTACAAATAAAATAAACCCTTAAAATCTAACCTTTAATTTTTTCCCACTGATTTAAATGCCTCTTTTTAAAAGTTAATCAGCAAGAGCTTTTTGCTTGTTATCAACTTTCATTGAATTTTGTTCTAAGGATTATAAGGCTATACTGCATTTGACGTAAATCCCCAAATCGTTCTTTTTATAATGCATATTTATTAATTTAGCTGATGCTTTTATGCAAAAATACGTTCAAATGGAAAAGCAGGACCAGCCAATCACTGGAGCAGTTTGGGTAAAGGGCCTTGCTCAAGTGCCCGATGATAAAACCACTGCGCCGATCATGGGATTTGACCCAGCGACCTTCTGATTTGGAGTGCAGGGCCTTAACGCACAAGCTACACTCCAGCATGCCTTGAAGGGGGAAACCAAAGTGCTTCTGGCTTTCTGATGGCAATTACGCAGCTACCGTTATGAACTACCAGTTGTTTCAGTTTATACATTATTTCTATGACTTCTATGATGTGAAGTCGTGCAAAAAGACATCTGTATAGCTTGCAAAGTCTTGTTTTCTCTTCAGGTCTTTGAAGAGTCAAAAACAGGGTGAATAATCAGGGATGTCTGGGAGAACATTTTCAGCTACTTCAGGGTTTACACAATACTTTAAAACTGAAAAGTTCATATGCTTGGCTGAATAGTTCAAAGTGGCCTCCCAGACATGGATTGTCTGATTACTCAAGCCAAAAGCTGCACTCAGCTTCATCTTACTCACAGTATTGTTGACCGGTTTTCAGGGAGGTCCAGCAGTACGGGGGGATCGGTGCCATGGGAGATTTCGGGTTGAATGGTGTGGGACACAGAGTCCCGCACCCCTGGAGAAACAGGAGGACAAAGGTTCCATAGCAATTTCATTCATCATGGGGGGACTTCGAGAGCTGGGAGGGCTCTGTGGGATGATGTCACAAAGGCTTCTTTCCTGGTGCACCAGCTACATCCATCACTTGTTTTTATATTTGAGGGCCAAGCGAAGATGGACTCAGATCAAAAGTATTTGACAATATCAGCCAACCTTGACACAGAATTCCAAGAGTAGATTTAAGAGACATTTGCAAAAGCTTTCAAAAATGTCTTTATGTGTTTGGCTACAGTAAGGGACTCTGTACTTTCAAATGTACGGCTTATACAGTACCATCCATTTTCTGAAACTGCTTGTCTAATTTAGTGTTTTGGGGCTATGGGCACAAGGCAGGGAACTGTCACGCCCGGCTCGTCCGATCCTCGTGTGTGCCACGCCCCCTCCTCGTGTGTGCCACGCCCCCTCCTCGTGTGTGCCACGCCCCCTCATCGTCCACGTGTGCTTCCCCAATTGTGTCCAGCTCTTCCCTGTTATTTCGACTTGTCTCTTCTATATCAGTCTTGCCCTGTCTGAGGTCGGTCATTGTTGTAATATGGGTCGCTGTAACCCCTGTCATCCCTAATAAACCCTAGTTTTCTCGCCTTCCGCCTACCTGCCTCGTCCTTCGTCGCTTCAGGCCTGCCCGTCCACCGCGGATCCTGAGAGGAACAACCCAGAAAGGGGCTGCAAGCCAACACGGGGCACACTCGCACAAGCACACCGATGGGCTATTTGGTAACTCCAATTAACCTCAGCGTGATTTTGGACTTTGGGGGAGCACCAGAGCACCCAGAGGAAACCCCACCATGACACAGGGAGAAGATGCTATCTCCACACACAGAGCCATGAACCCTGATCCCAGAGCTGTGAGGCAACAGTGCTAACCACTGCACCCTTATGGGGCAGTGTGTGTCTCAGGGGGCTAAGCCTATGTGCCTGTAATCAGGTCACTGGTTCAAACCCAGCCTTGGCCCTTAACCTCCTGCTCCCTGGGTGCCACTACAGGTGGCTGCCGTTCATGGAGAACATACTCTACAAAGAGCAAGTGGAGGGAGGTGTAAAGACAATTTCCCCATGGGTATCAATAAAGTATCGATTATTATTATTATTACCATTGTGCCACCCATACAGTACCAAAAGAGGAAATAGACTGAAAAGGCAACATATTTTTGATGTATAATATTTTCTTCTGTTGGATTACGATATCTTTGTCCATATCCTGAGAACTGGTACCACTGAGTAGCTGCCATAGTGCATTTAAATACTGACTTAAATAACTATCTACCTGATCCGGTCCTATTTAGGCAGAAAAAGGCACACACATGTCTGTAGTTTGTAGACTGAAATGGTAGGTATTTAACAAACACTGAAACTTTTAAGAGAAGGTGAAGTGATTTTCAGGCTTATTATTTATCCCATTACTTTACTCAATAAACAAAGATAAATGAAGAATAATGCCTGTTTTGGTGGCTGATTTAGGGGCAAGGGAGCAGGCAAGCAGGACATTCAAAATAAATTAGACTAATCTGCCCACTGATGACAAAGAACATTGTCCAATCGGAATGAAGATCCTAATTTATGGATAACGAAGGAAGAAGGAAAACACCTGGCCTGCTTTCGTCGGACAGATGGCCAAAGGAAGAATCTTCTTACCGTAAAGCTGCCAGACGCGGACTTTATCCTCATAGGGGAGGCTGTACTTGAGCGGGTCTCCCACAGGACCCTGGTAGTATGGCCGCATGATGGATGCCATGGCAGAGGTGTGAGCCAGGCCGATGGCATGTCCAAACTCATGCACGGCCACCGCGAACAGGTCCATCCCGAAAGAGTCTGGGAAAGAATGTCAAAGAGGATTAACTTTACATTAACGTACATTAAATGTACATTAACGTACATTTTTGCTGCCAAGTAGCAGGATTAAAACCATAATTTTTGACACCTACCTTCAGTTTTTGCTTCCTAACTTTGTTTTATAGAATTAAATAGAAGTAGTTAGGCACTGCTTTATCCATAACCTCACACAAAGCACATATATTTGTATGAAAATACTAGTAACTGCTGTCTTGTTAAAATTAGTACATTACCAAGTTTTGCCATTTACTCACCTGCGTATCTACCTGACTGCAGACAGTACTCATCTGTCCATTTTTGTCCTGCTTCGCATCATAGTTCACGTTGCCTAGTGTATTTGTGTTACATTTTCCCTCCTGAGATCATAATTATATTTCGCTGGTTCCCTCCTTTTACCGTATTTTTTTTCCTCATTTTTGGGCCCATCTGCATTACTCCACCAGTACCATCATCCTCCCTTCAGTCCAGGCATGCCTGCCAACATTGCTTTATTCCATCCTGAATTTTTACTTCAACAAATATTCTCTTTAATCTCTTCCTCTAATAATGTTTCTAGATCCGGGTTAAGACACTACAGTCCAGTAAGACTGGCAGGCAAGGGAACTCACAGTAAGTCTTGGTCTGACTATATTAGGGCTGCCACGATTAGTCGCTCATCGACATCAACATTTTAAATTAACACTTAGTTTTTCTTATTTAAAAAAAATACCTTTTTTTAGTTCTGAAACTCTTCAATCCATTATAACAAATGTTTTCCTTTAATTTCACTATGTGGTTTAAAATATCGCGAAACAAAAAGGTGGTTTGTACACTGTGCGAAGTTTCGATGGCGTACCAGGGTGTCACTAGTGCTGAAAAGCTGGCGTCTGTTATTTAAAGCCACGAAATGACATAGAGTTCGTGGTTGTCAAAATAAAATTAAACGGTCAATTTGAGAAGAAGAGTTAATTCCTTTAGATTAATCGACCAATCGGTAAAATAGTCGATAGATTAATCCATTGAAAAACAGTCATTAGTGGCAGCCCTAGACTATATTGGGTGTACTGTATAGACCGCTAAAAAAACTCTAAGTGTGTGTTCCAGGCTATATGAAGATTTGTAGGTGTTGAGGAATCAAAGAGCCACTGAACTACCACTGAATAAGCAACTTGTGCTGAGTTTTTCTTTGTGGGGGAAAAAAGATGGATGACTTAAACCATGTTTATACAGAAACCGAAATGTCATTACTATTAAGAATCTGTATCTATTACCCTGATCACAACCACTACTGAACACACTGGTAAGGCCACAACCTTTACAAAGCTGTATCTATGAAATGCTTAGAAATCAAGTCTGGATTTGCCATGGTGATAAGTGGAGGATTTCCAGACCACAAATGACGGACATGATGAGTACTGCACTATGCCTTAAGGATTTGCCAATGCTACCACTTTCTTCCATATATTCATCAATAATGGATTCGCCAAAAACGTTAATTGTACGCCTTATTTTCTGGGAACATTTGTGGAGAAATTTGTTAAGACTGCCTGTAAATGTGCCTGAAATATTAGCATATGGACATCTGATTGGAAGGAGGAGCCGGACCGCTTGAGGCGACCCCGCCGCCTTGCCCAGCCAAGCTCACTGAATTCTGACAGCTGTCTTGTTTCATGTTCTAACTGCCGCTAATATGTACCCAGCAGATCTGTTTTAATCATTGTCGGCTTTCGCTTTGGCATGTCCGACAACCAAGTGCTTATCTTCCCTGCTTTTCCCTCGTGGATTTTATCTCCTCCTGTGTGGTATAATGTGCTTTTTCTCCCGGTCCCATTTTCCTGTATGAGTGCTGATCCCAACCCCCATCTAGAGGTGCCTGAGTGTAACGATCTGCCCATGTCATCACGGGAGTGTGCCTGCCCCCTTACTCTCCAGGATAGATTCCCCCGCTTTACAATTTCTACTTCCGATCCCAACTTTGATTCTTGTATAATGTTTTGGCTACTTGCATGCACCGTGTTTGGGTTCTCTGCCTCAACATGATGATGATGCCTCTACCAGTTCCCAAATGCCCCTGGTCTCACATTTTTTGGATTAGACAATAAATTGACCACCTTCACAAGGCTACAAAATAATTCTGGGATTCTCAAAGCCAGTTAGCTGGCTTTATATTACATTAAAAAATCCTGGCTACTGCTATGCAAAATGCTGGAAAAAAACCAGAATAGATATTTATGCTGCAGTCACAGAAAAACAATGTTCTTCATTTTTTCCCCCTTTATTTTCATTTGACTGGCCCACATATTCCCACACTGTCAGTTCGAGGTTCAGACACATTGTGTACACTGTTGTCCAGGCAGAAGATAGAACCTACAAAAATTCAAGGCAGGCTTTGTGACTTGGAGATGTGACAAAACAAGTACCGGAAAGACAAATAACTGAGGATCCTTGATTTCAGTTGTATTTTTTTCCCAGTGGATTGACATCCCAGGGTCTTCCACCTGTCATGACCACATCTGACAGAAAGAAGTGGACTAAGATTTTGTACCAGTGCAAAATGTCAAATGGCCAGCAGCTTGTCACAGTGCAGGCAGAAAGGCTTTCAAAACAATGGATATGTGCAGGACAAGGCAATGGATATGTGCAGGACTTACACAATACTCAAAGATGCCAAAAATATAATTAATGCACTGCAATATGCAAAAAAGTCACTTTGATAATGTAAATGAACAGATACATGTGATAAACAGGTTTAAAACGTGGAGAGTTTATTAAATGAGTTTACTAAAAGAGTCTTGTTTTAATGTTCTCACTCTCCCCAAGAAATTCTTATTCCTTTGTTGCCATTCACCCAACCTAAATTATCATAGGGAAATGATAATTAATCAATAGCCAATTAACTCTCAATCAACAATTTATTGCTTACAGGTGAGGAATGGGATTGATTGTCCCCCCCTCCTTTGAGATATCCTTATCTCCCCCACCAATTACGCAATCATTGTTCATTCAAAATGGTTACCCTTCAATACGTTTGACAATATGCTTCCCTGCATGTACTGTATGTTAAAAGGTTTTGATTAGCATTTCATTTGAATGCATTAGCAGATAAATAAATAAGTTCATCACTCAAGACAAGTTTGCTACTAAAATAAACATGTACTTCCCTTGAAATTATCCCTCCATCATCAGTGATCCGTCCAAACATTTCAATGGAGGAGTTAGAATAATGGCATTAATACACGCCACTTTGTTTTACATTCATCTTTCTGTTTTCCTTTGACACCAATAAAATTATTCACTCTCAAATAGCTTGAAGTATTAATAATATAGGTCAGAGATGACCATCTGGCGGACTCTGGTCCTAGTCCGGTTGCAAGACTTTTGAAAAGGCACAGAGAGGCCAACTCAGCAGCGGGTTATTTAGTTTCAGCCCATTTGTATGGATACAGGTAACTGCCTTTGTGCAAACTAATGGAACAGCAGACGAGATACCAGGCAAATGCGATGAATGTAACTGCAACATGACATGTTCATGTTTGAAAATATACTTGTGTAGACTTTGGTTGAAAACCTTGAAAATGACCATTTCTTGGATTTACATGAAGCCCCCAGAATCAAAGTCATGTGTAACGTCACGCTCGTGGTTCGGACTTTACTGGGGCTGATGGTTGAATGACTGGACCTCTGTGAATTTTAGTTGAATACACCTGATATAGGCCCTGTCATGAAACAAAAATAGTGCAGCGTATAGTGTTTCACTTTAAAATTTGAAACTGTATGTTTTTCTGCTGCAACACCACTAACTTGCAATTTAATTGTGAACCCATGGCCACATGCTGTTCAGCTTGACGAGTCTTGTAAATCACAAATGATGGTGCTGAGATTTATGATTGTCTTCAGCAAGGCTTTGGCGATGGAGCAACAAATATACACATCCACGATGGAGACTTATGAAGAGTGACCTTTCAAAACACTGACTAGGGAAATGTGACTGCTAGGTTGATTTAATGGCACATTACAACTTGGGTAAACAAACAGACCAAAATAACACAATACAGACTAAAACAGAATAGTAGATACGCACTACTGGACAGGCTAACTGAGATTGATCATAGGATTCTTAGCTGGGAATGAGAGTGATTCCTCACCTGGAGACCTGAAAGTCCAGGCCTCGTCATCGTCGAAGTGAGAGTCCCCAGCGGTGACACGCTCCCCTGGGTAGAAGGCGTGCGCCACAGTGCCTCCGGGCCCATCGAAGGGGTACCCATCGTTGTGGTCGGCCTTCGTGAAGTCGATCTGTATGTCTGCCTGGCTGCCCGCCACCTCGTGGAAGTCGAGAGGCGCAATGTCGCTCCACACCTTCAGGGCGTAGTACATCAGGGCTCGCACCGTGTCCCTCCCCAGCAGTTGAGACTCCTTGGGGAAATTGCGGATCCTGCAGGTGGGGGTCCAGGTGGAGTGTAAACGTTTGTCCTACAAAGTAGCAGCTCCCCGCATCCTGGCAGTTTCAGTTAGCAACATCTACACACTGTCCAATAAATTAAAAAAATATATTATTATAACCGCTAATACAAGGAATTGTTCTGTTTCATCTCTTTAAACGGGTAACCTTCTACCTCCCATCCGCCCATATCCCAAGTGGTTATCCAGTACAGTGTTGCAGGCAGCCTGAAGCTTATTCCAAGTAACCACGACTGTATCTCAGACAGCTGTCCTGATTCCACTAGACCTCTCTGTCACCTTCAACACAGTGCAGCATCAAATCTTCCTAACTATCCTCTCTCAGCTTATCGTCACAGGGACTGCTCTGAGATGGTCTAACTCGCACCTATCAGGCTCATCATTCCAAGTGCCTTAGGGTGCAGACGTGTCCAAGTCATGTACGACAGTGTCCCCAAGGCTCTGTATGTATTTCTCTCCCCTTTTATTCTTTACATAACTTCTCTAAGGTTGATAATCTAGTCACATGGTTTCTTTTACTACTCTGCCAATGAAACACAGCTATACCTGTGACCTTTCCTCCTGACCATGCTTTCCGCTCAGATCTCTGCATGCCCTGCTGACATTGCAGTCTGGATGAGGGATCGCAACCTCCCTGGAAATCTCTGCAAAACCAACCTTTATGTCGTCCCTCTCAGTCCTACCACTATGACATTTGTCTCTCTTCATTGGTTCCCTGCAGGTACTCGCATACATTTGCAGTCCGTGGTCCTGGCTTTTAGAGCCATTAACAATTATGTCCCGACAAACGCAAAATGTGTTGATTTTCTCGCCTATTAATCTCAGGCTCGTAATTTTGAATAGGTATAGTGCACATAAATGAATTGTATATCGTTGGAATTGATAGAAATTACTAGATCCGGTTGTCCAAGTTGCAACTTTGTGCACTAAAGTATTCCACAGTAATCCTGTGTACAGTGAGGCATATATTGTAAGCATTTTCCCCAAAAACACACCCCTAATAATCTATGAAACATTGATATTATTCATTTTAGACAGAAAACAAATCACATATTCGCTTCCGCAATGATCCACTTACTACCCTTCTAGGAAAAAAAAAAAATATTTATTTTATAATTTATTTATTATAATCCTATAAATAAAAACGGATAGAAAAACACTCAAAAATTGGCTGGAGTTCAAATAGAAATAACAAAATGCAACATTCTATTTATTAGGGAGACAATTACTTCATATTTTCATAATATCTATTCACAAAAGTTTGTATATGTATGTTTGATGTTGAGCTCCGTTAAAACAGTTAAAAGAGAATGTGCCCATCGTGTCATGGGAACACCTCCCACATGTAAACACAATGACATGCCACAGTGCGGGTTTGTTGTTTGAGGTAAAAAAGCCGTTTCAAAATTTCATTTTCAAATTTCATTTTAGCGATCACAGCATAAATAGGCTAGAAACACAATATCTAGAAGCATTCAGCATTAGACTCTGAAACTGTCTGTTATGTCTGTGTTTATCCAGTGAATCATAATCCAACCTATGGTTTTCCATTTCAATTTCTTTCAGTTTCTTTCGATATATAAACACCATGCATTGCTGTCTACCAGATAACTTCAACAAGTTACCAAATGGATGCAAAATCAAAGATATTTATTTCCATCTGGCACTAACCATATATTCCTTCATAATATTAAACCATAAAAAGGTTCTCAATGACACCCCTACATCACAGAGACTCTAATCTCTTATTACTAGATTATTTTTGTAGTGCCTGCAAATTTTTATATTACATGAAACTAAAAATTGAGAAATAGGCGCAAGTAGTTTTTCCTCATAAAAATGATGATATCAAGACAATATAACTTAAAAAATATAATTTTGGCTTAGGGAATGGGGGGGGGGGCACTCTGGATTCCTGTATTTTACTGGGCACACACATGCGCAAATCATGGGGCGATTACATACAGCAAATCACCTACTGTCAAGCCTTTTGACTATGAGAACACAGACAAAACAGCACGTCTTAGGGTGAACAACTATTCTCCACCACCATGAAGAGAGGAAGGATTGAAAGCCCTGACGTCTGAGGTGACGGACACACCACTGTACTTCCTTCAATCCATCCATCCACACTGTACATCCCTTTCCTACCAGAAGTTTTGGGTATGACGTTAAACTGCATCCGGCCCTGCAAGTGGAGCTGCCAGATCTCACATTAATTCCCTTCACTGATGCCATTCCTGCAATCTAATTTGTAAATATGTTGAATATGATCGCATTTGTGACAAAAGTGTATTGACATAGCCAGTAATCTGAATGTCTCACACTAAGAAGCTAAACCTGACTGAGGTCATTTGGTTAGATTTATAAAGGATTATTTTTTCCATCAGTTTACATTTATATTTTATAGGTCAGAGTCAATATGATAAAATTATGGAGAAGTACCACATAATCATTGCCTTATTGTTACATAATGCATATTGACAAGATGGGGAATTTTCCAAAGGCCTATCTTTGTGATTCTTTCTGCTCCTAGACCTGAGTATCTGCAATTCGTTAAAAAGCATGAAAATGCATTAAATCAATTAACCAAAAATTAAGGACTTACAAAGTCTAAAACATGATTTCCAGAAAATATAAATATAAGCATATTATTGCCAGGTTTTAGAGCTAGCCATTTCAAACCCTATACTTCCGATTAAAGGATTCTGTCTGGAACAGAACTGAATGCTGCATTACCAGCTCGTTCTTGCTTTTGAAACTTTCTAATGAGATGAGTGAGACACGAGGTGCAAAGTCAGCATAACAGACCAGAGATTTTTATTTTTGTAGGGAAGATGTATAGCAGGGTGTCCAATCTTCTCCGCAAAGGGCCAGTGTGTATGCAGGTTTTTAGAATAACCTTTAGGTCAGCTGTTCAAACCCAGGTGTGAGGACTCTTCAGCCAATCAGTCCTCTAATTAGCAACCTAATTAGGGAGTCGCAGTGAGAATTCACATACCCATTGGCCGTTTCCGGATAGGATTGGTCACCCCTGATGTATAGACTTAAAAGACAGCACTACCAATAAGCAATTAACACTGCACAGATTATTTGATGGGGAAATGTTCTGTACGATAAGAGAGGCTACCTGTCTTAGACTTGCTCCGTTGCCATTATATTCAGTTGATGTTCCTGTCTGTCACGCTTTCATGGAGAATATATTCTGCTGAAAATATTACTGAAGTTGTACATTCATTTAGTTCTGTTCTGAGCAATGGCTTTGTAGATGAAGGCTTTGAATACAACAAATTATCAAAAAACATCAACAGACCACCTCTCAGTGGAAACCAGTTACTTCACTGTATTTATTGGTTTGCTATCGGATTGATTTTTCTTCTTTTTGTGTTCCACAGATTGTCTAGGTTAAGCACAACATGCAGCCTCACGCACTGCTGTTTGAATGCTTGTCACATACAGACTCCCATATCCACATTTGGCAGTGGGAAGTACTGTAGCAGTCCTCATGTTAGAAGTTCGACAGTTTATTTGACATCTTTTTTTGTTGGAACTGCAGTATGTTTGACTTTCAGTATATGACATTGTGGTGGATACAGTATGAGGCAGGATTAGGTAGCATTAAGCATGTGGGCATTTGAGCAGGTGCCCAGGGGCATCACACACTCTGGGGGGAACCATGCCCCCCCCATCCCCTACGCGGTCCCATTATTGAATTGTTTTTTATCAAGTGAAGTAGGGGCTAATCATGCAATGTATGACATATTCTAGACATTCTTTGACTGTTTATAATATTAGCGCAAACATTTGTGTATTTTTTACAGTGTAATGCCAAAAATGCTATGTGATTCCACAATTTTGGCCACCAGTGTAGCATGGAAGAAATCTGACAAACTGACTTGTAGCAAACGCGGCATCCTTTGACAGTACCGCGCTTGAATTCACTGAGCTCTTCAGAACGTCCCATTCTTTCACAAATGTTTGTAAACCTGACTGCGTTGCTATTTGCTGGGTTCCATACATCTGTAGCCAGTGTTGTGCAAGTTCACACTCAACAAGGACATTTGTTTTGTTCTGTTTGGCACAATGAAAACCTTTTATCCCTGTTCCACAGCCTCCCCTGGACCATCCCGTCCCCCAGATGTGACAGCCATTTGAAACTCTAAATGCAGCCCTGACCAAAACACTGACACAAAATTAAAAGTAGTCATATTTAGAAAATAGACATAACTAAACCTATTTAAACAGTTAATTTATGGGGACTTTGCTGGATAGTTGCTAAAATATGGTCTCAAAAATGACTACAGGACTGAATTATCATCTTTGTGACTCGGCTTCGACAACGAATGCATGCTGTAAGAGTCAATGCACAGCACATCACCTGGTTTTTAGGAGCATGACGCCCAGACTCCTTTTACATCTGCATAGTTCACATCTCTGTCGGAACAGGCAGCCGTACCTCGTGGGATTTATTAGTCCTGATAGGTGAACTGCTGGAGCATGAACTCTGAGCCAGAAGCAGATGCACCCTATTGTGAAAACTGTTCCATCGGGGAATTGCACGATCATGATTCCCCCGTGAACACCATTAAACCCATTCAAGCAGGGTTTCATGAAAGCCCGGCTGAAATCAGAAGCCACTATAGCCTCCCTATTGACTGACTTCATGTAAAATGATTTTATGCAAAAAAATATAAAAGTGCAAAAATAGATAAAAGTGTGAAAGAGAAAGTGGTCATCAAATGACAAAGACTGAACCTGCGGATAAACAGCATACTGTAGGTATGTTTGAATGCAGCGCTTTTTATACATTTTGCAAAAAAAAAAAAAAAAAAACGAAAGAAAATACATTTCTTGCCAACCAGCACTTGGTTCTAATTGGTTGATGTTACTGCATGAGGGGCCTGCACAGAATACCAGCTTCCTAACACCATTGTACAAGGTCCATCCTTCCATTCATCTACCATACCACTTACCTGGTAGGACGTAGCAGTGAGGCTGAAACCTATCTCTGGATGTCAGTCCATCACAGGGTATACAGACAGGCGAAATTCACATATTACTGAATGCCCTTTAACAGAGATGAGGGGCATAGAGGCAAAGCTAATGCATGCATGTTAGTTCTAAATACATAAAAACCTTCTGTCCTTGAAGGAAAAATAATTAAAGTTTCGTAACCCATTAGCTCAGGGAAGTTCTTTATTTACTTCCTTTTCCATTCTGATGGACCATTTTCTTTTAGAAAAAAGGGAGGAAAAGTGTAGTTGGCGGCCTGTTGGATTAATCCTGGAGCACCATCCATAGACATTCTGCATTGTTGGGCTGGAGAAATATATATTATATGACATTTTATCTGTGTTTGTAAATTACATCTGCAGAAATGCCACACTGTGCAGGCGCCCTCAAAAGCATGAGATGTCCTCATTCAGACATCAGCAGCAGTGTCAATACATCTGGCATCAACAGAGCTGACAATTCTTGAAGGACATCCTCTCAGAGCAATACATGTAAACATCCAATCTATGGCAGAGCTGCCAGCAAAAAAAAAAACCTTATCAATTAGAGAGGTCAGAGTCGAATGGCCGGACTTGAAGGTTTCAAGGTCAAATGCAACAGATTGATAAAACTTTGAGGTGCAAAAGGAGACTCTGAGCTCACAGCTCATCCAACTTTGAAGCAGTTATGGAAGCAAAACTGGAAACTTCCTGGCATTACCTAGGTGTACCCAATAAAGTGGCCAAATATATATTGGAATAACAATGTTTTGAATAATAAATTCTAAAATTAGTATATTATCAAATTTCCTAATATCTGCTTGAATCTATACCTCAAAACCCAAATTCTAGATTGGTGTCATTTTTCATGCAAAAAAAAAAAAAGGTCAATGATAAGCAATGCTATCAAACATATATGCCTTCAAAAACTATGTATGCGTTCTTTAGGGCAGCAAACATGGCTTTTCGGGCCTGTGATCAGAAGGTCACTGGTTCCATCCCCGACCTCTGCAGAATAGTCAGATGTCTATCGAGCACTTGAAAAAGGCTCTTATGCCCGAGATGATGGTGTTGGCCAAGGGTGCTCATTCCTGCTCCGGGAGATCTACCACCCTTCAGAGCTTAGCTTCAGCATAGATGGCTCTAAGACTGAGACGCTATTGAAGGTCCTGATTAAATTATGGCTGCACCTAAGCTCTGTAGGTTCTTACATCTTCAGGAGCTGGAATCAGCTGCCCAGGTGTAAAGAGAATTTCCACAAAGGGATTTAATAAAATATCAGTATTCTATGATAGTAGCAGGTGTAGCATTATTCATGATCATCCATCTGACAGGGGAATTTACATGATTCTCCTACCTTCTGAGCACAGCATTTCTCTCATTTACAAATTACTGTGTGGAATAGCTGGTTGATAGGGGAATATGGTCTCTGAAGCAGAATTATGTGTGTGATTTTATACACTCAGGTGGTAAGTGACCCAAGGAACCCAATAGCCGATGTGTTGAATGCCTAAAGTGCCCACCAGGAGAACGATATTATTTGGAGGTGATTCAACAGTGAGACTTGCCAGGTTCAGCTGTTTTAACAGTGAGTGAAGTTTTATTATATTGGCATCTGGCTATAATGTTCGTGCTGCTGTAGATGAGGGAGCTCTTGGGAAAAATCGGAGCATCAAACTTGAATGCGTCAGATTTCTTTCATGTGTTTCGTAAATATTGCTGTTGCCACTGTGATGCTGACCGATTGGGACATATTGTGCAAACACAGGTGTCGTGTCTTTTCCTTCCTGCAATAATGTGTAGTGAGTTGTTTAGGTTTACTTTGGTCTGTAATTGTGCACCGTGCTCCAGGATACCTCCAGGACAGGTGCCTCTTGCTCCACTTGGTCTGGGAAGGTAGCGTGCGTCTCCTCCGCCTCAGAGGTGACTCTGACTGTGAAAGGTCAGGTAGAGAGCAGCGCGGGGTCTTCATCAGGACCAGGGTCTCTTCATCTGAAGATGAGATGTTCATTGAGTCATAAAGAGAGACAGATGGACAAAACACACACATACACAGACATACTCACCTAGCACCCCCGTCTCCTTCAGGCCACCGTACTTCTGCATGGCTTTAATAGCTTTGGTCAGAGCCTCCTTGGTCTGCAGCTGTCCTGTTACAGGGTCTGGGGGTGGGAGGTACCCAAACTTGCTCAGCCAATCCTGTCAATTAAAGAAGATAATGACGGTAGCTAAAAGTCTGCACCAAAAATTTTTTACCTACTATGACAACATGGTAGCACCCATACTGCAATCTCACTTTGCAATGTTGTATATAATTTCTGCTCACAACTTCACAGCCCGGATCTCAGCATGTAATACTGTAATCCCTCTTCCCCCCCTTCTAACTACAGTACATACATAAACGATGCTGAACAAGGTCAAATTCACAAATTTGTTGTGTATTAAGCTTCAAGAAGAATGTGTCAAATACTTAATTCTCTCCTGATTCCATTTTAGAATTATTAAACTCACAGAAAAGCAGGATGAAATGAAGGAATGTAACTCAGAAATCAAAGACGCAATAGAATCAAACTTCATAATTATCCACACTTTTGATGAAAATTCCATACATACAGATGCCCCATCCCACAAGCACAGAGAACTGCCAGAATGTAATCTGTACCGCAAATGAGTCTATGTAATATGTGATATCTTTTGTGTAACATGAACAGCATCTACCAGTTAACATAGGCCTACTGGTATAATAAAATGACTATGAAATGTGTTTTGTGACACTACAATGGGCACATATGCAATAGTTACATCGTGAAAGGATGCGACTAGATTTAAAATAGATTTCATAATTTAAAATAAGACTAACACTGTTCAGGCTGCAATTTCACAGCTAAACGTTACTAAAAAAATAACTGATCCGTATTATAAAATGTGGGCGGCATGGTGGTGCAGTGGGTAGCACTGTTGCCTCACACCTCTGGCACCCGGGTTTGAGTCTCTGCCTGGGTTACATGTGTGTGGAGTTTGCATGTTCTCCCCATGTCGTCATGGGGTTTCCTCCGGGTACTCCGGCTTCCCCCCACAGTCCGAAAACATGCTGAGACTAATTGGACTTGCTAAATTGCCCATAGGTGTGCATGTGTGAGTGAATGGTGTGTGAGTGTGCCCTGCGATGGGCTGGCCCCCCATCCTGGGATGTTCCCTGCCTTGTGCCCATTGCTTCTGGGATAGGCTCCGGATCCCCCGCGACCCAGTAGGATGAGTGGTTTGGAAAATGGATGGATGGATATTATAAAATGATTTTGTATGACATAGAACTACAGTCTTTGTCAGCTATACGTTTCGTCCTTGCGCTCTGTAAACTGGCTTCAGTAATGCATGGATTCATATTAAAGGTGAGGAATGCATTCTAAATTTGTCTGTTCAAACCTGTATCATGACAGAAACATGGTAAATAGCAAAAGGTCCTCGTTATGAACGGTGATCGCAAAACCACAAAATATCCAATACTTACATCATTGACCACAAAGAACGATCTTACGTCGCTTTTCTCATTGAGAGCACTGTCCATGATCTGATGTGTTAATGTTTGTGGAATAACAGGAGATGTGAGGGGTACAGAGATTCAGCAGAAAGCAAGCAAGTTGTATGATATGTACAGAATAAGTTAAATATTTCTTTTTTTGATTCTGTATGAGTGTAACACTGACTCTTATTTGGTCTCCTGTTATGGACTTCTTGTAAAATGATCCAGTATGTATCCATACACATCTAATAACTTGAAATGAATGTTCCGTAGAAAAGGCAAGAATAATCTTAAAAAACTTGCTTATAGAAGGTTGTGTTTGTGATTTGTCGTTATCGAGAAACCAGGCAAACAAAGATTCTGCAGACCTATAAGATGAACTATAGGTCACGTGATTAAGTTCTTCATATCCTGTGGCATTTCCAGGGTTTTATCGCCTGATAGCCTACATGGGTAACATATACAGGAAAACATCATGTTTGGAGCTTTATTTTTCCCCAAAGATCACAAACTTTATCTTTTTTCAATTTACTGAAGCTGAACTTAGAAAAATCCTTTGAGTTGTCTTATTGGACCATTAGGGAATGACTTGATGATCTTGAAGAAAGGTAACTGGAGCAGTGGGGGAACTACCATTCAGCAGAAGATTGGCAGCTTTAAATTAGCAACATGAGCGGACGGAAAGAAAAAAAACGCAACAGCGGTTTTCCTGATCACAAAAAGCAGGAATTACTGAGCTGGAGCACTTTTCGGAGATGACCGCTGATAACTGATGGGAAAATAATGGTGTGGGCAATTAACCCCATAACATGATTTACAGACAGATAAAAACAAACTGTGCTACACATTCCACCTTTAATACAAATATACATAAGTGTCATGGCACAGCATGATGGAGGAAGCGTGATTCACGCTGCACCTCACAGCAAACAGAGGACTTAATTAACTAAACAGAACAGGAAGGGGGGAACCACAAGGGATCAAAAACATCCATCCATCCATTTTCCAAACCGCTTATCCTACTGGGTCGCAGGGGGTCCGGAGCCTATCCCGCAATCAATGGGCATGAGGCAGGGAACCACCCAGGATGGGGGGCCAGCCCATCGCAGGGCACACTCACACACCATTCACTCACACATGCACACCTACGGGCAATTTAGCAACTCCAATTAGCCTCAGTATGTCTTTGGACTGTGGGGGGAAATCGGAGAACCTGGAGGAAACCCCATGACAACATGGGGAGAACATGCAAACAGGTCAAACACAACACAGGAAAAATAAGAACCAACTAAAAGTAACCACAAAGTCCCCTGTTTGCTGTGAGCTGCAACATAGACCATCCTTCCATCCTTCCTCATGTCCCATCATAAAAGAATGAACCAACAAGGAACAGAACAAGAACAGGCACTTAAATACAGATAGACAAGAAGGCTAACAAAGGGCAGGTGTGGACCATAACCAAATCAACCAATCAGGACAGGCATGGGACAACAAGAAACAGGTGTAATAAGTTACAAATACTAGGGGCTTACTAAACTAGGAGAGACTAGGAACCAAAGTAGAACATAATGCAACAAGGCATGGACAGGGTAGACTTTAAACAGGGACACAGAGCAAAGATAAAGATAAATGATACCAAAAGCTAATGATAAAATAAAACCCAATAAATTAAACAACAGTGAAGCAGGCCAGCCTGGAACCCATTACTGGAGAGGTAGTAGTTCCTGAGCCACTCAATAAACCCATTCAGCTATGCGGTGGGCTACAACGTAGCGGGAACAGAATGGCTAACGACACCTGCTGGCGTAACGGAGGCAAAACAAGTGTGACAGAGCCAGACGGCTAGCCTAGCCGCGAGTATTTTTTAAGCCTAGCCGCGAGTATTTTTTAAGCCTAGTCCTGAGTGTTTTCTAACTGATGATTATAACACAGTTTTCTAACTGTGTTATAGCAAATCAACACACAGACTGTGTAACAGAGTAGAAATTGACTTGCAACACCAGAAGGACGGGGTACTAATCAAACACTACAAAGTGCACAAAAAACTTGGAAGTTGCGAGCACCCAGATGAAAAGCTTGAAGAAAACTCAAAGTAAATCATTGAACATGGGTATTCAATTCAATTTAAATAGGCTTGCAGTATTAGGGACTTTTAAATTGAAGTACTGAAACCTGGTCCTTGGTTACAAGTTCCTAGGCTGTCTGGACCAGGAACTTTTGTAGCTACTGGGAACTTTCATGTGAGTGAGACTGAAGCAAAATAGAAACTTTATGCTAAATATGTATGGGAGATGCAAAAAGTTCATAGGTTAAACTTCACACATAATTCAAAACTACACTGGCACCCCAAAATAACGGAGAATAAACAAGTTCTTTTAAGTTATTTGTCGGTGGGGGGGGGGGGGGGGACTCAAAAAAAGCCTTCTTATTTTTATTTTATTCATATGACTCATGACATTCATATTTCATTATTAAATTTGGGTTTCACAGGATAGAAAATGGTGCAATGTATTGTCCTGATAAGCTCTGTACGTTTCTGCACCTGTAATATTATCGGTTGAATCTTCCAATGCAGAAATATGGAGATGCAACCAAATGTATTTATACATGTATTCATTAAATGTAACTGAGGTACAAAAATAATTCCATCTGCTCTGCTAATTATATGTATTTTCCCCACACATCCATGGAAATTCCAAGTTTTAGCGGCAGTGCTTATGGTCAACCAATCAACAAGCTATTGCTGTGAGTGCCTCCCTAGTAGTTTGGGTTCAAACGAAAAGTACCTAGGGCGTTTCTCGATATGTGTACTTGACCATACTTGTGTGCTTGTACCCATTTTTAGATCATCTTCTATTGCCGAAGACCAGTTTCAATACTCAAGAATGCTAGTAGGAGGATGGTAAAAATCCCAGGATGTCATTCTAACCCCACCAAAGGATCAAGAATACATTGGCCACCCATGACTCATTTTGCCCCAAAGTTGTTCTTGAAAGGCGAGATAGCTAGACCGGTCTTGCCAAGACCGCAAACATTTTTGGTATTGAGAAATACCTCTAGTCATACTAAAAAAGGGGTCCCAGATCTGCCTCTGAGGAACTACAATGGGGCCGAGGTCCTGTGGTGTGAACACAACAAAGGTTTCTGGTTCTGAAAAATGGTTCTGGTTCCTGAAATATGTTCTTGTGGTGTGAATGTGCCCCTTTAGAAACAGCCCCTAAGAAACAGTATTGCCAAACAGTGACCATAAGAAACAGGTATTGCCAAAGCACACCTGAGGTACAAAACCCATGTGTATATGCTATATAGGAATAAGAGGGACAAAATGTTTTCTCTTTTGTCGCGGATGTAGTCTTAAGATCTACATACATTTGTGCTGCCCAGAGACCGCAAACAGCACAGCCAGTGCAGGCAGTGATGGTTAGGATGAGCTGCTGCAGTCAGCTGAGGCAGGATCCACTGGAGAAAATGGTTTGTGTGTGTGTGTGTGTGTGTGAGAGAGAGAGAGAGAGAGAGAGACAGAGAGAGAGAGAGACTGGAAAGCAGTATATATATATGATTGTATATCCATCTATCCTTTTTCTGCATCCGCTTGTTCTATTCAGGGTCACGGGCGTCCGGAGCCTCTTCCGGAGGCTAGAGGCCCAAGGCAGGGAATAACCCAGGATGGGATGTGACCATTTAGACCTTCTGCAATTGAACATCATCTGGGATTTTCGATACTGTAATATAATGTACCGTAGAATGTGTGTCTTCGTGGTCCTAAAGGTGAGATGTGAGATTTTTTTTTATTTTGATAATCTGATGATAAATTATACTAGTAATATTTAACAGCCAATGGTTGAATGCCTCAGTTTCCTTGAAACCTACGTGTCTCATAATGAAACAAGCCCCAGGCTAACTTGACTTAGCACCTGATCTTTTCAAACGCCCCAGGGAGGGCCTGCCAAACAAAGCCTTGCAAATCACTGTTGCCAGTCACAGACGCATTGCTCTAAACAGTGTAGTTACACTAATACAATTAAACACCGTCATGCGTCTTGGTTCTTTCCAGTTGTTTTCAAATACAGTGAATTTCCTGTCATGCTGTCCTGTCTGTTCTGGCTGCAGCATCTGACTGTGAGCCTGACAGCCCAGTCAAGTCCAGCATTTCTCATTATTCTACTTGTTTTAAAATTTAACAGCTTTTTCTCTTTCTTGACAGACAGGAAAACCCTGCAGCAGAAGCTACTGGAGCACGGACATTAGTGGAATATAAGATGCCCAACACTAATGTCGCTCGCATAATGGGCAAATTGTTGCTACTTCCTCCTCTAGCTCAGTGTCTCTCAACCTGGTCCTATGGGAGCCCCAGATGATCCACATTTTTGCTCCCTTCCAGCTCCCAGCACACCTGTACCAGGTATTCTTTGCTCATTATTGTTGGGTTCAGATGTTCTGGAAGCTGGGAGGGAGCAAAAACATTGTGTCTGGGAGCCGCCAAGGACTCGGTTCAGAAACTGCGCTTTAGCTCAGCAACATTACAACTTTCCTTTTGCAGGGTTGAGTAGCGCATGAGGAGATTGTGTGTTATTCCTGACTCAATTTTGACCAGATAATGAGAACCAGCAAACAAGAGACAGGAATCTGGCAGAATACAAGACTTTGGCAAACAAGGAGGTAGGAAAGACAGCTTAGACTACAGACAGGAAACTGAAAGTCGGAGTCTGACTAACGGTAGATTTGCAGATGTTTTCTCAGGGCAGCCAACAGCGTGTTTTTCATAAAACACCAAACAAAACCAGGTCCTGAGCAAAGCTCACGGCTCAGGATAAACAGGACCCTGGTGCTTTCTGGCTGAGGCAAATTCACAAATTCCATCTTCGTCTTCTTGGGCAAAGTGTCTGTATCTGTGGCGACACGCTAACAGGCCTAACGCTCCAATGTTTCGAAGCACTGTAGGCGTTTTCAGGAAATGTCGTGCACAGTTTGAAAGCATCAGACTGCATATGAATACTTCTCCCCAATGTAAATGTTCTGCCATGTTAGCATGTGTCAGGGGCTTGCTAACAAAGACATTTGCACCAAAGTATCAATATACTGTGTGTCTACTGTATATATGTGTCTATAGATACAGTCTACATAATGTGTGTGTGTATATATATATAAATATAAATATATATATATATATAAACTCTAAAGTGTCCCCTATACAGGATGCACAGAAACACTTTACTCTTATCACTTTTTTAATACTGGGCTGAACTCAGTGCCTGAGAGAATCAGCGTATGATTAATGTGGACTATGTAGAGTCAGCCATCAAATACTGAGATTAAAACTCACAGGTGAATACAGAAAGAAACAGAAACTGCAAAAGTAATTTTTCAAAAACCCAAGATAGTCATAAAAACTATGCAGTTTGGCTGCTAAACAAATGCATTGTTAAAAAACAAACAGAGTCACACTCTGCCTGGCAGTGTTAGTGAAAGGTTACAGGGTCTGGACCAGATTCTGCGTAGTGGTAGCGTGGTTTTTCACTGAAAGTGGCATCACGTTGTGTCATTTGACTCTTCCTCCCAAGGCGACTTCTAGCACATGCGATTATGGCTTACATTACACGATAGCCTGCAGTAATTGTCACATAATTATCCCCATAAAGTAATTAAGAGCTGAGGTTCAGTCTAAATGAGTATGCTCAGTGATTAGGGCATCATGGTTTTTGACCCATGGTTTGGTTAAGGGATGTATTTACACTCTGCGCCCAAGAAGCCGTACATTTATCTGAACATTTCATGAAATTAACTGAAATTCCCCTAATTGAACTGCTTTAGTGCCTTATCTCCTGGATTTTCACAGTCCCTCCCACTGACTGCAGTGCTGCACATACAGGCATGCCCCCGATAAGGCACAAGCAGACTGCATGGCTCCATGAACATGCTGGAAGGCTTTATCTGATGAATTTGCCTCCATCCTCCTCAGTTCTTTGGTACTGCGGCTTGATGCACTGAAGGCAGAAGCCGCGTTTTACTTCGGTAATAATCCTTTATCCCACCCGGCATTCTGTTCCATGCTGACTGTATATATACTTCTGTTGGAAATTCCCTCTCTCCTTGGACAATACCGTCATTCTGTTCCGCTTAAATTCAAAAGACAGGATGACCACCAGAACAGCTGTTGGTATCTTTCGTGATACTGATTTCAGATGCTAGAGCGCTTAGCACTGTGTTAACTGAACAAAACCGGCCATTTGCCTTAAATGTTTCGTATAATGTACTTTCCTCTGAATTCAAGACTCCATCTTCACAATGAAGGCCATTATCTTTTTTTGCTACCAGTGCATAAACATTTAAAGTTTATGTCTGCAAATGCTATTCAGAGTATTGGACACTCACAATAATCATCAACATTTAAGCACTTAAGACTTTTACTCCATAATGTTCCAGGTCAATCCCACCGAGACAAAGAAGCCATAAATGACAAGAACATCGCGGACCAAAATACAATAAGGAAACCTTCAATCTGTTAGCCATTCTCAGGAAAACTGGGATATTCTCTCCCCCTCCTTCTTCTCCTTGCATGATACAAAGCACTAGAGTGAGATATAATGGGAAAAAAATCACAGAGTTAACCCCCCTTTCTACATTACTTGAAAGGGACAAATCTGTCAACACTAGGCCTGTTGAAGAGGGAATGAAGAGGGGAAAACGACAGCACAGAGGGAGCTGTGTGCACATTGTAGCCTGGCCGACAGTCTTCAGTTTGTGAGAGGACATCAAGCTGCAGTTTGTACTGTAGCAAGTTAACAGAGCCAGCTGAACTGAAGCCAGGAGATAGTATGGATGAAATGGCAGCCAAGATGGACTCCGTGAGCCTAGTGGAAGTAGAAGGATCTCAGGGCAGAGTTGATGTTTATTCGGATCGTGGCTCTGAGTCCTTAATGGCCCTGTTGGCCAATATCAATGTTCTGAATCTGATTTGACAGGAGACTTTGATTGCCGGCCAGGGGAGAAGCTCTAGGACGAGACTGGTATGGATTCATCTAATTTAGCATTCAAAGCACAGCTATGAGTACATCACAGCGGACCTTCTGGGCTACAATTAATCATCCAATAAATGGCTGTCCATAAGAACTGAGGCAGCGCAATCTGGCGTAAAAGTGAACAAAACCTTCCATGCTTGTCTGACTTTCATCTTTATTGTATTCCTTCGCGTAACAAACACGCAAAGCTGTAGATGAAAGCAGACACCTCCGGCCACCTTTGTACTCTCAGCAAGGCAGTCGGTGCAAACTTAATGTCGGTAACTGATAATAAACCCTGAAAAATACTGCTTTCCCGTGATGAACTAGGGGCTGAAACTGCATCGCTGTGACTAATGCCTTGGCTGTCATGTAATTTTACCGAATATGAAGTAAAACCCATTTGTTAAACTCTGAGCATATGTGTATTTGTTTTTGTCCTCACTGCCTGAGCTCTGGAATGTACTACTACAAAAAAATGGGGGGGCGATTAGGCAGGGAGCTGTTTTTTGTCGTTGTTTTTGTGAATCACTTGCAATATGAGCAGTTAAAAGCATTGAAATCTAGCAAACAAGCAGAGCAACGAATGGCAGAGCAACGAATGACTGGGGTAAAATGTTGCGGAAATGGGGTCTGAACCACAGGAAAACCGAACAAATGTCTTATGAAGCAGTATCTGGTTTCCTTGTCCCTGAATAATATACTGCAGCAATCGCTGAAAAGGGGAACAGACAGGCATCAGGCCGCAAGAAAAACACAGCAGTGACAGGAGACAGCATTTCAATAGATGCTATGAGACAGTATAATTCTGTTTGGATGCTGATACTTCAGTTTGCTTAATTCTTAGGGCGTCATTGCATTTAGCATGGGATCAATCCTCTGTCGTCAGCTGAAGGGCAGGCAGTGATCATTGACTGGTTTTCTAGGGGGAGACTTTCATAGAGGAACAGAGCGAATGTCTCATTGTCAAAAAATGTTTTCCATTTTAACTCGATTATAGTTTTAATAATGATTTCATTTAATAAAAAATAATATTTTTAATTATTAAATATCCAGGGGGCGGCATGGTGGTGCAGTGGTTAGCACTGTTGCCTCACACCTCTGGGACCCGGGTTCGAGTCTCCGTCTGGGTTACATGTGTGTGGAGTTTGCATGTTCTCCCCATGTCGTCGTGGGGTTTCCTCCGGGTACTCCGGTTTCCCCCCACAGTCCAAATACATGCTGAGGCTAATTGGAGTTGCTAAATTGCCCGTAGGTGTGCATGTGTGAGTGAATGGTGTGTGAGTGTGCCCTGCGATGGGCTGGCCCCCCATCCTGGGTTGTTCCCTGCCTCGTGCCCATTGCTTCCGGGATAGGCTCCAGACCCCCCGCGACCCAGTAGGATAAGCGGTTTGGAAAATGGATGGATGGATGGATTAAATATCCAGGTGCCTATCCTGGTTTTTCAATGCATAAAAACACTATCCACTGGTGTGTAGCAGAACTAAAAGCATTAAAAGCCAACATACATTGGGAAATATCTGCTATGACTTTATGATAAATAACGTTTATAGTCTGATTTAAAAAAAAAAATTATGTGTGAAATCAATGAAGCAGGCAGTAGAATATCAGAGTCTGATCTGAATGTGTTACAAATGGTCCGCCTTGAATAATTTTGTTAATAAATATTTTTTAAAAAGACATGGAAAAAGTAAGTGCCAGGAGTTTGTCATGGCATTTAGTGGAAAAGTAAATATCACACCGGTGTAACTTAGAAATGCCAAACTGCTGAGAGACCAGTCAACCTGCGCCTGCTTCTGAAGTGTTAGGAAAATGTGTTTTTCACAGATACCCCTGCAAAGAGCGGCAGGCTTGTCTCCCCCCCTTGTTTCCCCCCTTAAAATGCTCTATTTCTGCTGAGCAAAACTGACGAATGACACTTCCAAAGTGAGAGCATGAACCGACAGGTGTGTGCGGCTTTGGACCGAGATACCATGCAGCACGGGTTCTGAGATTCTTCTGGCTGTGGCTCCGCAGAGCCCTATGACCCCCCACCGCCACACTGCGAAACAACAGCGGGGTTATCGAATGTTTCAGAAAAAGAAAAAAGATCTACTGTACCTGAGACATTTTCGTCGAGTACTTGGCTGACTGTGAATTCAGTGAAACACAACTCCTCACCACAGCAGGGGAAGTATTCTGGATTGCTTCTCTACTTACTCATCATTACTCTTAGATTATGTCCCCAGTAATCCCCGTCTAAATAGTATTCGAGTGTTTTTTAATTCTGTCTGCCAGCATTACTGAATTACAGAGACAACAGATTGCTACTAGGGTTCTAACAAAAAAAAAAAACTATTTCAATCTAAAATCCAGTCCAAATGTCCATATGGCTGCATCAATTCAAAACCACCAATTTGACTCAAATTTTGAATGAAATCGTCCAAAAACTGACAAAGCCACCAAAAATCGATACAACTGTCACATTGCAATTACTGCACGCAATTGTATTTTTTTTTCATGTTAAGATCATATGATCAACTTAAATTACCTAGAATCTTGGAGGAGTAACATAAATACTGTAACTTTTTACATTTTCCTTAAAAAGCAAAACACTTCAGTCATCTGAAATGGATGCACCATATCCAATCAGCTGAATAAAACGGGAGATTTGAGAGGTGTATCATATCATTTGAGAGGAAGTGACACACACTGCCATTGCACTCCTTCTGGTAACAGTACACCGAAAGGGTATCGCACATGGAAAAACTACAGTGAAGAGCTACAGTATAATGCTATAAGCAGCTGCTAACATCAAGCTGTAGTGGTTTGTGTCGTGCTTGAAGTGTCTTCAAATTGTTATATCTAATGGACATTTAACAATAAAAACTTGCCTCCTGGATTTTTTCAGTCATTCACAATTTTCACACAATTAACTCAAACCTTATCTTATATGAATGTATGGTGGCTTAAATTGTAAAATCCATTACCGAGATGGTTATTACTGGCTATTTCAGAGATGCTGGAACCACTACTTGCTGAAAAATTACTGAACAAGATCATAGTTGCAGTCATGTGCCCTAATTCATCCTATTAAAATACTACAAAGAGCAAACAAATGGAAATTAATTATAAATAGGTCCATTGCCATTCATAATTAAATTAAATTGACCTGCTGCAGAGAAAACTGTATATTGTTCAATATTTGCTCCTTGGTTCTTTTCATGAGGAGTTGTACTAATTCTCTTGTACAGTTTGTACTGTACAGTCTCCAGTGAGTCTATGCTTAGATCTTGTTAGGTTTAGCTGCATTAGATCAGACCATCCATCCATCCATCCATCCATTTTCCAAACCGCTTATCCTACTGGGTCGCGGGGGGTCTGGAGCCTATCCCGGAAGCAATGGGCACGAGGCAGGGAACAACCCAGGATGGGGGGCCAGCCCATCGCAGGGCACACTCACACACCATTCACTCACACATGCACACCTACGGGCAATTTAGTAACTCCAATTAGCCTCAGCATGTCTTTGGACAGTGGGGGGAAACCGGAGTACCTGGAGGAAACCCCACGACGGCATGGGGAGAACATGCAAACTCCACACACACGTGACCCAGGCGGAGACTCGAACCCGGGTCCCAGAGGTGTGAGGCAACAGTGCTAACCACTGCATCACCATGCCGCCCCTAGATCAGACTAATGTATCAGATTATGGGATGATGGGAACTGATTTGCATCAATGTCCACGCAGAAACACTTACATGAAATTACACTTACGTACATCTATTGTAATTGCTTTTGTAACTGAATCCAAAGTAGTTCATATGGATCAACATTCAGCAGCGTCCAGATGTTTAAAATTTAATTACAAAGCACCAACCTCAACCTTGTCACGTATTATTCGATGTTCCATAATTATTTCTATTTCATTACTCATTGGTATAAGATTATGTTTTTTTATTGTGGAGGGAATAAAAAAATAAAATGGAATTAATTATGGTTTACTTAACGATTATATGCACTCATATGCAATAAACTGACATAGTTGTCAGTTTATTAGGTACACCTGCTCATTAAGGAATACAGCCTAATTAAACAAAAAGAGAATCAGGAGGCTGCCGCTGAATATATACAGCATGTAGACAAGAGGGTGAAGAGGTTGAGTTACTGTGCAGCTATAAATTAGAAAGGCCAAGACCCCTGATTTAAGTGATTTTAAATCTGTAATGATTTCTGGTGCCAGATGTAGTGGTTCCAGCATCTCTGAAATAGCCAACCTCTGGGATTCTTACACACTACAGTGTTAGGAGTTTACAGAAATTGGTACAACAAAGAAAAATGCATCAAGCCAGGGTCATGAGGATGTCAAGGTCAGAGGTCAGAGGAGAATGAGCAGACTTGATAAAGGTTAGGGGAAGGCCACAATGCAAAAATAAAAGCTCCTGTGCAAAAAAAGCTTAACTTGTCAACCCTTGACATGGTTCTGGGGGGGAGTCTATCTGATACCATGCAGGGACATGCAGGGACACCTAAATCTGAATGTGTGTGTGAGTGATTGCAGTTTCATTGAAGGGGACTACTTAAGTCCTTTATAACACATCTGTATGCAGTACACATACAATAAGCCTAATATGCAATTACACTATCAATTTTTTGAAATGATAAAAAGCTTACTAATGTGTCTGGAAGGTTTTAGGTAGGGTGTTTGTGTAAAGCCTCTCTTGTACTTCACCTCTCCGCGTGCTTTCATGCGCTTTCAGGCTGGGGACGGATGTCAGCGCTGCAGCTTGTGTTCGTACTACGTTTGACTGCAGAGGTGGATGGTTACGGTCGGTGCTGCATACAGGCAGGATATTCCACCAACCCAACACACACAAATATACTGTTAGTGGTGTAATGACACTGGTAAATTAATATGAACAGTATTAAAGTTATTAGTCATGGGTTGGGCGGTATTACATTAAAAAGTCATGCTGTGGTATTTTGAAATCATTACGAAATCCCCCCCACTCCCCACCCAGCGAATTTTATCGGCAAGATTTAAACATGATGGAATCGTGCTGCTTATTTAAAATACTATATACCTCGATATAATGTCTGGACTGTATGAAAATTTACACTTACCTGTACTGTACCTCTGTCCCTCCCCATATAGCTGCTCACCCTGACTACTGCAAGAACAAGTATTTTTCCTCTATTTTTTTTGTCATTGACCGCTGATCTGTGAAAGTCCACGCTGCCACCTACTGGAAACACTTCATCAATTATCTTGCACATAGGTGGTCAATGCCCACTGATGCACAAGGTTTCCGCTAGACGTACAAATTGAGCCTACGCGTGTACCAACCGCAGTCGTCCACACCCACCCCCTGATGGCAAAATTTACATTACGCCCCCTCATCCACAGAAGTGAAGTATGAATTGTCCTTAAGGCATTGCACTTTCAGTTAGAGGGCATGCCAGCAAATCGCACAGCTATACAATGTAAGAAAGGGAACACGAGTTTCTTTTGGGTCTGGGTGGAAATGGCCAACAGTTTGGGTTTAAGGTCTTGCACATTACATAAGAAATATACAGCTTCGCCTCAAACAACAAAAAGCGGTTTTCATAATCCTCAGAGTCTCAAGCCGCTCATCTGCTATGTAATTTTCAATTCTACACAATGTTAAATGCCCAGTATATGGTCATTTACTGAACTTTAGTAATTTTTATTGCAATACGAATGATTCACTAATGACTAGAAGGAGCATTTCTTGTTGTATGTTCCAAGATGCATTTCTTGTTGCAGGCTGTTACATTTTACCACATTTCAGCAAGGATTAACCTTGCTATTCAACCTTTAGGGTGTTTTATAATATTATTTATTAAAAGAAATCTGATTGGACAAGAAGCATTCTGTGAGTGCTCTTATCTGAGGATAATCGCACTCAGAACATTCAGTTCACCTTCATAATGCATTCGTAATGCATTCATAGAACATTCATAAGCAGCATGCAAGTACACCTTAACATCCTAACATCCCTTAACAGATTTAATATACATTCATAACAAACATTACATGATTATACAATTATATTGTTTGTTATTATTATATAATGTTTGTTATTAATGTATATTATAGTTGTTAAGGGATGTTATGATGTTAAGGCATACATACATGATGTTTATTAATGTTTTATGAATATTTAATGAATACATTATGAAGGTGTACTGAACGTTTTATGAATGCAATATAAAAGCACTATGAAGGTGCAGTTAATGTAAAGCATTACCAAATAATCAAGCAAATATTATCCATTGTGGCTTATTAGTATTAACTTATAAATACTTCTCAATAAACTGTTGTATAAAAGCAAAAACATATGAGAAGGACTGTGATTGTCCTCCAGAATATCATGGCTGTGACTATCTTCAGCACTTGGCCCGTGGCCTCATGCCAACAACCAAATCACAGCCGTGATAAATCAGAGTACAACAGTATGGCGTCTAGTATGTTATTGCTTAAATAATTACTGTCTTCAGCATTACAGTCAAATGCAATTCTGTTCATCCAAGAAAGTCCACCAGAAATTTTAATTTTTATTTTGCACAGATGCTCCTCTACTTACGAACTTTCAACTTTCAACTTTGACATACGAACGAAGAGGACTGTAAGTCCAAATTGTGTTCCTTGGGCTCCAGTTTCCTGTCCGCAACATCAATTTTTGTTTCTGCGCCCCAATTTCGCCTAGTACGACTTCTGGCCGCTACTCCCGCCGTGCAGCAGTGTAGCGTGCGCACTCCCAGCATCCTAGTTCTTTGTATTTGCGTATACCCTTAAAACGGTGTTAACGACTTACAAACATTAATATATTAATGTTTATAATATTAGTATATTAAGTTACGAACAGCCGTTCGGAACGTAACTCATTCGTTAATAGAGGAACATCTGTATATCTCAATATCTTAGTTTAAATTGGATTAATTAACTTTTTTTTTTTTTTTTTTTTACTTTTCTACCTTTAAAATCTGTCATTGAGTTTTGGATACATATTGCATAGGGCTAAAATAGGATTAGTGTAATCATCTCTTAAAACTTAGATTAGACTACAAGTGTGAATCTGTCCACTGGCTCCGAATGATACATGAAATTACAAATTAGGAAACCTACAGTAAAGTGATAAAAAGAACAGACTGAAAGGTGAATAACATGACCACCAGTTAATAAGCTTCATATATCATTATTAAATACCTCATTAATTTGGTCTCAAGAGGAAAAAAAAACACTCTGTCAGGTTTGTCATTATTTCTGATTTTACAGCTAATTAGAAGATTCTCAGTCCTGTTTTTCAAAACTTGTTCACAGTTCAAAGGAATTAAGTTATGGAGCCGAAAACATGTTTTTGCTTCATTTTATTTGATGAAGTATGAAGAATTTCCCCTTAGGATCAATAAAGTATGTCTATCTGAAAAATAGAAGAAAATATGAAATGGGTTATGGTAATTGACCTGTATACCTTAGCAGTTTAAAAAACAGTCCTTAACAAACCAGTCTTATATGACCAATTACAAGACCTTCAAACTCACTAAAAACTTCATTCCAGTCGGAAATGGGGGCCATTCATATTGGAGTGTGAGGCAGACCAATGGGACAAACACCATTTATTTAGAAAAATGAGGGAATATTTTATGGCAGATTAGTCCAGTTAGATAAACTGAACTCTGAAAACTGCCCCTGTTAATTGCCAGTTTTATTGAACTGGTCTAATCTGTACACTTGTTGTGAGCTACGTATTATTGACTATGACGACATACTGAGCGTTCTGTAACCCTGATTTCTCCCAAATACCTGCCTGCCCCCCCCCCCCCAATCCCATAAGTGCTGTTCTTCTCCCTCTCTCTGAACGAGTCTGTATATATAATAACAAGCAGGCCAAAGGATGCAGGAAGTCAGAGTTTAGTTGAGTGCTGAATGTGGTCAGTTCACGTGCGCCAAAGGCCACGATGTTTTCATTTCATAGCCAGCATGTTTTATGTCCATTTGCCTATCTGGTTTAGGGCTGAATGTTTATAAGCAAACTTTACGAATGTAATTTGACTTATTTTTTTAATATATATATGTCACAATACTAATAAATGAATGACAATAATAATCATCATACGGTACATAATTCATGTTGTTCAGCAGGGTTTTCTGATTTAAAGAGCATTTTACTAACTTGAAATATATATTTAAGTCAGAATGACTGTGCTCTGGTCTGATTTTAAATTTATTGTTAAAACAGAAATAGTAACAGCTATATAGTTGCATAAAATAAACAAAAGAAGATATGAGTCAGTAAACCAAACACATAATTATTTTGCTACCTGACTTTGATTTTCTGTTTGGAATTCAACATGGAGGTTCATTCCAGGAAAATATTTCCCAAAACATCCTTTAACGGCATTCACCAAGCTGCTGCGACTTTGCTCTGCACATCAAAAGCTTATTTTTCTGACAGGCATATTGGTGTGTCCTTCATCTGAGTCTTTTTCTTCTTCCACATTCTTCACTTCTTTTTGTGATCTTTTTACAAACAAATAAAAAAAAAATACAAACAGGACATGACCACAAAAAATGTGTAGCTAAACCCACAAATTTGTAATAAAAACAAAACAATTAAAATGAAAGGCTATTGTTACAAAACTTGGCAAGGTCAGAATCGAGAAGTTTCTGTCACTATAAAAGCAGAACTCTTTTTACTGATGTCGTTAAGTAGCTCAGATACTTATTCCATTCAATCAGGCAGATCCCTGGAACTACATGGATCTACATGGTTTCAGGTATGAGCTATAAACCATCAAAGAGGCATCAGCTCTTCGTAATCGGTGCAGTTCCATCAATTACATTCAGGCTGATACTTTGTGCCACGCCCGGCTCGTACGATCCTCGTGTGTGCCACGCCCCCTGATTATCCACGTGTGCTTCCCCGATCTTGCCCAGCTGTGTCCGATTATTTTCGCTCAGTCTCGTCTATTTCCAGTCCACGTCTTGCCTTAATTTTAGTCGGTCATTGATGTTAGTCAATGTCCGATGTTCTCTAGCTGTTTCCCTGACCGTCCCTTCATTAAATCCCCGTTTTCCCCGTATTTCGCCTCCTTGCCTGCTTCCTGCCCGCTTGCCTGCCCGTTCGCCGTACCCGCTTTACCCGGCAATTCTGACATTTTGTGTATTTACTGGTTTTCCTAAGCAACCAAGACAAAGCAAAATAGATAAATGTTAAATCCATAAACAGAAATCACAAATTGTAGGAGAGCAGTGATGACTTTCGGTAAAGATTGTATGAAAAAAATGTGTTTGAGCGTGCTATAACAATATTTATATCTATTTCTGATATTTCTGATCCTTTACACTGATATCACCCAAGACAAATAATTAATATTACCAAATTGGATTATAAATGCAGCCTCAGAGAAAATTAAGAGACCACTCTATATTTTTAAACAAATCTGCATTTTTAAACGCTGGTTTATTGCTGGTTCTGCTTGAAAAAGGCTACGCTGAGCATCAGGCTGCTTCAAGGTTTAATATTTGTAAGATGGCAGTACATAAGAATAAGGTGAAGCAGGAGACACTGGGAACGACCAGAAACCAGCCAGCTAAAGGGTGGAAGCGACTTTCTAATGCTCTCTAACGTGACAACTTCTTATGAATCGTAGGATGACATCAAGCTACCTTCAAAAGGAATGGGAAACATTAAGTGCAGGTGAGAAGTGCACTGCTAGGACAGTTCGTATCAGGCTCCTAGAAGCAGGAATGAAGTCCCATAAAGCAAAGAAGAAGCCCTTCATTAATGAGAAACACATTCACAAATGCATACCCATAAATTGAGAAATGAGTGAAACGAAAAATTGTGCTGTGGTCTCTTGATATTTTCCGCGGCTGTACACTTTCAGTCTGATTGAGTCTGCAGACACATACATCACATAATACTATTATTGCGTACAATTTCAGGCATGGCTTGCCTCTGAAAATCCTGTACATAGCACCACACTTGGAAACCCAGCAGGCCTGATTCGGGGGCTTGCTATTGCATCTTATGATTATCCCTGATTGGATGCTTGGCGTCAAGCATGATCATGGGGAAAAAACAAGGAAGTTACACAATGCAGCTAAAGTTCTGGCCTGAGTTCAAGCCTGAGGTTCAACGACAGCATGTTCTCAAAGACCCAGCGTGAATCACAGACTGGAATATCATCCATCCATCCCTGCCCTTTAATTGACTGGCATCTTGTTTGGGCTCTTTCCCTTGGCAGGTGCCCTGTGCTGCTTGGGAGAGACTTCAGGCTCCGTAATGATTGTACTGCAAGTGAAAACTTAATGTGACATCTAGGCATCTACACTGTATTCACCATAGCAACCTGCATGCTGTCACTGCGTTTCCAAAAGCATCACATTTTTCCTACCTTAGCCCAACCTATAGAAATCTCATCCTTGTGTGATTTATGGTGTGATTTATGTTCGTTATCCTCCATTGTTATTGGGACACTTATGTAAGTATGACCAAATGAAGGAGACAATGACTTTCCCTGTACGATAAGATGGGGGCTTTAACTACCCCAGTGAGGTAACAGGCTCCTTTGGTCCCTGTACCAAATGGCCAAAAATGTATCACTCATGTTTTGTCTCTCGACCTCAGATCACACATCCATCTCGGGTTCAGATCCCCTAATGCCCATTGTATGTCCCTGACTAATTTCCACGTACTGAAGTGAAATAGCTGTTATGTTGAACCTGCACCCTGCATGTCAGACCCTGAGGCGTTCTGACAAATGACAGGCGTTCTGACAGGGTTTGACAGAAGTAACAAAAGGGGAAGGGACAGAGGATGGTATTTGTACATTGCCTTGGACAAAAACACTGGCCAGTTGAATTAATGTAAATGTGGCTCACTTCTGGTATGGTCTGAGCAGAGCCAGTGACTCGCAGTGTTATCAGTGAGACACTGCTATCATGCGGGTGGCGGACGATGAAATGCTTTCGCTAAAATCCTCAGCCGGATCCCCCAAACTTTGGCCCAGTTTGCTAGCAGGACTGGACTCCACATGATCCACCAACCTGGCATGTATGACAAGATATGAAGGAAATTAAGGCACCCACGAAAATCACACACACAGTGCATACCTCGCGATATTTCCATTTTGAGCATAGATGCCACAGAAACCGCCTGATCAGTATTTACTCATCTCACGGCATGTGCACTGCACGATGCCTTTGTGCTCAAGGGTAGCAATCAGGACCAAAGTCCAGGCTGACAAATGTATTTAGAACACTAAAGCATAGTAAATAACAAGTTAAGGTTAGTCAAATAAAAAAAGAATTACATTAGTCAGAGATCAAAGAAGGATTTATGTTGCACTTGTGTCACACGATCCACAAATAGGCTTAAACCACCCCCCTGTTATGCATCCAGCATCGGCATCCATCTCTCCATTCTTGACTTGCGGGATAGGATGCAGAGTCCAATGCACAATTCCTTAGTGGAGGCTCCGAAGGCCCAAACGACACTTAATCTGGATGGACATTAGAGAGCAGTCCGAAAAATTGAAAGAGATTGGAAAAAAAATAATGTTTATGGAACGTGTGGGCACCAGCATTGCAAGATGTCCCTTGTCACACTAGAACCCGCGTTATAATGAAAAACCAATAAGGCTTACGTCCCTGTGGGAATACATTCAACTGCAACAGATGCAATATATCTTTCCTTATTTCCCCAGATGGAGAACAAGAAAAGGGGGAGCTTCTCAAAGAAGGAGCTGCTCACATTGCAGGAGGTTTATGTCTATATCTGCTCATCACAGTAGGAGTTCTGATATGCGAGTCCACGCCACTCACTGAGACCGTTGTTGTGGGGTGTCTGGAAGAATCTGAAGTTGTTTCTGTTCATTCCCCCCCCCCCGTTTTAACGCCCAGCAGTCCTAGCTAGGGTGAAGTAACTCATAGCTGGAGTGATTATCAAGAAAAAAAAAAATTGGCCAATAACGTAAAAACAGACCTTTGTACCCAGCTTTTAATTGGCCTAATAAAAAAGAAAGCAGAGCATGGAAGGGATATGAATGCAGAAGTTGTCTGAGTCCCAGAAGCACATGCTGCCTGATCATTAGAGTCAGTGTGAGGACAGGCAGATTGACTGGAGCTGTCATTCTTGCTGCGTACTCAGTGTCACCCACCAATGTCTATGTCATTTGAGGCGGCAGAGAACAAAGTCTGAATCTGCAAAGATGACGGTACCGTGTCTGTCTGCTGCTCCCACATGCAGTAATCGCTAAGTGTCCCTATGAATTAAGTGCCTGACCAAGAAGCACTTCTTCTGTAATCTCTAACAATTTAATCTTGCCTCAGTCTCACTGACTGTAGATGCAATTCAAAGATCATCCTCTGTCTACTTGTGGTAAATTCATATAAACTGCCCTAGTATTATAAATGGAGGAATATGTTGCCACATTGGTAGTAAACCCTGAAAAACAGACTTCAGTGAGATCCATCCATTTTCTGCAACTGCTAATCCAATTCAGAGTCACAGGGGGTCTGGCAAGGCAGGGAACAACCCAGGAGAGCCGATCCATGGCAATGCAAACTCACACACCATTCACTCTCACATCATTCACTCACACACCATTCACTCACACGTCATTCACTCACACACCATTCACTCTCACACCCGTCACGCACTCATCATTCACTCACACACCATTCACTCACTCATCATTCACTCACACGTCATTCACTCGTATCATTCACTCACACACCATTCACTCACTCATTATTCACTCACACACCATTCACTCACACGTCATTCACTCACACACCATTCACTCTCACACCCGTCACGCACTCATCATTCACTCACACACCATTCACTCACTCATCATTCACTCACACGTCATTCACTCGTATCATTCACTCACACACCATTCACTCACTCATTATTCACTCACACACCATTCACTCACACGTCATTCACTCACACACCATTCACTCTCACACCCGTCACGCACTCATCATTGATTCACACACCATTCACTCACTCATCATTCACTCACACGTCATTCACTCGTATCATTCACTCACACACCATTCACTCACTCATCATTCACTCACACACCATTCACTCACACACCATTCATTCACACATCATTCACTCACGCGTCATTCACTCACACGTCATTCCAGTACATGCAGTTGTACCTAGCCAATGACGTGAATTCTGATTGTTAGGAACCAAAAGGGAGCCAATGTGACATTCTTCAAAAAGGCAAGTAAACAAACATTTGTTTGTGGTTGTGTGTGCATGTCATGAAGAAGCGATCAGACACTGAAATTCCTAGAGTCTCCTAAGTGTTTCTAGGTAAATATCATTTTTGGAATTTCAGAGTATTTATATAACACACAATGCCGCTGAGATTCAGCAGAATTTACATACCGTTTATAATATATGTTTTACTGTACTTGTTTACAGTATGTTATTCTTGATCTACACAGGTTCTGTTTAGGGCTGTCACTATGAATTACAATGATGGAGTAAACTACAGATTAATCTGATGATCCATTGAGTAATGTTTACAATGTAACATAATATAATAGATACATTGCATTTGGTGCAAGGCAGGAACTAGCCAAGCATTGCGGGGTCACACATACGGTAAATTTCAGGCAGGGGTGTCAAACTCATTTTAGTGAATGGGCCACACTGGAACTTGTCCAAACTCATGTGGGCCACATAAATAATATGTTTGTTAGATTCGTAAAATATTATTAGCATCCTTAATATTTGTCTTATTTGTTTTGATCAGTTAAACTGCTTTTTTTCAAGTTTGTTCTTTCAGTAGTAGAGGTTTGTTTTCTCACAATTGAGCTACGTCAAATGAACAATTCTATTGATCATAAATCATGTACAATCAAATGAACAGACTGGAATGCTTTATGAAACCTCTGAATTTTATACAAATAATCAATGGTATCATATACATAACTAAAGAAGTACAAAAAATGGTATGCTTAGTGATGCAAGATTAGCAGGCTGCTTAAAAAGTAAATAAATAATGCTTTTAAAAACCTATGATAGAAACAGAACTTATGGGGTGCCAAGTGTCAAGTGCTCAATTTCGTGCTCAAAATGCATTCTGTACCACAAAAGGCATTATTTAATGATGAAATCAAGTAATGCCTTGCTACATTTTGTTCATAGAAAGAGAAACTCCAGTTACATTTTGTCCACAAAAGCATAAACACTTCACTTTCTTTTGTGCACAGAAATAAAAAAAAGTGTTTCATTTTGCGCACAGAACTGATATCAGCACCTTGCATCTTGTCAACTAAATAAATTATTTTTGTACACAAAGTGCATTTCATGAATGAAAGAAAGTCTTTCTGTGGACGAAATGCATTTTGTCAACTGAATACATTCATTTTGTTTAAGTATCTTTCGTGGGTGATAGGAAGTCATTGTGGACGAAATACATTTCATGAATGAAAGAACATCATATTGTGGACGAAATGCATTTTGGACAAATAAATGACTTCATTTTCTGTGTCTGATCTGAACTGTCGAGGACGGTGTTATTCAGGAGAAAGTAGAATGGACTACAATTAGAGGGAATCCAAGCCGGGATTTTTCATTGGCTTGGTTTAGAAATATTTAAAATGAAATTAAAAAAAATACTGACACTAATGAGTACATGCAGCAAAAAAAGTACGATTTTTTTTGTATTTTTATCACATTTTAATTCTAGTTTAATATAATTAGACGGGTCTGCGGAATCAGAGCCGGCGCTCCATCTTCTACTCATTAGTGGTCTTACTTCCACCACGGGCACACGCCTATCACGTGCCTTTCTGACTCAGCCAAAGTCGAAATGCATTTCGTGGTTCCGCAAAACCATTTCGTGATTCCACAGAATCAATTTAATCCACGAAATGACTGTGTCATTCATGATATACATTTCATCCACAAAAAAAATTGTGACTTCCTTTCACTCAAGAAATACATATTGTACACATAATGAATTGATTTAGTTGACAAAATGCATTTCGTCCACAAAATGACTTTCGATCACGAAATGCATGTACTGCACAAAATGATCATTTAGTTGACAAGTTTTATTGATTAGGCTATAACCGTGTATTTGGTGGTTAGAGTAGTTAAACACACAATATATTCACGAAAAATAATAGCATATTGTTAATTTGTATCGTATTATGTAAGATGCAGCTAAATGTCGGGGCTAACTTTTCTCTTAACAGTGATTATTATTATTATTAAATAGAGGAATCGTAGAAAGTAAATTAAGCAAAGTGAATTAAAGTCCAAGCGATGGAAAAAGACTAAGCTACTCGGAAGGTAAATGTTACATATCTATGGCTAACCTCGCAATATTGGGCGAGTCCGTCAAACCAGAAAGTATTTAAGATGTTTTCGCTTTGCAATCGTACTGTGGTGATATTTAAGTTCTGCTTTGCAATACCGATAGAGCACTGCGCTTTCATTCTCATTAATGTGAAGTGCTTGCACATAACTGATGATTTTCGCTCTTATTTTCACCTTCATTTGCTATACGCCGTCCCACTTCCGCCATATTGCAGAGAAATCAAAGGAAAAATTGAATCGATGCCTTTTAGTAATCAAGTAATCGGGTTTAATCGAGTAATCGTGACAGTTGTAGTTGTTTGCTGTTTTTGTGATCATCTGTTAATCTAAACCCTTTTACACATACACATTTTCTGTGACAAGATTAATGTCTAATTAAAGTCAGAAGAAAATGCAGAGACGGAAGTTTGTTTTGCTGTCGTTTTATAGCATTTACCCTAACATAATATATTGAATACAAAAAATATAAAAAGTGGTACACGAACCTGCATAGTATTTTGAAGTGCACTTCTGAAGAAATTTATCCACATCAACCTCATCTGGAGTCAAAGCTCATGGCACTGACTGGCTGTCCTTTAAATCTCACACCAACATGCCTGCCTGAGCACAAATCCGATCTCATAGGACTGACATCTAAGCCAGAGTAAATTTTATTAAGAGCATGTGTTGTCCATTTAAAAGAGCTCAAAATACATCTGTTTTTGCTTACTGTACGTCTAAGCTATAAATTCAGGAATGACTATAACAGAGGAACAATCAAACATTATTCAGACCTATATAGGTACCATCTAGCTTCGTGTATCTGTAGGGTTAATTTTTAACTAGCATGGCGCAAGAAAAATAGATCCAAAAACGGGTCCATCAAAGCCACGCTGAAGACTATGGCGATTTCTGTTGCCATTTGACAAAAAAAAAGATTAAACCTCATGATTTATGCCAGCCCTTTGAAAAAAAAATGTAGGGAATGACATGTTTTAATATATATTTTACAGATGTATATAACGATTTGCTTTGTCTTGAAAGACACTATCTGAAGTAAAAAGAAAACACTGGAATGATTTGAGAATGTGACCAAGAAAATATATGAACGTGCATTACATATGGTACCATGCAAGATAATATATTAAGAAAATAACCCACATGACATCCAACAAACTAAAATCCATCTGTTTTTTTTAACAATGTTTTGACTTTCACACTGAACCTGACAGCTTTTGCCAGGAGATACAGATTGTATGGCATGACAGAAGTAAATCAAGTCTGTGACATTCAGAAAATCAGAAGTCATTAATAAATGTTAACAGCATGTCATGAGACGTGCGGTATATTCACGTTTGATATTATTTGACTTCAGTACAGTACATCTAGCCATTGGTTACCAACAAATTCTTATCCAATCACTTGTGACTTTGTCCAATTAAGATAAGTGACTGGAAGATGGATGGATGGATGGATGGATGCTTATCCACCTTGAATTGCAGTGAGCCATGTTGGAATGATATAAAGTCCATCACAATATATAAGAATGTTAAAATCAAGAAAATATTGACTAATGTACTCACTTCTATATATTTTTTTCAGAACCTTGTGAATTTATGTTCTCTGCAATGAATGGCTTCCAATCCAGGGTGTAATTTCAGGGTGAATCTCAGTATGCGTACTTGACCATAATTGTGTTCTCGTGTTAACCCGTTTTATGTTATCTTCCATTGCCGAAAACCATTTCCAATACTAAGAACACACAAAAAGAGGAGGGCAGTAAAAATCCCCAGATGCTGATCTTGCTCCGCCCCAAATGTCAAGGATACCTCGGCTGCATACTTACCAAACGAGGCCAATCCCGTGATCGCAGTAGCCTAGTTCGTTCTTGGAAGATAAGTTAGCAAGACTGGTCTTGCCGCGACCACAAGTACTGTTATTGCATTCTTGGTTGCGAGATTAACCCTGCGTTCCGTTGCTGTCCAGGGACGCTTTAATGCGCGTACCTCCCCGGGGTGAAGACCAGGTGCCTCCGCTAAAAAGACGTTTTTAACTTATACCACCGCCACTCCCCCTCCCCCTCAGGGCAACAAATTTTTACCGTAGCCTGCCCCCTCCCGATCGACAACTACACCATCATAGAAAACACTACAGGAGCCCCTGACCATGTGAACGTGCCTGTGATGCTGCCTAGGACAAGATCTCCTGGCGACCCTGCCCACCAATAACGACTAGAAGATGGAAGGATAGAACTATTATATAATTCATCCAACAGCTGAATTTCAGCAACTTACGTGCAACTAAGTTTTCTAATTGCAAGGAAAGTGCAGATTTTGGATTATTACAAACAGTACCAAAACAGCATCGGGCTCACTGTCAAGAGCTTTTGATATGAGTAAATTTATTAAGTACATACGCATTATTTGGAAATCTTTATCTTGTGCCTACGATTAAAACACAGAATTTTAATCTTCAATTCAGGACGCGAACCAGGTAATTAAGTTAAGAAACATCGTATTGCTTCGTTTTGCTTTGATGATTGTAACTAAGATCAATTTTAAACGCGCAAACGGCATTTCACATTAAGCAGTTTATACACAAAAAAACATTCATGATTTAAAAAGAAAGAAAAATTATTACTTAGGCTAGTGTATATTCTCCAGAACATCAATCCAGCGGTATCAAATGCCGAAACAAAAGCTAAATCTAACCTAGAACATTAAGGCTGGTCCGTTTGTCTGAAATGCAGGACTGCCAACTTTGGTCAGCTGGCGGGCGTGAGATTTTCGTGACAAGTCTGCGCACACATTTCCAGTACATGTATGTAACAGCTTTATTACCTTGTAAATAGTCTGTGCGGTTTGCAAACTACCCCAACGCTTCTGATGCAGCTAATTTTAAGTTGTAATGTAATAATACAGATTTGCCGTAAGATTTCTTGCGTGAAAGTCTGAAAGCCCGAGTGTCACGTCAGACTCCTGAGATGTGGCAGCCCTGGAAATGAATTTTAATTCACATAAACGTTAAAGAAACTTGTACAGTATCTGGGTTTTGGTATATAAAAGATAACACTTATTAAATAAAAGCTCAAATGGGAATTTACGTTTGATCCCCGGCTCACTTACCACCCCCAGGTTCATCTGCTCTGCCGTGAGCGAGGGCGCCGCGATAGTCCCGGATAAAAACCAAAAAACTGGGACCAGAAACATTTCTGGTTTGATTATCCAAGCGATCAGACCCTCCGCTTCCTAAGATTCAGGCTTCATTCCGCCTCCAACTACCTCGGCATATGGGTCCAGATACTTTTTGCATCGTGTTCATACACAGTCAATATCAATCGCAGTATTAAAGAGCCGTATTTCTGCTCCAAGCGAACAGGTGTAACATTCAGTATTTTTTTATTCGGCGATGCGGTGGAAAACCAGTTCACTTTAAAATGAAGAATCCATCTCAAGAACAGGAAAAAAAAACGTTTAATGCATGTTAATTTAGGTGTCTTGCGTGATATTAAACCCTGTCATTTGTAAGGGCCATATTAAATAAGTCCGGTTATGAGAAACTTGGCGAGCGCAATGAAGCCAGCGCTCGTCCGGTCCCTAACAATCCCCTCTCTGTTTAACGGGAGGGTTTTCGGGAGCTAGTCTTCGAAAAAGCTACTAAATACCCGGGAACGGCAGGGGGTTGGGTTTTGGGAAGGCGGCTGCTACTGGTGGGGGGGGGGTTGTGGGTTCTGTCCAGCTAAAATATGGACCCTTTTGAATTATTGATTCGCCGCCTGCCATACTGTGGTGTCAAAGCTGTCAGATAAGGGGAACCAACTGCGCCGCTGATCACCGTGTTTGATCCATCAACCAAACATTATTTCCATAATCACCTGCGTTATTGTCCAATTGCCGTGCGCCTGACCTTCACTCTTCACTGTCCAACGGGCAACTTAACAGTGCAATTTACATAGTATTTCTACAATACAGATACCTGTATATTGCAGTTAAAAATAATAACTAATAAAAAAAGCTTGCTCTAAAATAGGAGGGAATTCCTTTGCTTTCCTTTCCTGTCCTATCATTTGCTTTCCCCTCCTTTCATTTCCTTCCCTTTTCTTTCCTTTCCATTCCTTTGCTTTCCTTTCCTTCCTTTCCTTTTCCTTTGCCATCCTTCCCTTCCCCTTCTCTCTCCCCTGCTCCATCCCAGCCCTGGGCTCTCTTCATCCATCCTTAGGGCTTCATGCACAGGGCCTTCACTCCCCCTGCCGGTGTTTACAAGTTTCTTGTATCATGTATCCTGTTACTGCTTTCCCAGTCTGCTCCATCTCCCTGAAAAGTATAACAGTTCTATTCACACTCTGCCTTTCCCAGTGGCTGCTTCCTATAATTAGGCTCCTCACTCTACCAGCTATGTCTTGGTTATGGGAATATGCCGCAACTACAGCATCACAATAGCAGCAATAACATCGCAGTAACAACTGAGATAACAACAATAAATATACAATATTACTATTCAGAATAAACAGAGATAAATAATATTCTTCTGGATTGTTTTATTTAAACCAGAATGGGGGCGAATTTTAAGGTGTCTAAATAGTGAAGTCTGGAAATTCTAGAGGACAGCAACGTGCCGCAAAAGATCTGTAGAAATGAAACGTGATATAAGACAGAATAGCACTTTCTGTTCTGACCTCTTTTTAATCAGTTGTTTTGCGGCAAACTATAAAAACATAGGGGGGGGGAATCATGTAGCAGCAAGTAGTGAAGACAAGCTTGGAATAACCAGGCGAGCGTCTTTCCAGCAGAAATTTCTTGTTATTATTTATCGCATTATGTATTTAGCTGACTCCCTGTTTAGCTTCTGTTGGGGCAGCATCTACGTAACAGTGTGTGGCTCGGGGGGGGGGGGGGGGGGGGGGGGGGGGTGGTTGTGATGCTGTGCTCATGATCGGAAGATTGTCAGTTCAAATGCCATGATCTGCGAAGTGATACGGATTGGTGACCCTGCTTTTCAGTTGTACATCACTTTGGATAATGGGATCTGCTAAATAAATATTAATTCTTATTTGCATTTTCCTTCTGGTCCATTATAAACCTCAGCATTTTGCTGCCTATTATTAGATGGCAAGTGTTTGTGACATGTTGGAAAAATTCACGACCTTCGTACAGAAATTGGATGAAATCGCCCCTCCCTGAACTCTTTTTTTCCAGATCAGGAGAATGAAAAAATAAAAATGGAAACCAAGGATCTCTTTCAATTAAAGTAGCCAGTGACTATGCATTAAGGTCCAATTGCAGTTCTGTGAAATGGAGGGCAGTTGGCTGAATGCATTGGTGCTGTAATGGTTACTTGTTTGTTCCAAAATTAATATAATTCCATTTAGAAATAACACCGCTTACAATACATTAGAAAGTAATTTCAGCAGCAGGCACGATGTGGAAGGGCAGTATTTGTGCAAAAAACGCTTAGAAGAAATGTAAATTGCAGGCAATAAAAGAAAATTAAAATTAAATTAGGGAAAAGCAAAGATCATTGCCGACGCAGAAGAATGGATGTTGGAGAGCTGTCTTTGGGACATGTAAAAGGCAAACACAACTAACTCTGATGTTCCTAATCCTGCCAGGGACACGATCCTGCGTGATAGGGAAGCTTTAACTAATTTTTTTACCATGCAAAGCGTAATGCTGTATTACACGGTAATATTGTGCATTAGGCACTTTGCACATGTCCCTGTTCTAGCCGAGAATTAATGCTCGCTATTTGTTATTTTGCTCACCTGCCGGGACCACAGAGCTAGAATGAGAGTAAGGAAGTGTGTAAGCAGCTCGGTCTGTTTCCACATCCTCCAGAGCCGACAGTTAATGTGACTGTGAGAATAAATCGCCACTTTGTTAAAACAAGGTGTCGCCTGAAGTGCACTCAGCTAATGTGTCTTATGATCTCATGAACTCGGTTGCCAGATTAGTTTTGTTTCTTTTGTCTATTATTTCCTCCCCTAAGACCTTGCGTAGACATTTCATATCATTCATGTGGGTTGGATGCTTTTCTGAAGAGCGAGGTGAACCACACACGATTTGTTTTGCACACGATAGTTAAAAATTACTTTCTTTTTTTGACATTTCTCATTTTCAGATTGAAAGCTGTGCAGCTCTGAAGTAATGTGGAGATGAAGTGATGGGTTACTGGAATACTCCCTGATACCTAATGATAAAGAATAAAAAAAGTTAATTGGATTTCGAAGTGTGGTGGCGCAGTGGTTAGCACTGTTGCCTCACACCTTAGTCTCTGCCTTGGCTCCGTTCGTGTGGAGCTTGCATGTTCCCCCCATATCATCATGACATTTCCTCTGGGTACGCCGGTCCCCCCCTTCAAGTCCAAAGACATGCTAAGATGAGTTGAAGTTACTGAATTGCCTGTTGGTCTGCATGTGTGTTTCAAGGTCAGGTCCTGTTGTTCCCAGTTTATTGTGTCCCTTCCCTGTTTGGTCCGCAGGCATCGCTGGCCATCCTCTCCCTCCTGTCCGCCTTTCCGCTTTCCCCTGCTTCCTGTTCCTCGATGTGCTGAGCCATGCGGCTGCCTGCAGATCCCTTTGTCACGTGTTCGAATCCCACCTCCTCTGTTTTTGTAGATTTTGTTCCCTTGTGTTTCAATTGTATTCATTCTGTCGTGCCTTGCGGTGAAGCACGGACCAGGGAAACGCGGAAAGAAGCCGCAGGGTTGGGGAACGAGGGATTTATTTCAAAAGCAACACTGAACATGAGGAAAATAGCAGGCTAGGGAAACATACTCGAATGCGGACTTAAATACACAGGACTAATTAAGAACAACGAGAAACAGCTGGTAAACACGGGGATTCCACACGAGGTAGGAAGGGGGCGTGGCACACGGGAGGATCAGACGAGCAGGGCAGTGTGAGTGCTCCATCCTGGGTTTATTCCCTGCTCTGCATCCGTAGCCCCCAGGACAAGCTCTGGACCCTCTGTGACCCTGAATAGGATAAGTGGGAACCGAAAATGGATGGATCTTGAATTTGGGTTTATCTCATCTAGAGACTAACCTGAGATGTGATGATTGCCATTTTTTTTATTTGTTTTTGAAATTTTCCCTGCATTCACCTGGCCTGGAATTGCCAATTAATCTTAGGTCTTTCTTCAGCCTCTGACACCCATGCCAAATCCAAAGGTGCGTGAAGGCTGGTGCATCCTACACTGTGCATGCTGTCAGCCTTCTGCTTCATTTCGCTTTGCGGTCTTCAAGTTTCGTAGAGTGACATGATGCTCAGTATACGTATACACCACCCACGCCCCTCAACGGGAGGCTCGTCCATTGGCTGATGAGAGGAGAGGACCCCAGCTGTCTCACCCATCCAATAGAAACAGGAGATACTTCACATTCCACGGGTGTTCCTCTTTGACTGGTGTGCAAATGAAAGAGAGCGAGAGATGGGGAGAGACAGAGAAAGAAAGCAATGTGATTTTTTTATGAATGTTACTGTCCAAATACATCTACTGATGCTTCTGGACAGATCCTCAGTGATGTTCCTGCACTTACGGGGTGTTCCGGGACCATCAACATCATACGCAGTCCTCCAGGTGCCCCAGCCGGAGGTCGATAAGACCTCAGCTTGTGTCCAGGCGGCTGACTTGCTACTGTCCTCTCTTTTGCCAATGCCATCCTGAGGCTGCCGCTGCCAGTTCAGTGGTGTTGCTGATGGCCCTCCTCTTCCTCTCTCCTTTGACTAACTGAAGGCTCTAGTTAATGACCAGAGGATTATACAGTGTATTTGTGTTGCATTACAGTGAAGCATGAGTAGCTAGAAGCGACGGCTCAGCCCTCTTGGCTTATTGTTTTGTCGCCTTGTTGTCCTGACCCTAAGAGTGCCAATAAAATTTCCCCACCCCATTCTCCTTGTTTATCTGACATTGTTACCCAAAGCAAAGTACAATTAAGAAAGCATCCCCTTGTCCGCCAACCATCCAAAGTACGTGTTTGTTACTGTGTTTTCACAAATGTACGATCCTGTATGTTCTGTCGCTTAGTCATTGCTCTGCAAATAAATAAATGTGGCAAAACATTTTTGGTTTGATGGAACTGGGGGGCTGCCAGGGAAACTATGGACCCCCCCCCCCCCAGAGGTGCTTTGCCTCTATAAACCCCACACAAGTCATTTTTGTCTCCATTATCTCTTGGGTTTTCCTGCTTGCACAGCGAGTTATGTCAGTTTGTATATGTGTATGTAAAGCACTCTTAGGCAAATGTTACTTTATGAATATAAACGAAAGTGAATTCACTGGGGGGCTGCAGGGTAGGGCGGTGTTTAGCAGGGGTGCCTCGGCCCTCTGCAACCTACATAGTAGAAGCGGATATAGAAAATGGATGGATGGATGGATGGATGGATGGATGGATGGATGGATGGATGGATGGATGGAGCGATTCCCTGGAAACTAACTCACTTTATTTTGTCTCAGCACATCAGGTGAGAAAACACTTCAAACACAATACCTTTACATTAGACTGACTGTGTGCTCTTACACTTCCCCCTGGCCTGCTGTGTCTCTGCCCATTTTGGGGGCATTCCTCTCCGCAGTCTTCCTGGACAGTCTTGCTACCACCATGTCATCCTCAGGCAGCCAGCTGTCCATCCTGCTCCGTCTCTGATGTCTGGTCTTGCAGACGGAATCTCCCCAGGTCACCAATGACGAAACTGAATCGTGCTTCAGTCGCAGGTGAATCTGGCAGGAATTCAGCTCAGTAGTTAAACTATTCACCAACATCATGTTCTCACACCTTGTGTATGCCATATCCTCGCTGTTGTTATAGAGGACAGTGTTACAGCAGCAGATGACTGTGGTGATATCCCCCCCCCCCCCCCCCCCCACTGTGTAGACAATGCTCTAATTATACCCCATCTCATCATTTTTTTGTCGCCATGGGATTTTCTTTTTTACGTAGTTAAGCTGATAAGAACTCTGTAGTGAATATATTTCTGACCTCACCAGTTTGTGTACCTGTGAGGCCTGTATGATGTGCAGTTATGCTGCATGTCCAAAATAAGTGCAAGTTTGTTGAATGTCCAAAATACGGTTTATTGTTTGCAGAAGTAAATGGCCACAATAGGGTATGAATTCCAGTCTGCAGCATGCTGTATGCAAATGGAAAAATCCTGCTTTTCATTTCACAGGGCAGAAACAAAACATAGGTGAGACAGGGAACCCGCTGTAACGCATGGGCTGCTAGAGACTTGATCTCTTATGCTGAAGATCTCAGTAGGTAGATGGACGTGAGGAGCACTGGAGGGATCACAAACCGCACGACATCCACGAAACGTTAAATCGAGCTCACGATATCCCTAATATGTCAGCACTATGTAGTTTATCTCGTGCTCTCATTTTCTGTTTCGAATTGATTTTGTCGTGCTCACGGTATCTTTGTTTATACCCGCAAACCCAAGCCGTCCGCAAAGTTTTTAAGTGCGCTATTAGCGGAAAACGTAAATGTCTAAATGTGAACTAAATGACAAAGCTTAGTTTTGTGAGGTTGCACTAGATTTAATACATCGTGGACACGTTAAGGTAAAAATATATAAAAAAAGATAAAAATATATATATATACAAAGACAAGACCCCTGCAGGGCTCCGTAAGATTGTCATTTGATTCTCACCATTTCTTCTTGTTAATTCTGCAACGGCAAATTGGGAAAGAAACAAATTAACTTTTCTCAGAGACTGAATAATACCACAGCTGATTTCTAATTATTGGACAAAGCGAACTGAAGTGCTAATTGTGCGTTAAACATTTCAAAAGTAAAGAAGTAGAAAAAGCAACAACAAATAAATCAAAAGCTAAATGTTGTCACCCTGCAATACAGTGGCCAGGTTAATTTTCTTCATCATAATATATGACACACAATAATATATAAAAAAAAAATAATAACGACATTATTATTCTTCTTCTTATTATTATTATAAACATCAAAAAAGAAATAGCTAATACATGTATAACTTGTAAGAATTTTTGATGTCAAGATGTTTTTAACATATACGTACTGCAGCTTAGGACTACATGTCTCCTCAAGGACAGTGTAGTCTGAACGGTATAAGAAGTCGAGAGCCACACAGTCAGGAGAATCTGGTAGAAGCAGAGAATTGGGGACAGTTGGAGACTTAAATCCTTTAAAATGTCCGAAAATAAAATGGATCGCCTGTATGTTCTGGCTCCACTTATGCGCTGCCTTATCCCAGACCCAGGTTAACAAGCCTCTGTAAGCGACCATACCGCCTTAAGCCAATACAGGGTATTTATTTCATACCATGTGCTCAAGCGTCGTCCCTGTAAAGCCGTGTGTAAAATGACTGGAACATGACAGGTGTGTCTGTTTTGGATCGCCGACATCCAGTGATCGTCGAGAGGCAGGGTGAAATGGAGCTGTCCCACCTTTCGAGTGCTGACACAACCCCCTTATCCATTCCGCACCGACGCGCACTGAAAAGATACACAGTACAGTATCTAAAGTACGTTCTACCTCCGAGGGTTCAGCAAAAATGTGTTTCCTGAAGTCTTAATGCATGTGAAATAATAAGAAGGCACCACTGTAGGGTAGCGCTGGTGAGATGGGCTCCGCATAACGCAGCCTGTTAGCATTCCCCGGGACGCTCGCCAGCCATGTACAGTAAATAGCCCAGTGTGTAATTATTGTTATAAATAGTAGTGCTGCCTCTTCGGTTTATGTAAGTGCGTTTACCTGTGTGTGCCCCCTATCTGTGCCAGTTACTCGTGTGTTTCAGTCTTCTCTGTAAATATTTACCTTGTGAGTGGATTACAGTGCAGCGTCGGATTCCATTGTGTTTTTCAGGGTTTCTGCCGCTGTTTTGCACTACAGTAGCTTTAATCAGTGCAACATTTTTATGAAGCAATGACGCTGCACACATGTGCACATTAATTGAAACGAATTGTCTGGGCTGTATGCAGAAGGGCCACAATAAAGATGGACATCACATCCATACTTATTGCCCTGGGTCCAGATTTGGGACCTGGTGGGCTGGTAAAAATTATAATGGAATAACCCAGAATGGGCCTCCAATCCTTCACAGGGCACACACACCATTCATGCTTACGGATAATTTGATAACTATAATTAACCTCAGCATGTTTTTGGACTGTGAGTGGAAATTAGAGAACCTGGAGGAAACCCCATGACCTCAAGGGGAGGCACCCGAACCCCTGTGCATTCAATTGAATCACAGTTGGATGAGTGAATACAGTCATACCACCCAGCTCTAACCCCACCCAAGCAGGCCTGCCAGTCTGTGGACACAGCACCGCCTCTGTGCATCCATTATGCTCTAACCCCACCCAAGCAGGCCTGCCAGTCTGTGGGCACAGTGCCTTCTCTGTCCATCCACCCAGCTCTAACCCCACCCAAGCAGGCCTGCCAGTCTGTGGGAATAGTACCTCCTCTGTCCATCCACCCAGCTCCAACCCCACCCAAGCAGGCCTGCCAGTCTGTGGGCACAGCACCTCCTCTGTCCATCCAGTCATCATACTCTCTGCCCTGTTGGCTGTGCAACCTAGCTGGTCTCAGGCCACTGCACACATGTCTGTGTGACAATTTGTCTCAATAAATTAGCACAATAGAGTAAATGAAACACTAGAATATAGGCTAGATAAACCAAGTTGCTATACAACAGAAAGTCCAAACTACTAATTGTGCTATATTATTTGGCCAAATTATATTATTTGGCCAGTTCACTTTCAGCTAATCAATACGTAAAGCATTTGTAAGTAACTGCTCATCTTTCAGCTATCAAAATGAAATAAATATTCTGTTACAAAATGTTTTGTAGTGGAGTAACAAATAGTACTCAGATTTATGTATCTGCAACGCTGGCTTTTTAACCCTAAATAGACATGGTGTCACGACCGCGACAGGCAGCAGTGCGATCATGCAGGTCGGAGGGTCAGGAACAGGCAAGACATGGCGAAATCAAGGCAAACTGGGGTTTTATGCAGGACTTGGGAGCAGGAGACACATAACCACACCAAAACCACACCTAACCACAATGACGGACAAGGGAGACAGGCAAGACTGGGACTTAAATAAGACAAGACTGATTAAAGTAATCGGACACAGCTGGAGATGATCAGGGAGGCACACGTGGGTAATCAGGGGGCGTGGCACACACGAGGAGCGGACGAGCCGGGCATCACAGAACCCCCCCCCTAAAGGCGCGCTTCACCGGGCGCGCCTAGGAAGGGGAGAAGGACGGGACGAGGGAAAACTGGACCTGGAAAAGAACAGAAGAATCAACGCCGGACAGGAAACAGGACCGAAGTACAAAACAGAGCTAGGGACAAGACGTAGGACAAGACCTCACAGAGGATAGGGAAGGCAGAAAGACAGATCAGGAAGGGCGGAACAAAAGGACTGGGAGTGCAAGGAGGGAACATCGGGGGACAAGGAGCAGAAAATGGCGGAACGAAAGGACGAGGCATAAAGGCAGGAAGCGTGGGGCGAGAAGGAAGGGGAATAAAGGGGAGTCCGAGGGAGCCCCAGTGGGCGACAGTAGGCAGCCGGAGGGGCTGCAGGCGGCTGGAGACGGAGGGGACCTCGGAGGGGCCGAGGAGACGGGGCGAGGGACAAACGGAGCGGCCGAGGAGGGAGCACCAGGGAAAGGGACGAGGGAGCTGGAGGGGACCTAGGTGAGGGCAAGGAGAGGGGGGGAGCCGCAGTAGGCGGCGACGTCCGATGCGCAGGAGGTGGGGGACCAGCAGGTGACCGAGGAGCCGCCGTAGGGGAGCCCGCAGGTGGCCGTCCAGGCACCGGAGTGGGGAACGAGGCGGGGCGACGAGGCTGTCGAGGGGGACCCACAGGTGACAGCCGACCTGGAGGGCCAGGACCCACAGGCGCCAATCGAGCCCCAGCGCAGGCGAGGGAGGGTGAGCCAGGGGGCAGGGCGGGTGGGACCCCAGCCCTGAGTCTGTGCCCTCTCCCCTTATGGGACACAGACATAAGGACCCTTGGCCAGGGTCAGGCTCGCCGGGGTGAGGGCAAAGGAGGCACAAGACGGGTCCCCGAGGGGTCCCATTCAAGCTCCTCCACCTCCGAAGAGGGAGGAGCGACGATGGAGTCCTCTGGGACCTCCTCGAGGACTGGGGCAGAAGAGATTGGAGAGGGGTCAGGAATGGGAGTGGGGCCAGGAACAAGGGCCCCAGGGGGCATAGTCACAGGAGGCAGAGGAAGCGCCTTGGGCGTGGGCGCGGGAGCTACAAGGCAGAGGGAGCGCCTGTTCGGGAGCTGCAGGCAACACTGGCAGAGGGGGCGCCTGTTCGCGAGCTGCAGGCAACACAGAGGGGCAGGCTGCACTTGCTGCGCGGGTACAGTAGGCAGCGGCGGTTGCTCCGGCGCGGGGTCCGCCGGCAGAGACGGTTGCTCCGGCGCGGGGTCCGCCGGCAGAGACGGTTGCTCCGGCGCGGGGTCCGCCGGCAGAGACGGTTGCTCCGGCGCGGGGTCCGCCGGCAGAGACGGTTGCTCCGGCGCGGGGTCCGCCGGCAGAGACGGTTGCTCCGGCGCGGGGTCCGCCGGCAGAGACGGTTGCTCCGGCGCGGGGTCCGCCGGCAGAGACGGTCGTTCGCCCGTGGGAGCCCCCTCTCCAAGGCACGCGTCTCCGGGCGCGTCAGTGAGGGAAGGCGGTTGTACGGGCGTTGGATCCGCCGGCAGAGGCGGCTGCTCCGGCGCGGGCAGCTTTGGTGGTGGCCGCGCGGAATGCTCAGGTGGCAGGAACAGAGGGAGGTCCTCAGGCTCGGCTGTCGCCACTAGTCGCAGAGGCGTCTGCCCAGGCTGTTCTGTGGCCCAGTATTTTCTCCGGATTGGAGAAGCTGCTTGGGGAGGCAGCTTAGCAGAGCTGGGGCCCTTCAGGGTGATCAGGATGCCCTCGAGGGTGCACGCCCCCGGTCTTCTTCTCCTCCTCTGGCGTAAGGCGATGGCAGGAGGCGGCGCTACATCTGAAAAAATGGACGGCGGAAGAATGGGCTCCAGCTCTGGGTAAGGGAAGAGGTAGGGTTCCTCTTCCTCGCTCGACGGCCAGAACATTGACACGGGGCAGGTACCCCGAGGGATCAGTCCCAGGACTGGGGCCAGGACAGGTACCTCCTCCTCGTCCTCCGAAGGGAGCCAAAGTATGGAGAGTCAGCAGGCTCGCAGGCGGATCGGCTCCTCTGGGATCCTCCGTCTTCTCTGCTTGCTTTTCTTTGTTAGGTCCGTCATTCTGTCACGACCGCGACAGGCAGCAGTGCGATCGTGCGGGTCAGGAACAGGCAAGGCACAGCGAAATCAAGGCAAACTGGGGTTTTATTCAGGACTTGGGAGCAGGAGACACATAACCACAGCTAACCACAATGACGGACAAGGGAGACAGGCAAGACTGGGACTTAAATAAGACAAGACTGATTAAAGTAATCGGACACAGCTGGAGACGATCAGGGAGGCACACGTGGGTAATCAGGGGGCGTGGCACACACGAGGAGCGGACGAGTCGGGCATGACACATGGGAATTCAGAAGCTCTTTTTGGAAACGGTACTTTAAAACCCAAGAACTGATTACAGTAAAAGCAGTTTCAATTCAACAAACTTTCACAGCACTTTGCCATTACTTTCTTTTTTGAGCTGCCAAGCACCTACAATTAAAGATAGTCTTATAGAATGAAAGGCAGATTTTAGCAACACCATCTATCTGTATAATTAAAATGGAATAATACAATCCAATAAAAGCCAATCCAAACACTCACCAAAGCAGAAACAATTAAAAAGACACAAGACCATCAAAGAGGTGACAGTCATGATTACTGACGCAGTTCGGGGGCATTAACATCCCAGATCTCCAATCTAATTGCAAATCAGTTTGCGGCTCGCAGATACGAGAGTGTGGAAACAGTTTATGGATGTGACATATCTGAGAGGAAGTTACTCGCATCACCACTGTAGTCTTTGTGTGGCCTAGCGATCTATAATACCCCTTTTTTTCCCCTATGAGTAGCCGACTACGCCACCCCAGGGACACTGCCCTGGGGACCCTAACACCCCAACCCTCAAAACAGCACACAGGTTCGAATCACCGGAAAGGGCCAGAGACACGAGCCAGTAAAAGTTATTTGTTTTATTACATTCAATGCAAAGGTTCAATAGTCCACACCATAAATCTAAAACCCCGTAGGCGCCCAATCCCTGCCATCAACCCCGCACCCGGCGTAATACACCAACACCGGTGACTTTACAGCACACGCACACGGGTGACGTCCACCATACACCAGGCGGGTGCTGCGCAAGGCTACTAGCCCTGAAACACAGATAAGGGAACAAGACACCAGGTTAGTAGGGTACCGCCACTTTCCATTACCCCGCTAGGCCTGCTTAACCGCCCCCAAGATAAATACAACATCACAATCAAAATAAATTAACAAACCAAGGCACACAAATAATTAATACATGCAATAAAATAAAACATACCAAAACAACCAAAATACAAAATCTTGAGGCAGTATATGCATGGACTAGATGCCGCAATCGGCAGCGGAATAGCAGCACTCCGAGCAACTCCTGGCACCAAAGTCCCGCTCTGGCCACCCCACGAATCCACGTTCTCCACAGGATGCACAGATGTCGATCACTGGTAACCAGACAGACAAAACAGCGGCGAGGTCCACGTTCCCCAGTAAACCTGCAATATATTAAAATACTTACAGGCCACGCTAACAACTAAATACCCCGCTAATCTCCCCGATATACATACCACCAACCGGAAGACTTAAACCACTGCTGGGGCTGCCTTCACCACCTCCCCAACAGCAACAGGACGCAACTCCCCAGCGGCATGCATTTCCCCAACCATGCGATCAGTATACCGCAACCAATGGCTAAGGGATGGTTACAGAAACCAATTAACCCCCTGCCCACTCACAGCACAGCTGCTGCTTCCACCGCCAGCAACAGGAACTGCGTCAGCACCATACCTAACCGAATCCACCCTTTATATAGCGCTAAGCCCCACCCAAAACACAGGGGAACCAATAGGGCAAAGGGATCAATTTTCCCCACTTGGCTACATTCGCTCCACAGATGTCAGTGGCTTATCCTGAAGTGTAACTACTGTATGACTTGTCATGGGGAAACAGGCCAGTTGAAGGAAACAGCAAAATCGTCATAATGTTGATTATTACAGTCGTTATAATTATACTATTATTACGTTCAGCTGATACCTTTACCTAAGGTGACTTACAACTTGTTCAATAGCGGAAGTGTAAAAAAAATCTGCCATGCAGCATAAATTTCGGTTCCACTGTATTTTCACCCTGCAAATACTGTAAATATGAACACTGCCTTTATTGTCAGTGCTTATTATACTTGGTCCATATGGATGAATGATTAATCAATACTGGAAGTGATTCACAGCTTTTAGCTGCATAATCCAAATTCTTCACAGGGAAATGGCAGTAGGATGGAAAGATGATGGAGGACAGAGGGTGTACAGACATAACAGCCTTGCTTTTAGATGAGGCAGGAGAGCTATAATTATTCTCCTGAATTGCAAGGCTGGCCTAAGTGCATGTAACTGAGGTAACTCCTGCTGAGCAAAGTTCTTTTTACCGTAATTAGATATTTTATTTGAGCATACATGACTGTGTTACATGCCGCAAGAGTTTTGGATATGTCTACAGGGCAACCTCAGTCTTCTGCCCCAAGCTCCACTCACTACTTGCTGCTTCAGCCCGCCTCCCAGTTTCCGGCCACGCCCCTTTCGCCCTCTGACCTCTGACCCTGTGTTTCGGTCCAGGATAAACCCTGCTGATCACATCCAGCTCGAGCTCTTGCTCATGCTTTGTCTTTTGCTGTGTTGGTTTGCTGTTTCTGATTGACTTCTTGTGTATGACGGTTCTGATCGTTTGGTTTCGGGTTTTCTGCTTGACCTCTCGCTTGGCTCCTGACTGCTCTCTTTGCCTCGCCCCTTCAGATACCGTGTTTCGGCCTGTGTGTTTTCTGTACCTGTCTGTTAGGAGCGTAAGGAGTGACTGCCTTTTTGTTTATGCGTACGTGGTGTTTACTGTGGTTTTGGTTAGGGAGTTAGATTTAGTCTTTGTCATTTCGTTTTCTCTTGTTTTTATTACCTTTAGAATTAGCTCAGTTTGGGACGTGTTCGTTAGCCGTTTTGCTTGTTGTTTTGGCCTGGGTCACTCCCGAAGTTTGTTGCACCTCGTGTTTGTAAAAGTGTGTGAATAAATGTAAAAAAATACAAAAAAAGATCCCTTTGTTTCCCGTGTTCCCTTTTCCCATCCCCTGGTTGTCTCGTCTTCCCCTCTCCTTTTCCCATACCTTTCTCAGTCCTCAACCCTAGACTGAGGATCGTAACAACTAGATTAAATACGTTCCTCCTAGAGCAGTTAAAGCCAGATCTGTTTTCCAAAGCCCAACTAATGTTTCAAAACAAAGCAAAGCTTGCTGTAAACAAACCGAAAAGGCAGTAATATATAATCACTCTGAATATTGACATATATAATGTAATAGATAGACAAATAATCATTTTGTTATTTGCTTTAATTATGAATCATTACATTGAATGTTTATGTATGCTGCATACTGGATAAACAGAGGGATGGATGAAGTGTTATGAGAAAGCATATAGTTTTTTTTGTTATATCTCATTTCATACTCTTAAATCATCCCTTGTCATTAAAATACATGTGACACATATAAACACTGCCCCGAGATCTATGGGTAGGAATGTAAGCAAGGTGAACATTGTCTGAATAATAACATATTCAGGACAAAGAGCAAGCATGATGGGATTTTCTGGCACATGTGTTAGTGGTTCAGTGCGAATGGCCATTGTTCCTGTTAGTAGAAGGTTGCTGGTTCAAATCCCATAGTTGGAAAAGTGATGTCTCTTTTGGGCCCTTATGCAAATCCCTTATCCACCAATCATTTCACAGATTGGATGACCCTGCTTTCTCAATAGTGCACACAACAATGTTCTATCGGGGCATTGTGCGGCTCGGTGTGTTTGGACTACTGTGGTATCAGAAGGTTATCCTAGTTTGAATCCCGGTCATAGCAGATTTTTCCATCGATAGCTAAGTGACTGCTAACAGAAAATAAAAGCTGAAAAACAAGTACATTCAATGGCCAGTATATGGAAATCTTTCATATATAACAGTGTTGCTAACCTGGTCCCCCGGAAGTCTCAGGCAGTCCACATTTTTGCTCCCTTCCAGTTCCCTGCCAGACAGGCAGCAAAAACATGGGCTGTCTGCTGGACCTTGAGGACCGCATTGGAAAACATTCATGTATAGGGAGGCTCAGTGGGTAGCAATGTGGGCTCATACATTCCAGGTTGTTGGTTTAGAAATCTCTTTGCAGCAGCTTCCTCCAGGGACTGTCACTCTGTCCCACAATCTAAAAACACGTGATTAGGCAAATCAGTGTCTCTGGATTGGAGCACATTGAGCGCCTCATAACAGACTGGCATCCTGTCTGTGGTGCCGTCTGGTGTTCCCAGAAACAGGCTCCAGGCTCTCCACAATCCCTATACTGGGTGAATAATTACGGAAAATGGATGGATGTTTCAGCCTGAATGTAGCATGGTAGCATGATAGTGTTTTGGCCTCGTTTTGCTTCCACACATGTCACTACAGTAATATTTAAAAGGAAAAAAAAACAAGACCGCTGTGTTTTCGTATTTTTGGGAAATCATAAATTTTGTATGAAAATATGCCAGGGAGACAAGTCACAAACATTATGCAATGTTGCCAAATGAAGGATTGCTTGGGATTTACATCATACCAACTGCTGTATGTTTCATATTTATAATAAAATTTTTAAACACTTAACTTCTACGTGGTCGTACTGTGCCAGGAGTCTATTCCAGACACCGCTGCTGAAAAATACGAAATAATCAAGAACTGTAACATCCACTCGATTTCTCAAAAAAAAGGTGAACTACCTGTGTGTTTATCTTCATTTGTTTCATGTCTTTGTTTTAAGATATTTCCATGGATGAAATGCCCCCTATTGTAACATAAGTCGTGGCTTTATTTTCATGCTGTTCAGCTTCCCTAAACTCTGTCTTCCTGTGAAAACCACAATGGTTTCTATCCATGTCTGCCTGCTCCCAGAAGAGCAATCAATGAAGTTCCGCCATTGATCCAACACCAATACAATGGCGGTTACAGATGTTTATCGAGCACAGTATCTTAACACACAGGGATTAAATTTTTTTTCTCCCTTATTTTTCATTCCATTGGATTTTTCTCCAGTCAGGTCTCTGCAAGCAAACACTCATCATATCCCCTACCTTAATATTTAGCAAAATCAGCTGTGTCTGCAGTCTTAAGCGCAGCGGAAAACTGACTGTTGGCTCTCGAAACTCCCCCCTGGTCTTAACATTTCGTTTATTGCTTCCATGGGTGGACCTTTTAAAGACATTGCCCATATCAACTCAAAATAAATCACATTGTAACGATAATGTACCCTGCAGTACCCAGCCTGCAGATTTCCCAGAACTGTAATGGAAACTTTAAGATACTTTAGCTGTTATTTCGTTTACTCTAGTCTGGCTGCCTTCCGGACTGTATGCTCAAATTCGTCTTCTACTTTATAAACGCTGCCTGATGATATCTGCAGAATGCATCAATGACCTCCCGAGTGGTCACGAAATACATAATAATAATAACAAGCAGCAACAGTTGCCCGGTAAATGAGATCGTATTGATTAGTCTGACATCATTCACCCTGGAAGCGATCCCAGGCATTCTGAGGAATGCAGAGGCAATAATTTCATTCCTGACTGCACTCCATAATCTTCAGGGTAAACAGAGAGGACATATACATGTTCGTTTGGAATGCGCTGCATGTTTCTTCTAAACTGGTTCCTTCTGCCGTATATTACTTTTTGTTTAGTTTTGGAGGCAACAGGAACTTTATGAGCAATCTTAACAATAGTTAAGTCTTCGCCTTTCTTATAGCCGCAGTTTGTTGCTGTCTCACAGGAACAGAGGAAGTTGCCCATATTCAGGATACACTTGACAGTTGGTACGCATGAGAGAATTACTTAAACATTTATCTCCTAGGCATTTACCCCTAACATTTTATTACCCTTGGGTACCGTCATATATTCTTTATTCACGCCAAGAGCTCACCAAAGGCTCATCTTGTCTATGGAGTCTGCTGAAGTGTGATGTTTTTAACCTTTTACTTTTGGAAAGATGAAGTGAAAAACTTTGCAATAACCATTTCGAATGGTCAAAAAGAGCTTTGGATATATAGTGTCTGGACAACCTTCCCATTCTCTCCACCTATGGGCATCCCTGCTCAATAGCAGTTCATGTCCTGTTCCTTATGATAGTCTAAATATAGAAACCTATCGCTCATTCGTTTTTATCAAGCTCGCCGCGCCGAATAGAAAATTGACAGATCATGACAATGCGGATTCGTCAGACCTGGTATGAAAGCCTTCATAGAAATACAAAATGAATGTTCATTCCAGAATGACATCATTCAGTTTTCTGTACAAAAACATCAGACTCGGAGGAAAAAAAAAAGCCTTAAGTGTATGAACTATTTTTGCAATTGTAGAATCAATAGTGTCAAACTACGTCTGTAAACAGTACAATACTTACATGGTTACCGATAAACACGTTCATGTTTTGGAATTAAAATGTCATACCATTAATTCCAATTGCACACACAACTAGAATAGAATATCTATGTTTAAAAAGTTCCTTGTTTTTTTCTTGAACAAAGGATTCTGTTGCCAGATTCAGATATTACACAGACACAAACCAATTTAAAAGTCCAATGTATTATGGCAGAAATATTCTGTTTCAGTTACAATAAATGTAGCATCTAACCAGTTCTAATGAGTGTTTGAGGCCCCAGACAAATGCACTGCGCTGGTACAGTATGTACTGCATTCAGCAAGCAATGAAATGGAGGTTGATGATGCTAATAAGGAGATGCAGCGCAAACCAAACCAACAGACAGCAGGCTTGAAGGTGCTGTCGATTGCATGAGTACCACATGTGTTTTTCAATCCCCTGAAAAAATGACACCTCCAAAACTGCCCTCTTCACAGTATAAGGAATACACTGGTAAAGTGTCTCCCCAATGCAGTTTCAGCCAATAGCTGGACCAGGAATAATGCCGTGGGTGAGCTGGCAGAAAATCAGGCGGGTCGGTCCCATAACAATTCACTGGGTGACAAAATGGCACTACAGACCCAACTCCCCAACCCCATATTTAGTTTTAACAGTTTTTAAATGACCTGTGGGCAAACGAACAAAAAGCAAGAGAAATCTATTTGCCTATAATCCAGAGATTCTACAGAATCCAAACAATAAAATTTTAGCCATGTGTATGTATGTTTTTAAGGGTTTCAGAGCCAAAATCCAAATCAAAGTTAAATTCATATAATGAAACTTAGCGGTTATCGTTTGCCAATTTGCTAAATTGTTTAGTGGTGTATCGGTTGCGTATTATGAAATTAAACTTTGGAGTTAGCGAATTAGTGGTTTCAAAAGCTAACGTTTCAGTTTGCCGTGCCCGCCACTGCACTTACACGATAAGCACATCGCCTCAAAAGAAACACAGCACGCATAAGCAAACTTCCACTTATATTTTCCTTTTAACTATATAGTTTCCATTTCTTGCTAAAGTTACAGAAAATTGCACTAGCGTACCCAGAGCTTAGACATATTTGGCACAGTCTGGCAGACAGATGGACAACATATAAATGCTGTTACAGAAATTGAAATGTTACTGTGGCCAGCCTCATTCTACCTGGTACAGTGCAGAGAAGGCAGTCAGCTTATGACAAATTAAATACTGAAAATACATAAATTATATAAAATAAAAATTTTATGAGCAGGGAATTAAACACAAAAACAGTAAGCACTGCATGCTGGACTGTATGGTACAGTAGATTGCATAGTATATCAGGTACTGAATATAGCTAATGGTAAATTAAATTCTTGTTTGCCATGACTTTTGCAGTAAACAGAGAAACATGCATTTCTTGTTATAAGCTGTGGGCAGGGAATATGCAGATGTACTGCTTGTGGAGCAGAGGAGAACACTGACAGGTCTGAGTGGAGCAGGACATGTAGCACTTATGAATGTGAGAGGGAGACCTTCTTGGTGTTTTTACTGCATATCATATACATCCATCCATTTCTCAAGCCGCTTATCCTACAGCGTCGTGGGGGGTCCGGAGCCTATCCCGGAAGTAATGGGCACGAGGCAGGGAACAACCCAGGATGGGGGGCCAGCCCATCGCAGGGCACACTCACACACCATTCACTCACACATTCGCACCTAAGGGCAATTCAGCAACTCCAATTAGCCTCAGCATGTCTTTGGACTGTGGGGGGAAACCGGAGTACCTGGAGGAAACCCCATGGGGAGAACATGCAAACTCCACACACGTGACCCAGGCGGAGACTCGAACCCGGGTCCCAGAAGTGTGAGGCAACGGTGCTAACCACTGCACCACTATGCTGCCCCATACAGTGCTAACCACTGCACCACTATGCCGCCCCTTATTATATACATGCTTAGTCAAATGTTTTACAATTATGAATTATAAAATATATTTTTGTGTTCTAACCAATTATCTTAGGCAGAATTTTATTTTTATTTTATCATCTTTCATTTTTATTTATTTGAAGTCCATGCACACGTCTCCTGGTCTCTGTTTTGAATTGGTTGTGTCCGTTATTATTGATTGTTCATCTTGTAAAAGTGGATTTCCTTTAGTTCTATATGGGTCATTATCTGTGAGCTACATAATGAACAGCACCTGCATTACGACTGTGGAAAATAATATAAACAATTACACTTAACAACTGCTCTGTGAATCCGCATATAAGTGAAAGTGCTTCTACACAAAGCAGTAATGTAGTGTCCTTCAGGTAAAATGGTTTCATTGTTAGTGCTCAAGGCTTGCGTAAGACCCCAGTATATTTAATAATGTGGCAAACATTGTCCATCTGAATTGAATGTACTACTGATTGTTAGCTATCATAATGCATTAATTCAGATACATTATGTTTGGCATGTGGTCTTCATTTTCTAATTTTATACACATTTACATTTAGAAAAGAATATATAGCAACCAAACATAATTCAGGAATTGTATTTTCTGAAAATAGCTATAAAATGAAAATTATGAAAATAGCTGTTACATTGTTTTTTAAAACTGCTAGATTGAACCGAAGCATAAACTTGAGGACATTTTCCGAGATGCAAAAAGTTACAAATTGTTAATTTATTCCTATAGTTTACATAGTGAACAGAACAAAAAATAGTAATAAAAGTAGTAGAAGCAGGAAAGGCTATAAACTATATACTGTAGACTTGATCCTGCTATTGTTGGTCTATCCAGCCTTATTCTGCTAACCCTCACCAGTCACTGTGGACCTGGACCTCAACCTAGACTGTAAGGTGTGAAGGAGCTTGACTACATGATTGTTTTATGCTTTCTTATATGAAAGATGCTGATCCACACTCTTATTCACAGTAAATGGCTTATGTTCTCTACTGCATGGAGTAAACTTACTGTGAAATGAAGTAAGTTGTCACTGAAAATGGGAGCATATTCAGATATACGTTTTCAGCTTGTATTTGTGAATGAGGAATAAAAAGCAGATCAGATGCAGTGAGCTGGGTTTAGTCAGACACGGAAACATCAGTCACAACAATTTGGGTCAAAACCAGAGAGGGTAAAGATGGGATCTAAGACAAGAGGCGAAGGAGTAGGTTGGGAAATCAGACCCGAGAACCAGGGAGACTAGGAAACTCACAGGCTTGAACGCACAAACTCTCCGTGATGGAGAATATCTCACTTTGGATATAAATGTGTCATGAACTAAAAGAGGGAATGTAATCAGTAACCATATGAAACAGCAGAGAAGAGGTGGAATAACTAATGAGAGCTGCATCAGGCTTCCCTGAATGGGGGGAAATCAACCAAGGGGGATTCCTAGGGAGGTGTGATGACTGCAGAGGAAGTGATATAATCGGGGTTCCTTCAGGCAGGCCCGTAACAGTGTCTCTATGGAGGCTTTGGCCAGGTGTGGTAACCTTGATTGGTGAGTGGTTGAGCTTCGGCCCCAGAGAAGCAGTTTTTATTCGGAATGGGGCAGAGGAATCTCGAGGAGGCTGGAGATGGTATCTGTGAACCGGATTCTCCTATAATTCAAAACCAGGTTGAAGGTGTAAGGATGGATCCCTGTCGCTGTCAGCAGCCACGCCCCCTCAACCGGTTGCATGTTCCATTCTGGTGCTTGAGTAGCTTATATAACCAGTGGAACCAGTTCTACAGTAGCCTCTTTAAGGAATCGATACTATGTCTAATCACCAAGAATTCTGTTTCCTTGATATCTCCTGCCTGCTTCAGTTCCCTTTCATGGGCTTTTGTGTGAATGTATTTATAGACCCGTAACACGGACAGCGTGAGAACCCTGATCCCCTTTTTGGGGTGTGAGTGCTGACCAGCTACCCAGAAACAGCAGACATGAATTCCTGGGAAAGCTACATAATGAATAGCATTCTGAATTATAAAATATATTTTTCCCTTCTATAAGTTCCAGGCACTTATCCTGGACGGGGTCACAGAATTGGACGCTGTCCTGGGTGCGGTTCCCCCGAGCCCCCCCCAACCTGCTATTCAGAGTGCAGGCATGCCCCGAAGGTGTCACCATGACAAGCCATACATCTGTGACAGAATTAGCACCTTTAATAAATGGTTTCATGTTCAATGCACATAAAATCCCGAATAATTTAAACGCTATCAAAGGCTATCAATAGACTGAAGAGAATTCAATTAAACACTGAAACGTGTACCAGAGATGATGATAAGGCTTGACCCTAAGGGGAAGATGTCAGGGAAAAACCATGCACTGGCCTAAGAACTGAATCCATTTTGGCAGAAACTGGCAGTTTGGCAGCCCAAAAATCAAGCCCATTTGTCTCAGCTATGCTTCTGAAACAGTGACTTGAACTTCAAATTAAACTTAATTACATCTGACTCCAAATTATTTTAATTAATTTATTATTTAATATTACTTTACACATGATTAATACAACATTTAGGGTTACTCCGCTTAATTCTAAAATATCTTACTTCTAACCAAATTTGTTAATTCCAGATTGTGATCTTGCACGGGATTAAGCGATATGCGCAGACACAATGAAACCAGGAACCAGTGAAAATGAAACCGGTTTGATCTCGGTTCAGGGACTGTGGGGCAGCTACAGATTGACACAAAGGCGGTGTGATTGGTCTATTTGGCTGGGATGCCATCTGCTCAGTGTGCCTGATTGACACAGCTGAGAGGCTGTCGTTCACATTACGTAGCCACTCAGATTCACTTTAATCAATACGAGTGAGTAGCCAGAACACTTACAGTACACTAATGTTCTGGTATGGGATGTGTATGATTCTGTGGGTATCTGACTCCAGGGACCCTGAATGACCCTGCTCTCTGATCCTCGATTGTTTATCGGTTTGGACAAAAGTGTCTTCTAATTAAATGTACTAATCCTGTATTGCTGCACCATCACCACCTATGAATCAACTAGAGATAGCAATTTCCAAAAAAGCCCAAATTAATCAAATCAATATGCTGGGCAGAAATATTGCACGTCTAGTAAAATTCAAAGCAATGTACAATGATCTGTTTGAAGAGGCTATTTGACTGCATACTATAACAATAGCATACAATGACGCAATGCAAAACTTGGAACAGTATAAGCACAGAAGAAGGTAAACACACCGTGACAGAGATCTGATTACAGATGTTAAGACAAACAATGGCATGCAGGACATGCGGCTGCAGAGTGGCTCCCCAACTATTCTGTGCCCCCCTTCCCGCTTAAATAACAGAGTCCCACTGAATAGGCTAATAACCTCATCAAAGACCGGGTATTAGGAAACAAAACAAGTATTTCCAGGGGATATAGCAATAGAGCAGTAAACATCCATCCAGCCATTTTCAAACCACTTATCGGTCGTAAACAGCCAGATGGCCCATTGAAAAATTAACAAAAAGGAGTCACGGTTTTTTTTGCATATAAATGCATCAGAGTCTTCAAGCAGGCAAGATCTGCTTAACATTCTACGTCGTCGCTGTCCAATCAAAAACACATATCTCCAGAAATTTCCATTTATTTCATGAGTGTGAAAAGATGCAACATAAACCTTAAGCAATGTACTGATACACCCTAAGTACTGCAAACAGAAACCCGCTTTCACACTGCCACCAGTGAACGGTGTAACGTTTTTAAAAAAGACGTAAATTCTAGTTAAATAGATAACTTCATAAAACATATTTCCATTGGTTAATGAGATGCTATGAACTGGAGTTACCAAATTGCCTGTAGGTCTGTATGTGTGAGTGTGCTCTTTAATGGGTTGGCGCCCCATCCTTGGTTGTTCCTTGTCTTGCGGCCCCCCCAGCCCGCCGCGTTCCTGCATAGGACAAGTGGGTTAAGAAACTGGATGAGTGGAAGGAACTAGATGTCAAACGGTATCAATAGACTGATGAGAATGGCATATTCCATCTAAAGTAAAAACTCGTCGTCAAAAAATGAAGATATGCGGCTTTCATCAGACAGCGATGTTACGTTTATAATGAGACAACATTCTGTCTTTAGACTGAGACTGTTCTACCAGTTATACTGAGTCCAACCACGGAGATGCACACCTCCTGCAGTCACAATGTTTCACACATCTAAGCATTTTGTGTGGACTTTGTCTGATCTGGGCCCAGAAAATGGCTAATAGGACTGGGAGGGAGGTGGAGTTGGAATTCATGACCAGGGATTCTGTGATGACGGCCCTGTGAGCCCCCGCTCACTCGGTGGAAGTCGTGGTGGATCTAAGAGACAAGCCAGAGTAATTCTGTGAATCCAGTCTCATTGGAGTCAATTTGGCAGCTATGTTGGAGATGGCCCAGTGGAGTTTTGGGTCAGAGTGTTGTCAGACTTACAAAACTAACGATAAAATACACCACCAACCGATAAACAGACAGTGCTTCCAAACAAAAATGAGGTCAAACAAATTTACCAGAACCTGGATCAATGATTAATACTGGAAAAAATTCAGCAATGTCAAAAAACTATCAAAAGGCAAACAACAATAGCAAACAAACTATCAAAAGGCAAACAACAATAGCAAACAAACTATCAAAAGGCAAACAACAATAGCAAACAAACGATCAAAAGGCAAACAAAACAAAGCAGTTCTTCAAAACATCTGACAATAAATGAAGATGCATATTACGCTAAAGGTCAATATAAATAAATACAAACCCCCTTCGTAACGATGAAATTATATACAGAAGCAGATCACTGAATTTGCAACCAACAAATAATAAAAAGGATCAAGTCAGAACAAAAGATGGAGGCAAGATTCAAAATTTATTTTACCTTATACGACAAAGCATACCAACATACCAACAGTATTTGTTTAACCAAAAAATCTACAAAAACATATTTTAAGGTTTCAAATGAAAAGGTATATCAGCTCTCTGTTAATTTGCTTATATTAGGTAGATGTTGCTTGCCATTTGCCATAGAAGCAAAACGGTCCCACACGTTCCATTTGATAAATGCTTTAGAAATGTTTCTACGTTTGACGTATTGACAGGCAGCAGTTCTTGGTACAGTATGTAGGAGGGGAGAGTGAAGAAGAAGCTATATCCGTGTAATTAAGGCACTCACACAAAATGATGACCTTGTAGCAGAACTGTAATTTTTCAATTGCAAATACACACATACACACATATTCAGCATCCAGTGTAAATCAAAATAATTTCCTCAAAACAAATTACCTCACATTTAAATTTTTTTTGTTTAATGCAGAGGCATGAAAAAAAAGTGTTCTTGGTCCAATTTAAAAATGGAGCATGGATTTTCATGATGGCCCTCAGTGGATGAAATTCAAGTCAAGCATTTTCAGCGTTGCCAACTTTGGTCAGCTGTCTGGCGTGAGATTTTTTTTTTAGGGACAAGTCTGCACATTCATTAACATATATCTAACAGTTTTATCACCTTGCAAATAGTCTCTAGGGTTTGCAAACAGTCTAAAGGGTTTGCAAGTCAAGACCATAACATGAGCAGAGCATAGATGCAATAATGCAACTGATTAGGCCTTGATTTAAGGATTACAGATTACCGGAGCACAGATTACCTCGTCATTTGGATTAGCTCTTTACATTAACATGCCAGTACTGGTGATTCCTCGTGTGACTTTATCGTAATGCTGGTGTTGTGATGATATCCCGTTCACATGGCTAATTGAATATGCCAGTGAGCGTAAGGCTGCTGGTTTTCAGTCAGCTTGGCCTGCATTCGAATGCCCAAGTGATACCACAGTCGATCTCAAAATCTAAATGAAAAAATGTGGCGTTCAGTAAGAGTGGGAGTTGGCGAGGTAGTCAGCCTGGCTGCTCAGTAAACACAACAGGCACAACAGACTGGGGAATTGGTTGTTTAGTAGGGTAGGCTTAATATGGACAGATAAAAAAACAAGCCTTACCTAGAAGAGAATGAGTAATTATGGACCAGTCTGTAGTATTGCCGTGAAAGATCTGCACTAGTGATCAAAGAGATGGCAGTTCAGGTTTAGGAGCATGTGACATTTCACTAGAATTTCTTTCAACAGGCCATGTTATTCACATGGAGAAGGACATCAGCCAGTCAGCTAAAAATTTAATTTTTTTCCAATAACAAAGTCGTAACAAAGGGGCGGCATGGTGGTGCAGTGGTTTGCACTGTTGCCTCACACCTCTGGGACCCGGGTTCGAGTCTCCGCCTGGGTCACATGTGTGTGGAGTTTGCATGTTCTCCCCATGTCGTCGTAGGGTTTCCTCCGGGTACTCTGGTTTCCCCCCACAGTCGAAAAACATGCTGAAGCTGATTGGAGTCGCTAAATTGCCCATAGGTGTGCATGTGTGAGTAAATGGTGTGTGAGTGTGCCTGGCGATGGGCATTCCATCCTGGGTTGTTCCCTGCCTCGTGCCCATTGCCGGGGATAGGCTCCGGACCCCCCGCGACCCGATAGGATAAGCGGTTTGGAAAATGGATGGATGGATGGAAAGTCGTAACAAAGCCCAGGAATCAAGCCCATTTATCTCAGATCAGTAAACAGCACCAGGAACATCATTATTCACTAACCAAAACCTCCCAGTTACTGCCGGCACTTTTCCACCGAGCCAGATATGAATGTGTTTAGAAAATAATTAATTGAACAGAGGGAACTGAATATAATTTATTTCCTTTGATCCAAAGCTCCTCAAATGCTTTTTATTTCATCTAAAGCAGCAGCAGAAGTTCTGAACTTCACTTGTCCACGTTTCCAGTCAAACAGAAACCAAACCAAATCAAACCAAATCTGCCTTTATCGAAACAACCATGTGTCAGTGTTACTGTCCTGCCTAAACAGAAGTGAGCTCCTCTGCTCAGAACTGATGCTTTGCTCATGTGCCTCCTTGTCAAACCCACGAAATGTTCAGCGAGACAAACAACTTTCGAACTCTGTTACTGGAAGAGTCTGCAATCTGCAATCACTGTCATCTCTGAATAGACCTTTCTCCCATTCCCTGGAAAAAGTGATACCACGCTTTCAGAATCCAATGTTTTAGACCTCTAAAAAAATATTTACCTGGTTTAGGTAGAACATAACCTTGTGCTAAGAGCCATTTTGCATCGAAACACGTCTATGGGCCTCTGACAGCAGTAGGCTGGTTAATATACCAGTCATACCCATGTGTGTAGATCTTTCAGACCGCAAAGTCATGCCACAACCTGCCAGCTGCACTTTGCCTTATACCTTTCTTTCTATTGATTCATTATGACCTGTTAGTTAGTGTACAATCAGCCACTTGGCTTAGTTAATGGGAAAACCGCAATGCGAGTCTGAAGCAGTTATTGGGTATGCCACTGCTATAAGGAGACCTGTGTTACGCATTGCAGAGTGCATTATTAGCCTGATTACGGCAAACGACATCACAGGGATGAAGGATACGAAAAAAATGGCGACTGAAAAGGTCAGATAGGGAATGTGAATCTTCCATTAAGAAATGAAAATAAGATACAGTATCCTTCATGTTTTTATTTACAAGCAATTCTTAGAGAAAAAAAATGTAACTAGAAAAAACACATTATAACGGAATCATTTTAGTTTTTCTTTGAGACACAAATGATACACACACCTTTATACACACACACACACAACACACTGCATACTTGTCAGAGTTGGTTATAAATACACATGGAGATTGGATTGCAGGGGGAAACATTATAGGGGTCTATTTTAATTATGCATATACAGTAGTGGAACGGGACGAGGAAACAGCTTAAATCGCATTGGTTTTGGGAAAAGTGGGTTTTGAGTGCAGCTTGCAGGCAGCCTGGGATGGCTGTTGGTCGCATTGGTGTGGTGTCTCCTGTATGGGTGGTCAGTCACCTGGCGCTAAGGATTGTCTGTGGCAGTCCCTTGCAGACTGTCATCCACACACCTATATAGTCTTGAGAAATCGCAACAGGGAAATATTTTGGCGCTTTTTAAAACAGACTAATTTGCATTTTCATTTCAGGGTAATTCCACAAGAATGCTAAATATTTTCATATGCACACAATAAATATACCAGAGAATGCAAATACTCTGTGGGCCACAAAAGGAAATATCCAAACATGTTCCCAAAGAAGCACTTTGTTTTCACTAAATTTCCTGATCTTTTGTAGCTTTTCAACACCACTGCAATGTGACAGTGGCTTTACTAAACAACTCCAACAGGAATGCATTGCAGTGAAACCATTAGTCTTGACTCTAGACAATGTTTATGCACGTCAAACATTAAATTTACAGGGGTACTAGCCTGCATAACACAGAAACTGAAAAAGTCTGAGGCCTTCTTGAAGCATTCAAAATATTCATGTAAGCAAGAAATCTGCATATACATATTCCTGAAGCAGTTATGAATGCAGAGAGTCTGTCATATAAAGAAATAAAATGTCAGGGAAGGGAATTGGACTGGCTATAATCTCGATATGATTTGTCAGAGGGAAAGCTTAAACATTGCAAGGAAAGAATTAACAATTCATAAACGGCCAGTTCTCTTGGGAAAAGACAAGTCACAAATATCTGAAAATGACACAGCACAGGAAAATGACCACAGCACCACAGCAATAAAAACCACAACAAATATCCAGGTTGAAGTTATGTTGTTTACTCTGAATGAAACTGGAATTATATATATCGTGTGGTGATGTGCAGTGCTGAGCTATAGTATGTTAAAGGCCTATAGCAATGCATGTTTTTTAACACAGCAAATAAGCTCATAGAATTTGAAATTAAAATTTTGATGAGGTCATTTTAAGATTCAAAGAGCGTTTGTCCGGACACAAGGCCATCGAGACTCCTAAGCCAATTTAAAAGGGCTGCAGCAGCTCCAGGCTTTCAGCGGCCATGACGGGGAGAGACCATTGAGGATTAGCGATCGAAACAAACTGTACAGCTAGATTCAAAAAGCAAACGCACGCACGCACACGCACAGCTCTCAGACATTGTCATCTCTCTGAAAACAACCCTCGGCTACTCATTAAAATGGTTAGGTATGGTTGCTCGTGCACAAACTATATTTACCGGCTGACCAGAGAGAGCAGAATTTTGAAATATGGCTGTCAATAAATTCCAGATTTTTTTTAATTAAGCAACCTCACCACGGTGGCAACATTTTGTGCTGCACATTCAGTAATTTTATTCACTGTGCATAATGCCCCCGGCTATAAGTATTATGGTGTCCTCAGTTTTCAGGTTCCCCTGACAGTTCCATTCGCAGTGTTCTCTTTCATTCCACTGCATTTTTGTTCTTCAGATGCACTTAATCAAAATCACTTCTATGTGTAATAATTCTGCTACACAGCATTAAAACATATGTGGCTTTAGTGAACACAGTCAATATGTTAAGGGCATGACATTAAAACATAACATCCAAAAGAATTCCAGATACATTTCAGAAATGATGATAAAGACAGGTTAGCATTTTGGTGTAACTGGAGAACAAAAAAACGACGAAGGACAATTTTATTTTAGTTACATAAAGTGAATTATAGAATATTATATATGACATGTTACAATGTAAAATTTGAATATAATTTTATTCACACAGCAGACCAATAAAAATTGGTTGGTTGTTTATTTATGTACAGCTCTTTCAGATGCAATTGGGAAGAATTTAAAGAATTTTAAAAACTTTTTATCTACTCCTCTCATGGGACAATTAATGGGGAAAAATCTCACTTGGTATATTTTAAGTATCCACGTCTACTGTGTAGCAAACAGTTAAATAAGTGAAAAAGATGCCATTTATTCCTTTGAAGCCGTTACCGTGAAAATGGGCCCAATGCAGCAGCAGGTACTACACCTCAGGCATGACAGGCAAATTTTCTGGAATGTGATTAAAATTATTAGCCAGAAAAAAAACACATTATCCTTAGTTTCTTTCAGGAATGTTTTAGACATCACAAATGGCAGACGTATATATTGCATATCAATTCCAAAACAAGACTATAAAATTCAAATTGTACTTTAGCTGTGATCTAATACAGTATCTCCTGTTTAAATATTACAACATAGGTGATTTGATTTACAGTAGTAATTGATACTTTCGCGTTATATCTGTGCAGTCAAATTCAGTTATTGTTGTCTTCCGTACAGGGCTATGAGACTAAGACTAATTTGCAGTCATGGTAACTTCAAACTCAAAGCCGACAATTCTGGGCCCCTTAGCAGTGAATTGACAAGGCAAACTCTTATCCAGCGCAGAGTTTTGGGGGTAGGGGTCATTTACTGGATATAAAAATGAAATGTCATGGTAAGGGAGTGCTTCAGTGGAAAGTCCCGCCTCCTCATTCCTCCGGTGCTGGGAGTGTGACTCCCACTCCTGTCCCTCTCTGTGTGTATTTTGCACGATCGCCAAGTCCCTGCACAAGTTTCCTCCCACAGTCCAAAAACATGTAGTTCGGTGAATCGTTGTCTCTAATGAATCGACACGGCTATGCATGTCCCGTGATAGACAGGCATCCAGTCCACGATGTTCCTGACTTTGTGTCCTGCAGTTCTAAGAAAGGCTCCCAACTCACTGGAACCTTAAGCGGGTAAGAAAATCAAGACAAAAGTTTGACTCCAGCACACCAAAAAGCAGTCAGTAACTACTGAAATTTAAAAGGTTTAAAAGCTTAGATACCTTCTCTTCTTAGCTGTTTATACTCCTCTATTAACAGGCAATAGTTTCATGATAACATGGCTTGATTTCTATAATAAAATGGTATAATTCAGCTCGATTTATTTTTATATAGGCCTTGGCATGGCTGCTTCTGAGTAATTCTGAGTTCTGGCATAAACTGCAGCAAAAATATTGCAAATAGTCTTGGAACACTTGACACCAGTAAAAGTATTACAGAAAGACTAAAAACCGATTACAGTTACACATGTTTGCAAAATGCAATAGAAGAGATGAGTCAACAGCTCTCTGTGTAGGTCAAATAAGAAAAGAAACATTCAAGGTTGAAAAATGCAACTTAAAAGATGACCAAGCACCCCTGAACAGGCTACCTTAGTGCAGGGTACAGTTTATAAAATATACAATAACTATTTAATGTGATTTCAGAGTGTGTCTTGTATTTTCTTATAACTAAGGTTTTTATTAACCTAATATGAGCTGTTGGTTAAATCAATCAGACAGTTTAAAGCCACAGACTAATTGGCAGGGCACTAGTAAAAATGTTATATTATATATATACAGTAACTAAAAGCTGTGACTAGTGTTAAAACTGTTTAAAAGTTATTGAACAATTGATTAAATAGGAGAACACAGGTGTACTTTTTCGGTTACACAAATATGGTTGTCGGTCGGTCAAAATAGTATTCAGATACTTTCAAATTAATAAGATTACAATCATGTGATTTATTCAATTACAGGGGCCACTGGACAAAGACTCAGAAATCTGCCAAAAAGGGGGTTAATGTGCAGGTCCTCCATATTATCCATTAGTTTTGCAATGACACACTCTTCCTTGTGCTTCAGAAATTCTGACGGCCATGAAATGACTTTTTCATGCCTGACCTTCTCATTCATGCAGACACAGAAACCAGTGTTGTTGGTATCCTTGCCACATTAATTCTAATTATATTTTGCTTGTGTGCGTCTGTGTGTCCAGCGATGTTCTGGCATCCCATCAAGGGTGTTCCCTGCCTTGTGTCCCTGCTACAGTATGCGGGAATAGGCCTCAGGCTCAGTGTAAATCCTTATTAGATAAATGGCTGGAAGGTTGATGGAAATGTACAGAAATAGCTGAAATCACATTTGCAAATATCCTTCAACAAAACAGAGCCAGACAGCAATCGTTTTTATATATTGTTGTGGTTTTTAAGACCATCTTGGGACCATCTTGTTTATTTTGTTGGTAATACAGCGTGTGAAATAGAAGCAGGAGGAAACATTTTGTTATTACGGTTAGAAGTGACATAGTAATATTAGTAACCCATAACACTTAAAACTGCTGTCAAGCAGGAGGATTCCTGTGTCCCTTTAGCACCCTACACAGTCATAAGTCAAGAAGAAGACCCCTCCAGTTACTTCTCTTCTCACTACTGCTTCCTTTCCTCCAGACATGTTTTAAGAGTGAATCTCTGAAATGATGATGGCCGTCACACTCCTCATCCATTTTTGCTGGCTTTTCTCAACTCGGATCAATCCAGGAATCACTTTTGGGTTATAATAATGCCACTTTCTGACTGGGCTGAAAATGGGAGTGTTTGTCCAGGCCTGGGAAATGACATATGATGCTTGAGTGTAGACAGGTCTCCATTATTAGAGCAGATCATCATGCTGCAATTCTGTCCTCTGATTCCTGCAAAGTGTATCTGGGTTCTTTGCTGTCCACTGCAACTGTGTTTTTTGGTGAGGGTGTTTGGCATGGTAGGATCATGTAAACGTATCTACTCATATGAAATCAAAGAAAATTTGATGAGTAAGTCCGTGTATTTATGGACTGTCCATGATGACAGCGCCGTAACGACTTACGGAGTTTGGTCTTTGACACTCCATTGTCATGTTCATTGCTTGTTTCGAAGATCATGATTGTTTCACGTGTTACCAGACTGAATGTGCTTGAAAGCTCAAAGAGACCTGATTGCACGTCTCCTCCTCCGGTTCTTGTGACTCCTCAGGATCATTTGAAAGCTTTAGATGTCAGGCCTCCCCATGAATTTTCATTAGTCCTGTGGTGGCAGCCATCTTTGTCTAGAGAGGGACAAGGCAATGAATACGAAATGTACTCAAATCATCAGCTCAGTCCTCACCATTCCTATTTTACAAATTTTTTTAAATCTCACCGATGGCGATGCAACTTTTAATTTTATTTTCTTTAATATTTCTTTTCTCTTTTATTTTTTGATAAATTGATGCGAATTTCCCGTCTTGCTTGTTTAATATTTTTCCCGACACAGGTTCAAGTTCCAAGGTTTTATTGAAATGTATGCTTCCTTCAGTCTGCATCGTCAATAAATACATGACAATGAGGACAATACATAACGATAAATTACTCAAAAATAAATAACAGCTCCGTGGGCAGAATGCATTTTTCTTGTTAGTTAATGTCTCTGCAAGCTTCTTTGATTTCTGGGTGTACAGCGTCTGTGTTATGGTGGGTGTGGACCGTCCATTTCCTAGGCTGTGTACCACGCTGAAACACATCTCATTTAGATGCTAACTGTATGTTTATGTTAATCTGAGTGTCCAAGCAGTAATCATTTCACTGTAGCTTCAGTCTGCTGTGTCATGGATCGGCATCCTCTCCCTGCCTCATGTGTGGAGCTTCCTTGGACAGGCTGCAGGTTCTCTCTGACCCTATCCTCAATAAGTAACTATTTGGCATATAGATTAACACACTGATGGCTGGGATACATCTGCAAAAGACACTAATCACTCCTACAGTAACACTCCGTGTTTAAATTGCACTCCGAAATACCTCACATTCTGGAATCTCCAGCACATAAAGGTTGATTTTGCTCCAGCGACTGGCTGACCCTCCTTTCTCAATTGTACGTCATTTTCCATAAAAGCATCTGCTAAATTAGCGAATGTAACGTAATGTAATGTGTGGACACCAGAATGGTGAAAAATACATCACATACTTTGGAATGTTATTACATCAGCTCCAATGAAAAAGTACAACCAGGAACAAGTAAGATCCCAAAAAAGTGGAAGATGGAATGTGAACTGTGAGCAGGAAAGGAGCACTTGCTGATACATCACCCACCACATGACAAACCACCTCAGGGATGAGGACCAAAATACAGCCGTGCAGCAGGTGATACCTCAGCACAACACTAGTTTGAATGGAATGGAACAGTATGAAGTTCCTGCTGGGGGCTGGAGTACTGATCCTGCCTACCAACCCTCGAGTTTTCCCTTTAAAGTTGGAGGACCTCCTTGCAGGGCTGGATGTAGGGTAACATCATACCCAGGACAGAGCGATTGCAGGTTAATGGCGTTTCCCAAGGGTCCAATAGTGTAAAATCACTCCTGGGATTCACTGGATTCGAACCAGCAACCTTCTGATTACTGGAACAGGTCCCTAGCCTCAGTCACGACTCCCCCTATAAACTATAAAACAAAAGTGTATATTGCCAGTAATAAAAAATAATACTAAAAGTATTTTGAATGGCCACTGTAAAATTCTCTAAAATGTGACATTTAGTCAATACTGAGAAACTTTAAATTAATATAAGTGATTTTCACTTGAGCTTTCAAGCCGAATCTTTGATTGCATACATCTGAAATACCATATAGCCATGATAGAAGAGCCACACCAAAGCCAAGCCGTTATCGGTTCCAGGAGATAATAGAACTCGCACGGTATCATTACATTCTTGCATCGTATTTCTGTTGAGATGGTGTTTCACAGAAAGCCATTGTCACAGACCCGAAGCATTTATCAACGGAGAAACGTCCCTCATAATCAATTTCGGGTCCCCCGTGTTCTTATGGATTCTTGAAGTTCAGATATTGTTCTGAGAGAGTTTCTGTGAGCAAGGAGGAAGAAGACATTCTGACCCAGAACATCTATCTATCTATTACATAATTGAAGTTGTTAAATTAGGAATCATACAGGATGATAACTGAACATTACTGTTATGAAAGTTAATCATTTACAATTTTACATCTATTTAAGAATACTTTCTTTCATGAGCTATTAAACCTAAGACTAGAAGTGAAATAAGGAAGTTTAAAACTTTTTCCTCCCTTCAGAACTTGGCTTACAAGGCTACCTAAGGCTGCATAGCGCCCTCAAATTAATAATGGGTGCCCACAGGTGGAAGTGAGGCGGTCCATCACTGCAAGATGCTCCGGGGTTCATGCCTCCTCACTAATTGCAGATGCAGCCTTACTGATTTTGTTCTGTATTCAGCATTGCCTCCCTTGCACCTCCATTCAAAGTGTATACCCTAAATTATATGCCTCCCACAATATTGCAAAAGTGACAGGATCTCACAACTCAATATTTTATTATATATAGTCCCAGTGGCCTCTTCCTTTGGTATACAGTCTGCACCTCAACACAACAAACCATGGGGGATACATGCAGACAAGGTCGAGAAGTTCACTTTCCTGCTTGGCTAAGCATTAGGACGGAGAGGTGCTGAACGTGGCGTGATTGTTGGTGCCAGACGTGGCGGTTGCAGCAACTCGGAAACAGCCGCGTTCCGGGGTTTCTTACACACTGCAGTGTCTGGAGTTTACAGAGAATGGTTCAATAAATAAATAAAAAACATCCAGTCAGCTGCAGTTGTAGCAGAAAGGCTTCTCGGAATGCACAACTCATTTACCCTTGAAGTAATTCTGGCCCTACCTTGGTGTACCTAATGAAATAAGCACTTATTGTATGTATGAAATGCACTATTACTCAGATCCTGTTGTGGCAGGATGTGTGATCCAATTATCATTCCATCTATCCATTTTCCAAACCGCTTATCCTACTGGGTCAGGGGGTCCGGAGCCTTTCCCGGAAGCAATGGGCACGAGGCAGAGAACAACCCAGCATGGGGGGTCCAATTTAGCAATTTAGCAAGTCCAGTTAGCCTCAGCATGTTTTTGGACTGTGGGGGGAAACCGGAGTACCCGGAGGAAACCCCATGACGACATGGGGAGAACATGCAAACTCCACACACATGTAACTCAGGCGGAGACTCGAACCTGGTCCCAAAGGTGTGAGGCAACAGTGCTAACCACTGCACCACCATGCCGCCCCATGATCCAATTATATTTACACCAATTACTAATTATCATACTCATATCATTGTCATTTATATTGATTAATGATAAACAGTAAGGGGATATTTTAGTCCAGTCTAATACAATTAATATTTAATATGTATGCATATCCTCTGTGGTTACTAATCCTTAAATCATTATGCAGTTGCTCTGCTTTCATCTGTTATGGCATCTCTCACGTCTGTTACACGATGGCATTTGTCTGTTAGTAAAGTAAATTTTCCCTGTCAGGGATCTGTCACCCCGGAGACTTTCTTATTTTACCATTTACTGATTCTGATCTCTGACTTTAATAGGCTATAGAAGAATTAAGATAACCGTTAAAGTATTATGAAATGTCATTGGGTAGTGAAATGAAACATAAAAAACTACTATTAAGCTGCAAAATTGAAGAACTAAAAAGGTTTATTGCTTGCCATGTATCTTGAATTAAAAAATATAAATATGTCAGTTGAAGGACTCATTCGCATATAAGAAGATGCAGTATGTGTCAATAGGTGGAATTATGCGCAGAAAACATCTTGAGCATCATCCACTCTGGGAACACCCCCCACCACCCCCCCCCCCCCCCCCACACACACACACACACACACGCGCACACACACACTATCTCAAGGGAGCCTATCATTCAAGGCCAGTTCAAAAAACTGCAGACTGAGCTTGCAACACCCTGTCAGTTTCTAAATTGACAGGAAAAGAGAGAATGGAGTGACCACGTGACTCAGGAACTGAAAGGGAGGCCAGGTGTAGAGGGACAAGCAGCTGAAAGGCAATGAATCCACATTTATAGACTTTTGATCCATATGACAAAATCCTGTTGTATTAGAAGACAAGATGCCTTTGCTTTTGACTGCAGATGAGAACCAGCTGGCTTATTTAACTACAATCATGATCAAGTAAACTGAGGTGAAGGTTCTCCCTGATCACACACTTCTGTTATTTCTTTTTCTTAATGTATTGTGTTCACTTGATGTGCTGTGGTTTTCAAAACAGATGTGCTCCATGCCACCGGGGGCAGTATTCAACTTTCGATGTTGTGCCTCTGACACCATTATCTATGGTAGCTGATTAGTATCGATGGACTACAAAGTCGGAAAACACTTACCCATGTGTTAAATGGATTTTAGATTTCGATTGCCTGTGGAAAAAAAAAAAAAATCTTCACCTTATTTTTTGAGAAAAGTGTTACGTTAACAGGTTAAGTAAAAACATCGCATTAAGGACACGCAACGCATTAAAGGAACACATCTAAAATGAAATTTGCGTGTCTTAATGTTTTTGCGTCGCATCTGTTTTTGCGTCGCATTAATGTTGACATGCTCTGCGTTTTCAGGACCACCGTACTTTTTGCACGTTCTTGTGTGTGCATGGAATGGTCCTGTCTACCTGATTCACTCCAGATATTTGTAGTCCATGACACACTTAAAAAACACTTAAAATGACATTTTAATTAAAATTCTGTAGATTACTTCAGCTCCACATTCTCCCTGTCTGTTTATTTATTTATTTTTAGGATACAGTCACAAATGATTAAAATCTCATTTATCTGTGTCATGAATTACAGTAATCTGGCTCTTAGAAGTCAGAACCACTAAATGCGCAGTGCCTGTTTGTTAACACTGCATCGAGGCTCTTTCAGCACTCTCAAATCCACTTCCCGATAGGCTGAACTTGTGCTGAATAGCAGCTTGCTGACACTGCTACACTGCGCAAAGGGCAGTCAGCTGCCTGCTCACTCCTTTCAAATTAAGCTGAGTCCATTTCCTGAGTAAGTTCCCTGAGTGCATTGGCATTTCTCAGATTCAGGGTTTAACAAAGACTGTCACATCCCCAGTGAAGAATATATTAAAGAAGCCAGCCTGTATCTGTCCCGGAACTGCTTAATTTCATGGAGAATTGAATGATATCCAAGCGTGCTTAGCACCAACACCCCCCTCCTCCCCGCCAAAAAACAGGGATAAGTTTCCCATCATTGACTGTGAGCCTTTATCAGTCAGTTTATAGTCAATGCAGCAGATACATGAATGTTCATAAGTAACAAATACTGGAAATCTGGCCCCATGTGACCACGGCAGGAAGCGTTATGGACACAAACATCTACGATGGAGGCCTTCTAGACAGCAACAAGCCAACTTGTGGAGAAGCTATCAGATTTACTCCAGTTCTCAGCCTCTTTGTTTGTCAGAATGTTGCATAATAAATGACGACTGAAAAAAAAAAAATCACGGTAAAAACTGTTAAAAAGCTGCCATAAATTAACGGGTTAGTGGACCTAAAGTTCAGTAGGGAAATTGGGAGTCGAATGGCACATCATGCTAATTGGGCCTCTGTATACAGTTTGAAAAAGCCTCCAATCAACATGCTGCCAGGTCCCAGATAACATTGCAGATATTTAGGCTTCTGTGGGAAAAATCATTCTGTACACTACAACTGGCAGTGCATTGTGGGGATTTTATAATAACCTACATACTGAATCTGATTGGTTGTTGAGAATTCAAAACCACACTGCAAAATGGGAGACATACCTTGCACTGCATTATTATTGCAATAGGGAGCAGTTCAGAATACGGTCTTAGATTAATTTTTTTCTTGATCAGAACACGAAGCTTACGGGGTAAATTCAGACTCAACTCTGCAAGAGCTGCAACCTATCTGGGAAACACAACGGACCATTCCTTCCACAGCAATGATAAATAGATCATGACAAGCCATGATCAGCAAGGGCACTAAATACCGCGAAGGTCATGTGACTGCGCAAACCTACCAATGGGTAGAGAAGTGTGTCTTATGCGCACGGACCTCGATTTTACTGCAGATGGCTTCCTGACGTGCAAAGTGCTTATAAAACATACCCGCCTTTATCCTGGTAACTCAGTTACCGATCGGAGTAGAAAATATGGTATTTATAACACTAATAACACTTCGGCAGCATGAGAATGCTAATCTTTCATGATGTCAGCTTTCATTTATGTTTCCGAAGCTATCAGGTCAGATATGACCTCGTACGTAATTTCTGGTTTGAAAAACATCCCCTTGTAACAATTTGAATTACAATATGAATGCAAAGTACATTGTTTAAAAGATGAATACTCCTTCTGTATACTTCTCGTATGTCTCTGTAAGGTCAGCAGCGTGCAGTTCAGAGGTCCTGTGGTCTTCACAATTAATACATTTGCTTATTTCACCCTCGTTTTCTGGATTCCAACAGCGTGTAAGGTTAAACATTTTATGATGTGACCCTTCCCTATAGCTGCGTACTATACGCATCAGTACTTGCATAGCAGGGCAAATATGGGTCCTCCGTTCCATGGAGTCATTATTGGCTTGTTTGTATCCATTTACAGTGAGTGGCACTATGGACCCACATCTCCAGGGTTGTCCGTTGTTGTCCCGCCCCCAGCTACGTTTGTGTTTTCATGTTTTCCCTGCATTTTCGTAGGATACTTCCTCAGTCAGAAAACACATGATTAGGGAAATTGATGCTTGCTTAATTGCACTTATTATGTATATTGGATAAGTGGGATGGATGGGTGGGCGAATGGATATATTTGTTTATGATTATTATAGCAAGCCCATGAATAGGTTCTGCACATTTTAAGCATTTCCAGCAGCACGGGTATGAAGTTACTCAAAGGTATGAAGTTGCTCCTGTCAACATGCAGCAAAGATGTAAGAGGTTCTGGAATAAAAGGTTCTCCTCTTTCTTGTACAGTACCTCAAACTGGTCTCATCATGGGTATGGAGAAAGACAGGCTTCTGTAAAACAGAGAACCAGTTATAAAAATGTGAGGATCCGGAGAATTATCCCGCTACAGACACAGAGAGGGCGGACTGAAAAAATAAGTGGCGGACAGAACTGAGGTATGGAGAAATACGTCAAGCGTGTGGCAGTCAGTCACATCTGCCGCCTGTCAGGCTGACAGCAAGCTGTCTCTACCACCCGCCAGCAAAGCCGACATCAGCGTCAAATTCCCCATGTCGCATAAAATCCTCTGCTACGCATATAGCCTACAGCTATTGGATAGATTTAAAATAAATTCATTCATCCATCCATCCAACTATCCATCCATCCATCAAACCATCAGTCTTCACACTGCTTATCCAGTATAGGACCGCAAGACAGTCCTGGGAGTCAATGAGAGGGATCACAGGGCAGAATACAAGAATGTGCTGCATGGGTCGGATTTTTAACCATTTAAACGAATATAATATGGAAACATGTTTCCAGAAATAAATGGCTCACATTACGTATGTTTCTTAAGAAAGATGGTAGCGGAGGATTTGAGCTGAATAACAAGGACCAGTTCAGAGAGGGCTTAAATCAGCAGGACTTTGCTAGAACCTTCCTATTGTATAGCAGAAAATGTGAGTCTACAGATGCAAGGTGTGGAACTTCACCTGGGCTTCTGTTGAAAAACCCTCTCTATATATATGATATATATAAAACATCAAACATGACATTACACCACATCTGCTTTAGGGGTAAGAAACCATTAGCACCTGGTGCTAAAAATTCATGCTTGCTGGAGAAACAAAGCAGAACGGAGGAGTAAAAATGAAGCCACTTTCAGCAGAGAGGCAATTTCTTTTCGGGAAACATCCACAGATCATTTCAGGTTAACAGAAGTCAGATCCCATTATGGTAGTTTTTTGGTAGAGTGCCTGCCTGTAGATACGTGCTCTGGAAGGTATAGCAGCACAGAAGGCTGAACTTTTAAACCAAGTCCGAGTTCTCATTATGTCCATTATCACCTGCTTGATGGGTCTGGTCCAGTGGGGTGTGACTTAAGTGCTGGGACTGATCATGTGACCAGTCTAACAAATCAACTCCTATGGCAGCTGTGTGAGAATACAGAACCATGATTTCTAAGAAACTAAATTCCTAAAACCACATTCGTGAAACATCCAACCACATAAATAGGTGTAGTAGCTTTCTATCAATAATTGCTTTGGATAAGCAGCTAAATTAAATTTACATTGCAGTGCTAAAAAATATTTTGATGGGTTTCAGCAACATTTTACTCACTCATATTTAGCCATGGGCTGATATTAAAGATTGGATATCAGCCGAGCCCTGAAAGACCTTGCAATGTTTTCACAGCTACTGATTCATATTAATGACATTTAACCGGCACGGAACTGTAGCAAATTAGAATTAGAAATCACAACAGGTTCCTGCACAGGAAATCATTCGGATTAGAAAGATCTCTGTATAGGTTCTTAGTCATTCAGGACATGATAAAATTAAGGGCTTGAATTGAAGGTAACTGGAGTTCTTTTTTTTTCAATTTCTTGAAGACGTTTCACCTCGCATCTGAAAAGCTTCTTCAGATCTGAGCCTTTCGGGTGAGTAGAGAGATGTCTTCACGAAATTCAAAAAAAAAGAAACTCCAGTTGCCTTCAATTCAAGCCCTTAAGGTGATTAAAAATGTTACATTACTTTGGGTTCTTCTTTTAGTTGGAAAATTGTGTTTATTTGGATCTATTTTGTCTTTTGTTAAAATATACACACGTGGACAAAATTGTTGGTACCCTTCAGTCAATGAAAGAAAAACTCACAATGGTCACAGAAATAACTTTAATCTGACAAAAGTAATAATAAATAAAAATTCTATGAAATTTAACTAATAAAAGTCAGACATTGATTTTCAACCATGCTTCAACAGAATTAATAAAAAAAAAAAAACTCATGAAACAGGCCTGGACAAAAATGATGGTACCCCTAGAAAAATAATGTGACCAAAGGGACATGTTAATCCAAGGTGTGTCCACTAATTAGCATCACAGGTGTCTACAATCTTGTAATCAGTCAGTGGACCTATATATAGGGCTCCAGGTAGTCACTGTGTTGTTTGGTGACATGGTGTGTACCACACTCAACATGGACCAGAGGAAGCGAAGGAAAGAGTTGTCTCAGGAGATTAGAAAGAAAATTATAGACAAGCATGTCAAAGGTAAAGGCTATAAGACCATCTCGAAGCAGCTTGATGTTCCTGTGACTACAGTTGCACATATTATTCAGAAATTTAAGATCCATGGGACTGTAGCCAACCTCCCTGGACGTGGCCGCAGGAGGAAAATTGATGACAAATCAAAGAGACGGATAATACGAATGGTAACAAAAGAGCCCAGAAAAACTTCTAAAGAGATCCAAGGTGAACTTCAAGCTCAAGGAACATCAGTGTCAGATCGCACCATCCGTCGTTGTTTGAGCCAAAGTAGACTTCATGGGAGACGACCAAGGAGGACACCATTGTTGAAAACAAGTCATAAAAAAGCCAGACTGGAATTTGCCAAACTACATGTGGACAAGCCACAAAGATTCTGGGAGAATGTCCTATGGACAGATGAGACAAAAATTGAACTTTTTGCCAAGGCACATCAGCTCTATGTTCACAGACGGAAAAATGAAGCATATCAAGAAAAGAACACTGTCCCTTCTGTGAAACATGGAGGAGGCTCTGTTATGTTCTGGGGCTGCTTTGCTGCATCTGGCACAGGGTGTCTTGAATCTGTGCAGGGTACAATGAAATCTTAAGACTATCAAGGGATTCTAGAGAGAAATGTGCTGACCAGTGTCAGAAAGCTTGGTCTCAGTCGCAGGTCATGGGTCTTGCAACAGGACAATGACCCAAAACACACAGCTAAAAACACCCAAGAATGGCTACGAGGAAAACATTGGACTATTCTAAAGTGGCCTTCTATGAGCCCTGACCTCAATCCTATTGAACATCTTTGGAAAGAGCTGAAACATGCCGTCTGGAAAAGGCACCCTTCAAACCTGAGACAACTGGAGCAGTTTGCTCATGAGGAGTGGGCCAAAATACCTGCTGAGAAGTGCAGAAGTCTCATTGACAGTTACAGGAATCGTTTGATTGCAGTGATTGCCTCAAAAGGTTGTGCAACAAAATATTAAGTTAGGGGTACCATCATTTTTGTCCAGGCCTGTTTCATGAGTTTTTTTTTTTTATTATTAATTCTGTTGAAGCATGGTTAAAAATCAATGTCTGACTTTTATTAGTTAAATTTCATAGAATTTTTATTTATTATTACTTTTGTCAGATTAAAGTTATTTCTGTGACCATTGTGAGTTTTTCTTTCATTGACTGAAGGGTACCAACAATTTTGTCCACGTGTGTATATACACAAATATGCCCTTCTAATCGGGATTTTAGTTTCAGAAATTAAATGGATCGCCAGTAAATGCCAGGTTACGACCTAACAGAAATGATTCATTACAATATTTTTTTCTCTGTCTTTCTACGTCTTGTCGATGGTTTTAAACTGGATGTGTGGATGGATGTGGGTGGTTTTACTGAACAAACAAATTACAACAAACACATGCTGTGAATCGTCTCCGGTCAAGCAGTGACATTTCCTGCTATTGAAGAAATGACCTTTCTGTCACACTCTCTGTCTGATTAACTTTTCAGTGGGAATTCATTTTGCAGTGTAGCAATCTAATTTCCCCCCCCCTCCACTTTTCCATCACTAGACTCTTTGCCTTATGACAAACAGCTAAATCTTAACTAAATCAGTTATTTACCTTCATATAACCTGATTCATTACTTTGATTTTCTCATTCATTGGTTAAATCTGCGCATAATTAACTATGCTTCATTTTATTATTTACATCACTGACTTAGCCACTGAATCTTGTTTTACAGGTGAACTTTCTACTGACCTGTTGTTATTCTATAGCTTGCAATTTCAAACACACATTCATTCATATATCTGAACAGTACAAAAGCATCACTAATTCTTATACAGATAGCTACACTGATTTATGAAGGTATATATAGTGCACTATAGATGCACAATAGCTTCACTGGAGTTTATGAAGTAATAATAAACACTATAATGCCTTAGGATTGTCAATAGGAGATGCTATTATTATTATTCATTCTTATACCTACCATTATAATATGCTATGAAGGCATCCATAATGCATTATAGATGACAGCCTTAGGGGCAACATGGTGGTGCAGTGGTTAGCACTGATGCTTCACACCTGTGGGACCCCCATCCTGGGTTGTTCCCTGCCTCATGGCCATTGCTTCCGGGATAGGCTCCGGACCCCCCCCCCCCCCCCCCCCCCTTGCCATGACCCAATAGAATAAGCGGTTTCGAAAATGGATGGATGGATGACAGCCTTAAGTAAAGTGTTACTATATAAACTTAAGAACATTTTCAGGACTACATTTTCGATCTTACCTTTATCCAGTACAAGTTCAGATTGAGGCCGAATCCATCAGGTTAATTTAATGTATTAACTCAATACATTTCCGTAGTCCTCTGTACAGTAATATCAGCAGAAGGGGTCATTCACAAGAAACCCAAGAACAACTGACCATCTTCGGAATCCGTAATTCCAAATTGCAAAGAAAACATTACATTGCCTATTAGCTGTATTAATCCGAAAAATGTTCATTGAAATTAACCAATCAAGGGTGTAGTTTTAGCAAAGGGAGAAAATAAAAGATGCTAGTAAAATTCAGCAGTGAAAACAGAAAAAAAACGGTTAATTCCAGATTATAATGAGCTTTGAACCCTTTTCCCTGAATAGCTAAATATTTTAGAACTAGAACGCAATGAGTATTTCGATTACGAAACCGAGGATGTGTACCAATGGCCAGTGTACGATGTACTCAAATAAGAATGTTGTGCACATTCAGTGAATCAATAAGATTAACAGCCTATTCGTGGCAAAAGCAGAGAAAAGGTATTACAGGTGTTAGCCTTTTGTGTCCTTGAGAAAAAAGAGAACAATGTAAATGTAAATTCCGCTAACATAGATCAATGTTCAAAAACACGCATTCCCACAACTTAAGTGCATTAGATGAATCAAGGACAAATTTTCATTCCAGAGTAGCTCAGTCACACTGGATGGTAATTGCTTCTGGCTGAAGACACTTAAAAGCTGCCTTGTCATTTCAGAGACAGATGCTGATGTGAATAGTGAGCAAAGGGGTGTTGTTTGGCCTTGGCATGGATAGAAGAGGGAGGACAGTTCGAGAGTGAATCTTTCAGCTAATGTGTTCATATTTAGTATCACAACACCTCACATAGAACATCTTAGTACAATTATTCTGAAGCAAGGCTATAATAAAGCAAAAAAGGTAAAATTCTAGACATTAATGATGAAAATTATAAACATTTATTAGGTAGCTATTATGGAAGCTTAACGTGGTTTCAAGTGTTTCAGTTCTTGTGCGAATGAAGTTTCCAACAATGGTTTCTTTTCATGTTTGACACCCTCGCTTGCTGACCTACAATCCAGATGTTCAAAGCAGATACATAGAGGAAGAGCTGCTCTGGAAGGCAGTGGCAGGAAAGTACAGAGAGTGGACATTGACCTAAGGAAATCAACACGCGATAAGTCTTTAAGGAAAGTCATGAGCGACACCTTAAAAGAAGCGTTGCTCAGCCACAGAACCGTACTGTCATCTTGAAAGCAATGGAGTCACGGCTCGTGATCTGCCATATGCTGGAGGGAGGTCACACTGGACAAGGGCTAGTATGGGTACAGGGAAATGACGGATGTGAAAGCACAAACAGAACCTGCTGTAATGTGAGCGAGACAGAATTAGTAAGACAGCATTAGGTTCAACTTGTGGAAAATAGCAGGTATGATTTTGATCTGATGATGCTGATTAAATGTACCTTAAGTTACAAGCCTAGTAACTAAATCACCTATATCAATCAGAGGCTATTAAATTAATTTCCTCCAATGGCACTTAATTGTCCAATCAGTGCTATAACTTTGATATTTTTGGTCATGTGTGGGTTATTTTTTTCCTATGAATTATTAACACCAATATTACTCTTTACAAAGGTCAAAAGATCAGTTCAAAGTAAACCTCTCTCTTTGTCCAGAGTGATTTCCAGGCAAGCAGCCTACCTGTCCAGAGTCATTTTTGTCAGCGGGCAGTATTGTGTTGAATTAATGCCGACACGTTGAGCATTCATGGGGTCAAAAACACCTTCGTGGAGGAGTTTCACTTCTTTGAGCAGCCGGAACAAGCTGTAGGCTCGTACATCAACGTGAACATTAAACCCTGTCAAACAGGTAATTTCACTGAATTTTCTAAATGTAGAGGAAGAGGCAAGACACATTTAAAAAAAACAGAAACTGAAAATGCAATTCAGTAAAACTAGCAAAAAAAAAAATGAAATCAGCTTCAAGCCTACAAAGCATTTGGATGCTGCATGGATTATTAACACTGTTGCTGTTGTTGTTGCAACACATGAAATATTTCATTTAACTCCAGAAGCAACATATATGTACAAAACCGAGCATGTACATTGTTGCTATTTTCCCATGACGGTTTCCCTGTAAGACAGGATTCAGGGGTAGGTATTGCTGAGTGATAATAATCAAACAATAACCCAGCTCACAAAGTCTCTAGAGATGTATTATTCTACGCATGGTGAACAAAATAACGAGCAAATGAGCATGTATTTTTATGGATAATGATGGCACATTAAGTGCTTGCAATTTAACTGCTTTTTATACATGACTATCCCTTTGTATTCCTCATTTGATCATTTCCATTGTTTACGTACAGTAGTCATGAGTGTCTTTGGTCTTTATGATGCGGTAAAAATTTACCAGGTCCTAATTCCTGATCTCATGGGAAATAGCTGTAGGAGACTGGGTTGCCTATTATCCAAGTTTAATGAGAGGCTTATATTTCACACCCCCATTATGCTTATCCAACACCATGTGTGTGTGTGTGTGTGTGTGTGTGTGTGTGTGTGTGTGTGTGGTCCAAATATACCTTACCTCGTGGGGACCAAATGTCCCCAGAACGTGATGATGAACCTGTCTTTTTACCTCATGGGGACCAGTTACAGTTTCCTGGTCCTCATATGAGAAAACCATTTTATTAAAATCCATGACTCCAATGAAAAAAACTATAAATGCAAAAACTCTTGTATTTGCTCGGTAGGGTTAGGGTTAGGGTTAGGGTTAGGGTTAGGGCTCGGTAGGCGATAAGGTCGTCATAGTTAGCATTAGCATTTTTCCCATAAAAATGAATAAGCGGTCCCCAAAAAGATATGACTACACTGTGTGTGTGTGTGTGTGTGTGTGTGTGTGAGAGTGTGTCTGTGTGTGTGTTGAAGGAGAACAAGATAGGATATGTGAAAATTAAAAAATTCCAAGTTAAGAGTTATTTTTTTTTCTCACTCCCAAGTTCAGCAGCCAAGTGTTTCCTGGGAGACTTTTGGTGAAAAGTGCAAGCGGCCCTTAAGGTCACCGTTAACACTGCCAGTGTCTTGACAGAACACAGCGAAACCAGCTTCACCTGTCAGCCCATTACTCAACATGGAAAGCAGATCGCTGTAACTGTGAGTGCATTTTTTTCCTGGATCCTGGAGTGTGATGACATTTTTGTTCCTTTTTTCAAAGCTCTCGGAAGTGTTTATTTTTCCACAGGCCATATTTCAATTTGAAAAAATACAGTTCATTTGCATACTCTTGCAAACAGCGTTCAACCTACATTTTTGATGGCAGAGCAAAGTTTTTGAACTACATCTGATTAGAAACTCAATGATGCTGCAATTCTTAACCATAATTACATCAGAATATTAATATATTTAGTTATTCTATTTTCACATCAGCAGTCATTTCTATTGAGTTTCCGTCTCAAATGAAGTTTTACTTTGAAAATGCACAAGTCATTGGAATGCAGAAAAGTAGAAAAGTAAACTAAAGTTAGTATGAATAATGAACTTGAAAATAATTATAATAATAATTATAATAATCCAGAATAAATTAAATATACAGCCGTGGAAAAAATTAAGAGATCACTCTACATTTTTGAACAAATATGCATTTTTAAATCCTGGTTTAATCCTGGTTCTGCTGGCAGAAGGCTACACTGCGAGGCAGGCTGCTTCCAGGCTCAAAGTTTCTAAGACAGCAGTACACGGGAATAAGGTGAATCGGGAGACACTGGGAACGACCAGAAACCAGCCAGGAGAAGGACGGAAGCGACTTCCTAATGCCAGAGATGATTGTTAATTTATCCTGCAGTTTCTCATGAATCGTAGGATGACCTCAAGTGACCTTCAAAAGGAATGGGAAACATTAAGTGCAGGTGAGAAGTGCACTGCTAGGACAATTCGTATCAGAGCTAGAAGCAGGACTGAAGTCCATAAAGCAAGGAAGAAGCTCTTCATTAATGAGAAGCAGAGAAGAACCAGGCCCTGAATGGGATGCAATGTCACAGACATACACACATAAATTGAGAAATGATTTACTTTCAACCAACCAGTTGAGTATAAAGAGTCACTGTCACAGAATACTCAACTGCTGGGTTGAAAGTAAATCATGGTCAGGATTTTTACTTTCTGGACCTGAAATTGCCACCTCTGAATATAAGTCATCGTTTGATTTTGTGAAATGTTATGAATTACAAAATTGCATAATTTTTGCATGTGGAGGATCAACATTTTTCATTGATTTATTCTTTCAGGAAGTTGAATACTTATATGAATAATGCAGTTTTGAACCAATAAATAAACAAGCTCAAGCTATTGCAGTTAGCAGGCTCTAGCAAATCTCACTGGAAAAGGAGAAAATGTCAGCATTTTTCAGGAACACTGATGACAGAATTGAATTGGGTGATATATTCTTGCTGCCTTCCACTTAGACTAACTATCCATGCATCCATCCATCCATCCACCCATCTATTTGTTTCATACATCTTCCAAACACTCATGATGGTCAGGGTCACATTGGGGCCTGGAGCCTATCCCAGGTAGCACAGGGAATGAGGCTGGTGTTCACCATGGGTCAGATATCAGTCCCTTACACGTTATAGTAGCCAATACTTTTCCATATACTGTAACTTTTCAGATCATTTTTAACCAGCAATCATTTAGGCAAACAATCCTGCTCCACTGGCTTCCTTCCATCCTTCAGATTTATGTGAGAAACTCCCTGACTGCAATGGCGAACAGAACCATGTGACACTAGGACAGATATGTTCAGTGTTTTGGGCGGTTTATAAACCCTGGGAGTGTCGCCTGAAACAAACAGAAAGCAGGACCTACAGCATCTCAAGCGTGGTTCAGGTTCGCAAGCCAACCTAGTCACTCTGTCATACCCCAATTACTTGACGCGTTTGCCGAGATAAGCGCACCCCACACGTAGCCCAAACCACGCCTCCAATTCCATAAGCTGTCACACTGATCAAAAGCAGTGCATCTTTAATTTAAATGCCTCGATTAAAATGTTTACTTCTGAAGCGTGAGTAAAAGGCCCAGAAATTAAACATTCCAGAGAGTGGAGCACAAGTTCGACAGGCGCATGCTTCCATGAGCCGTTTCACTTAGGTTTTAATGTCAGGTGACAAATGGGAGGAACAGACCAGGAAAGCTGATTAATGATCTCCAGATAATATTTGGAAGGAGACAAATGGCTAATTCTGCTGCAGAAAACTTGTCAGGGATCGTTCACATGCATTTTCATCATACATCGGCTGGTAGCAGTCAACTGCGGGCATGGAGAGTAATGGTTCTATGCAGTGTCAGCCCAGTGGAAAGATACCACATGGAACTTAATGAAAAACACCGCAGAGCACTTTGCGTAGGCTGGGGTGCATCAATTGTTCAACACTAATGGAAAGAGCAACATAAAAACTATTAAGAAATGCCTTGTGGGCAACAACATTTTAATAAATGGGTCATTTTGGCAAATCTCTGTCAGTATGCATCCAAAAGTGCTTCAGCATAAACATAAAAGGCTTAGTGGTCTTGTGATTGGTAATTTTGTCAAATGTTTTATGTTTTATAAATCTATATTTGCATTTCAATTGCATGTTAATTCGTGTCAGTCCACGGCGGCTTCAAGAGGCTTTGCACACAAGCATTTCACTCACGTGCATTGCATCTGTGTACTGGTGACGAGTGATGTGACAATAACAGCGATTTGAGTTGGAGTAAGCAAATTGCTACCCTAATACAAAAGACATGATAATACTATAGTGACCCTGCAGAGACCACTTTCACCATTTTAAACATTTACTCTTCCCTACATTACTACTACTCTGACCATAAACTTTTAGTGTTATTATGAATGTCAGAAAGTCAAGAGCTCGGACATAAACATGGCTATACACACCAATTGCTATAGCAAAAGAGGCTAACAGACTACCAGCAAACAGATGCCCAGCTCACACCGTGCACCTGAGTAGCTGAATGGTCTGCCAGATGCTTCATCAAACAGTTGTGAGGATGGAGACTGACTGTGTAATTGGTCAGGCGTTTTGAGAACTGCATGGATTAATTCTTCCGGAACTGTGTAGCAGATTTTAAAAGACTGATGGGTCACTCCTTATTCTAAGGAGTTTTTCTTTTGTGCAGTTAGTTTAAGTACTACAGCAATTCCTGCAGAGATGCCTGGCCAGATACATGTGACCTAAACAGAAACAGCAAACGGAGCTTTGGAGTTGGCTTTGGTGAAAGAATGGGAGGGTCACAGAGAAAAGTGTTTTGAAGGAAGTCCTGGATTAGGAGAAGGTGATCATATATGTTCTATGGTGATCATAGGTTCTGCAGGCTGCACCTGAGCTTTGCATCTGCCCCGGGGTCTGCTGTGGGTACATGTTACTTGCTGATGTTACTGTACATACAGTACATCTGTGTTACAGTCCAAGCTTACTGAGAGGAGTCAGACACTGTGCTGTGGCTCCCTCATGTGAGAAGCTCCTTGGAAAGGAGGGCATGGGGTTTGCAGAGGTGGGTAGTTCAGGTCCAGAGAATAAAAGTCCAGACCAAGATTTTGTTTCAACGAATCAGTACTCTGTGACGATCACTCTTTATACTCGACTGGTTGGTTGAAACAAAATTTTGGTCTGGACTTTTACTCTTTGGACATGAATTACACACCTGTACATTCGTTATGTTGGATGGCATGTTGTGACAGCAAACAACTTGCTATTCCTATTCCCAAACGAGTAAGCATCAATGTCTAGGATACATTGACAGATGCAAGAGATGCCCAGTGCAATCAAAATGTAACCTGTCATTTTCCACTTTTCTGAGAGAAGGTTACAGGAAACCAAATATGTACAAGACATCACACCATGGAAATTCTGACCAACCTACAAGCAGCCGGTAAGGAATAAGATTCCTCCTTCCCCACATCGGTGAGTCTATGGTAAGTCTATCATCCTGGATCTACTCACTGAATACCCAACAATGGCCATGAGTAGGTACCATAGTCCTCTAGCGTCACACCAAAGACATCAGGAAGCCATGGGAATTGTTTTTATCTCTGCCACATGGCAGTCACGTTTGGGGGGCAATGAACCAGGTAAAGTCAGGCAACCCTGTTAGTGGAATCTCTGGTCTACCTTAAGAGTGCATTGGCCCTTAAAGGAACCTGAAAGCTAAGGGGTCACTCTGAAGTGATTTGGAGAGATAAGCAGGCGAGGAGTTAATACTGCACTGTGTAAAATCATGCCTCCATGAAAAAGCACATGACCTATCTAGGACAAAGGTGGTGGGCAAGGGCACAGGTATTGAGAACAAAGTAGCAGGCATTAAAAATGAATGTATCTTGTAGGACCCATGGGAACTTAACAGCTCTTGGCCTGGTCCTATTTTCAAAGATTTGCTCAGGGCTTCCGCTATGTCACTGATCATTTCTTCCACTCACGGTAGAAGGACAGGGCTTTCACATAAACCGAGGATCGCCAGAGGCCAATTTGCCCCCAGCGACGCACACAGACGGAGCTCCCGGCGTACACACCACCAGACTGAACACTTCAATTTATCCTGGACAGTGATGCTCACTGATGTGAGAACAGGGATAGAAAGTAGCTGCCCGTCACAGCATGACATTCAACAAAGCAAAATGCAGGTGTTGTGCAGCTCGCCGGAAGCTGCTAGTGGTACTGACGGCCATTTGGCATTTCAGATGTGATCTGCGTGGCCTGTCTTTCACAGTGATGATTGCTCCGCTATAGTTCATGATGCTAGGGGTAGGTTGGAAGGTGGATCAAAAAGCTTTAGCCCTCACCTCACAACAGCACAGATTTGCATTCTCCTTGGCCGTACTATAGGTCAGTAAAATGTCTTACTGGTTTAAGCAGGGAGGTTTGAGAGGAGGAATGGTTTATACAGAAAGGGGTTTCTCTCCACTATTCAGCAGGAGTAGTGTCCAAGGCCTCCGATGGGTACCTTGTGGCTATAGTGTACAAATATTTTTTTTTTTGGTTGGGGAGGGGTCCACATTCAAATAGTTATCACTGGTGGTTATTTAAAAGGGATGTCAAAAATTTATGCTCATCCTTCCATCCGTTTTCTATACCTTCTTGTCCTATGCAGGGCGACAGGGCTCCGGAGCCTAAGAAGACTAAGGATAAGCAGAACAGAACCACTCTGCACTACAGCATGGATGGGTTTCCCATCAAAGGGAAATATATATTTGTCACTCAGTAACTGGGGAGAAGTTCATGCAAACAAGGGTAGAATATCAATATGCCACAAAAACAGTCAAATGTTGGACTTGTTGCCCTCATAAACACTGACCTGAAAGGTTACAGTACAAAAGAGAATTTTTTAAAAACACTCTATAATTACTCATCTAGAGAAGTCCTTGTTCTGCTGAATAGTAACTATATACACATAATGATATTACAATAGGGAATGAACACATGCAGCAGTACTAATAATGTATTGAAAGGTCCTGCCCCACGACAGTGAACAACAGGTGCTACAGTGAAGAGCCAAGCCCATACAACAAGCTATGAGCTGGTGAAAACAGTTAGCTGCAACTACTAGAAACAAATACTATTCATAATGTTACCATTTTCATTCTGAGTACAAAAATAGGGGACACTGTATGCTGTGAGTGATGGACTTGAGTAATTGCAAATCCTGTGTATCCCAGAATCCCTTTGTAACTGTACTCATACAATAGCAATTGTTTTGCATATTTCAGTGGTAAAGCAAACCTAGTCGTGATATGAAAGGGATGTGGCCAATCGCTGCTCTATCCGAAGAAAGATAGAAGTTTATTTAATTTTTTTGTGTTTTATTTTGTTTTATTTAGTTAACAATTTTATCCAAAGCAAAGTACAATTGAGAGGGCGGGATCGTCCAGTCCTTGGGGCAGTTATTGTTAAGAGTTTTGCTCTAGGGTGCAACAGTAAAATTACTCTGCCAGCCAAGAGAATTGAACAGATAAGATTACAGTCATGGGCACGGAGATCTAACCCGCAGAGCACAAATGTTTGCTGACCTGCTTTGGAATTCACTCTTACTTTGCCAAATAATTGCATTTTTGTAAGTGGTTTGTGATTACAAGCTTGTAAATAAGACTGAATTGGCCTCAAATTTCATTACTGTTTCTTAATTGATAGATATACAGTAGAGTACTGTGCAAAAGTCTGCCCATAGAAAACAATGTTTCAAGGTATTTAAATTAACACATTAACACAGAAAGGAAATGCTGCAAACTGGATTCAAATACAATACTTACACAGTATGACTTGGTACATCCAAAGTCCAGGATGTATTGCAAGAATAGAGGTCAGATATGGTAGACCGTGTGCAGTTGAAACTGGACTGTTAAAATGTAGTTTTGGTGACTCATTCAATCAGTCACCTTTTATGTTATGATGAGTGGAAGAATTCACTAAAAACGCATGACAGGGAGACATGACTGAAGACAGACACAGTCTATCAGCGGCATAGATAAATCTTTCAGATAATTGTTTTGCTCAGCAAAAATTGCACTAATGACTTATTTGCAAGCTTATTACCCCCCAGCCCCCACCAATTAGAAGGCTGCATTACCTCATGTCAACACGTCTCCTGAGGTTTCACAAAAAAACCCTTTTTGTGTATTTTTGTGTGCCGAGATAAGCAATACTATCTTTCAGCAAACAAAGAGCTTAATTGCAGGACAGCTGCAGGATTATCCCAGCTTAGCGGAGGAACTTCGAGTTGACAAGTTTAACCAGGGGGAAGTGATTCGAATTCAGGAACTGAATTTAAAGGGAAGTTATTAAATCCACCGGATGATCCCATTATCATGCCGAAAGTGGCTTGGAGGAAGAAAAAAAATACTGTGATTTTACAGAGAGAAAAGTGAATCAGCGGCTTAGAAATGAAAAGAGTAATCCAAGGTAACAAATTATGTATAATTAATTATCTAACAGCATTTTTATACTGTGAGAAGCATCCAGAGTAGCCAGGGAAAAACATTTAATTGCAGCACATTCAAAATCTGCAAACACACACTTTGCCACTGTATAAATGAATTTACTCTGTAATATATTACTGTATTAATTCAGTTATTTAAAACAGTTCATGGTCTTACTGGTTATGCATGACAAGTGGGACTTAACGATAACATCTTACACAGTACAGTACAGCACCTTCCGTAAGAGGACAGCACTACGATCCTCTTCTGGATCTTCATCTGACACACAGATGATTTTTTTGTCATATGTTCTAAACCACAATTCTACTGTACATGCAGCATCTTGCGGAAGGCGTCCGTCAATGTTTTTAAAATGGCCACATTATGTTATGAGAACTGAAGCAAACTTGCAAAGCCACACCATTGCAATAATTAAAATTATCAAATTATTTTTATTTGTAAGAAAAAATCCTTATTGAAATATAATAATAAATAATAAGCCATCCATCTATTATATAATCACTTATCCTGGTCAGTGTTATTGGAATAAATGACTAACAAATGATAAACAAGTTTTATTTCAATTAGGAAATTCCCGTAGAGGCGCCGAACTGACAAGAACAAGAAGGTTAGACTTCCAGGTATCTTTTTCATCTCTGATGAAGTCATGGTTTGGAAAGGTGGCAAATTCTCAAAGACAACCTCAATCTCCCCACTTTGCACTCACTGCCTGACTCACTGTTTTAAATCAAACATTAAATTATCAAAATTGTTTATCTGAAGTTTTAAAATAAATTACTGAGAGCTTACACAGAGGAGATGAAAGTCCAAAGGGGTCACCTTACTGCGACGAAAAAGTATTTGTTATTTAATTGCTTTTTTATGAAGTTACGCTTAAATATGTCAGTGTCAATGTGAATCTGTGCGATCTGCGACTGAACAGCTCTACTGAATACAGACTGCAGTATGTCTGGTCTCATATTACAGGTTTTGTCTGTGGGGAATGATTCACAAACACTATGCACAATTGACACCATGAGCCCCCACTCAATGCAACAGCTGCTAATTTTATGTAATAAAAAGATCTATGTGTTGAACACAGGATGCGGAAAGCAGGTTAGGTTACCCTTTAGCTTCATTCGAGAGAATGAATTTTAATAGATTTTTTAACGTTTTAAATCCTTAAACAGGAGAGTTGTTTAAATAACATAAAGGAATGCATGACATAATCATCAGACTTTAAGTGAAATCTGGAAGGCTTCAGTGTCAAATCAGATGGTTCAATGAAAGAGCCTGATGTTACGCTTAGCAACTAAGAGTTCACTGTTACTTTAGATATATATATCTAAAATGCTACTTTGAATGAGGCATGAATTCATCTGCCTGCACAAACAAATTGCTTTTAATTTTTACAGAACCACTTGAAAGAGTTCTCACTTGAAGTAAAATGTGTGAACATTTTAAAATTTGAACTCACCAGCTTGAAATGGCTGTCAGCATATGAAAGACCTCTTGTGACCTTTAAAGCCAGACACTTCTAGCAATGTATTTATGGCTTTGTAGTCAAATATGCAGACTTGAAGTAAATACAATGAATTCACCAACACCACCAGCCACCACAGGTTACTACCGATTTTCCATTTATTTCATAAACAGCCTATTTTAATTCTTGTTTTTGAATAATTAGAAATGAAAATGTATATCAAATAAAACAAGTTTTTTTTGATATACATAAAACAAGTTCATACAAAAATATGTAACAGTGCATGTCTGACATCCTGTTAACTGCTTGTGTGGTGATGGCAAAGGTGGAGATTTCAGGTCCAAAGAGTTCAAATCCAAACCAAGATTTTGTTTCAACCAACCAGTTGAGTATAAAGAGTCACAGTCACAGATGAAGAAATTTCAGGCCCACAGGCTACATCCAGCATCAACCAAAAGTAGCAATAGTCTTCCAGACGCAGGCGCGCAGACGCAGGCGCGCAGACACAACATAGATTTTGTCTCAGTGAAACCAACCCGGAAGACAGTTGCAGCACTCAGGAGATTTTTTAGCGTCTTAGGAGGACTAACTCTGTTGTGGTCATATTTTGGTTTTCAGTTTTCATGACCACCACCCACTACAAATGGCAGGTAAATTAACTTTTAGCTCAATGCATGATGCTGGAATTTAGGAATGGGGAGAAATGTCATGGTTTACCTAACTTGCTAATATTTTGTTAACAATGCGTCAGTATCAGAGCTAGTTGCCCACTTGCTAAGAATAAATTCCATGTACCTTTCTATCGATATAAAAAAACAGTTCAGACCAGGTTGCTTCCCTCTTCTGTATGGATTTTCCAGCCAGACTACAATGAAACAGCATGATTTGTATTTGCTTGAAGTTCAGTAAATAGTTTAATTCTTGATTAACTTCTTAATTAATTCTTAATTAATTCTTGATCATTGATATGATTTTCATTTATGTACATAGGTTTTGAGAATTTTATTCTTTTAATGTTTTCTCCAAACATACTGTAAAGTGCCTACTGTAGTGCATCTTCTGTATAGGACTTGGTGAAACCATTGCAGTTTGTGTATTAGAACTTTTTGAACATTTCCAGCACTTGTAACTACACAGGTCGTACTGATAGCCATTATAAATTTAGTCACTGTAATTAAATTTTCATACCATTTCATCTCTACTTTGTACTGTTGTATTCTCCCTTTGATTGATCAGAGGCGCTTTCTCACTGGTGAATTTAAAATTTCAAGTTGAGAAAGATGGGGCACTTATTTTTGTTGCGTGATTTCTCACGTTGCCCCTTGGGGGAATATCACATAGCCAGTGGCCCCCAAGTGATCTAAGTTTGAGACCCCTGGCCTAGGTTAAGACGGCCCAGGCACCTAAGTTATTTATTGTAAAGGAGCTTAATCAGTTACAATTGTGAAATGGGGGGGTGGGGGGGGAATAAAAAGGCATGAAACGTTAATGAAGCACAGGAGCCTGAGAGAGGGAGCTTTGGGGTCTGAAAGCTGTTTCGATTTCACATGCAGCGAGTCGTCCTGAGCGTTAGCGGTAATGACCCATTACCATTCACATTATACGGACCCTCACAGGTGCCACAGCAATGAGCAACTGCTGGGATATTTGTAGCTTCCCAGAAAACACACCGATGTCGACAATTCCCAGGATATCAAAAGAACCATCAATATGACTCGTACAAGAACTTGCTTGCATTGCAACATGGTGCATTGAAACCCACTTATATTTCTCTACTGCAGCAATGCACATACAACTGTCACGAAAGGGATTCAGGGCACTCAGCCAAAACACTTTTATCAGCTTTTATTGGGAGGAAGGGGGAGACTTTCACAGGACCGGACACTGGTTCCGTAAAATAATCTTCCTAAGGACAGGCTCAGTAGTGCTGTGAGGAACATGGCAGCAGCAGGGACTAATATTTGAATCTGATGGAAAGAGCAGGAAAAAAGATAAGTGCACGATAGTATAATAGCACATAATTAAATTAATGGTCTCTCAAGCCAATGGGAATTCCCAGCAAGGAGTATAGGATGGCCCTCTTTCACATGGACACTTTCAGAGTTCATTTAACACATGGGGCCCCATTTTGCACCAGCAGAGAGCGTGATGCAAATCGGTTTTGCTAGTTTCATACAAGCGCAATGGCTCTCTTTCATACCATGTGCGCACGTCGTCAAAATAGCAAATGATTTTGCATCCACTTAGTACTCGCAGGGTCTTTTTAATGAGGCGTGGTTGGCCGCGTTGTCGGCGTCTTGCTATTTTATGGCAGTGAAATGACGTTGCGCTTCTGACCAACAAAAACAATGTCTAAAGTCAGTTACACAGGTACTGTACACTCGAAGGGCACTCATGGTGTGTCATTTTATTTTATTTATATCCGTTTTATTACAGAGTATATCTAGTCCCTTCAAGTAATAATACTGTTTAATATATATAAAGTAAGGACTAAACTGAATGATTAAAAATACAGAATTAACAACATGCTGAAATTGCAAGGTCATTTGGAATACTGGCATTTCAGATGTTCAGATAAGTCAGGTGGAGCATTGCTATACAGAAGGTTGCGGCATTCTTTGTGACATGTTGTGCAGTATGTTGCATAACATTGCCATGCATGATAGATGTCTGTCGGACATAAATGAGGACACATTACAGGACTTTAAAAGGCGTGATGCTGAACTGCATGTGCCGATACCAACAAAGGAGTGTATGCCGGCAGCGGTGCGGGCAAGGAGGGATCAGCGGGCAGAAGAGCGGAAATCGTCTGTAGCCTGGTAAGGAATCTAAATTGTGAGATGTAGAAAAATAACAGCCCTCTTGCTTTTTATTTGAATATTTTAAGATATCTTTAAAACTGTAGGTTGTGTTTTGTTTGAACGAAGTTATCACTTTTGTTTATCTTTTGCGAACTGGCGACCCAAAGCTAAAAATAAAAAAAGCACACAAGCATAATTAAGTCTCCGTTCCCAGCCGCTGGGCTTGTTCTTCAGCGAGATTCCGTTTCCTCCATCTTCTAACATCATTATACCGCTTTCAGCACTGAGCGGATGATCTGGTGATGCCAGAAAATGAGGACACACTGACTGCTACCTCATCCCAAGTCTGCGTCACCTCGAAAGGTGTCAAACAGGAGCAGCCCAACATCGCTTGTCTTTGTTACCAAGTCCAACTAAGTACTTTTCCTTTTAGTTACACGTGGCATTTAGGTATAAATCATGACTTATCTCCTGCCAAACTCCCAAAGCACAAGGAAGGTAACTGCAAAGACAACAGTGAACTGAACAAGAAATGTGTCCAAAATGGCAGCTGCAAACGCTTTACGGGGGAATTCAATGCACCCACATGCTTCCACTTTTCCCCAAGCACTTATCTTCGAGAGGTAATTCAGGATATTAAAACTATCCCCCATTACCTTTTTACAGTGTCGGCCATATAATATGTCTCCAAGACCTCAGTGAAACATCATGAAAATAAAGATCTGCCGAAATATAAGACTGAGCAACAATTTATTTTCAAGTGGGGAAGTCTTTGAAGTCCCTCTCTTTGATTTACGGCTTAATTTATCATGGGGAAATAAGAGGAATCAATTTAAGCGAGCGTTCATGATACAAATTTGTGAGAAAATAATTTGATTTGGTTTGAAGCACTTTATTTGTGGGTTTTTTAAATGCTGCTTCATTTCAACTAGGAAAGGTATGTAAGTGATCAAATGATCTTTTTTTTCATTTCAGGGTTGATTGGGAGGCACCTGTAAGGTCCTGTGTTCTTTTGACACAGCATTTTCTTCACATCTCTGGGCTTAAGTCGGGGCACCCTGAGGCCCGGGTATTATTGCTGATTTTCAAACTGGCATTAACTTGACGGAATTACCGACACCAAAACAGCAAGACCTCGCCACTCGTGTCTCAGAGAGAATCACTCATGAGGAGAAAACGCCATGGTATTCGAGCACAGTGAGCTTTCACATTCTTGCTGCCACATCTTTCCTCCTACACTATTTTGTTTTCTTTCCTTTTTTGCTGGCTTGCAGGTGTTACATAAGGCCCCGGGGTGATGAGTGGATGCGAGGAACCTGCCAGTCGCTACTGTAACTTTCCGAGAAGCTGCACAGTGTTGAGACACTCTGGCAAACTCCTTTACTTCTTGCCATCACTATAGGCGTTACATGTCATGTGACCATGACCTGTGGACTGCTGACAATTGGCCCTGAATCAGATCACTGTACATTGCGCATTTAGAGAGGACTGCAGCTGTCTGTAATCTGTGTGCCTTAATTAATATTTAAGAATTAAGGAAAGAGAGACTGAGTTTGTAAATAAAGGCATGGTCTACTCGCTAGACACAAACCAAAGGAATTATACACTTAAAGAGAACACTCTTTCATTTTTTTTTCCAAACACCGTTTACTTTAAACAAGTAAATGTTTGCAGGGAATGAACATGTAATGGGTCTGTGTTTTAGCTAGTTAGCACCCAGGGGTGGATAATTTTATAGACTCATTCCTTTGTGTTACCTATGAAATTTTACATCTGCAAATAGAGAAACATAACATGTCAACCCTGTTAAAAGATGCATTCCAATTATGTCTTCACTCAGCATTTCAACACTGATTAGTTTACAGTAAGCCGGAGGGGGGGAAACCGGAAAAAACCCCACGACGACATGGGGAGAACATGCAAACTCCACACACATGTGACCCAGGCGGAGACTCGAACCCGGGTCCCAGAGGTGTGAGGCAACAGTGCTAACCACTGCACCACCATGCCGCCCCTTGATTTGTACCATTTGTGATGTAATTTGTTTGGTTTTTCCTTTTGGAGAGTCAACTAAACGCAGAATAATAAAGGGAGTGTTCATGGTCTTCACGTCTTCCAGCCAGTGATTACGAATCTGTGTCCTCCTATATTGGAGTGGGTTGCCAACTCCTGTACTTTAATTCTCTGTGTGAAATTCCCAGAGTGGCGTAGTCGGGTTGTCCGTTTCTGTATCCCTCGCTGCTTCCTCCCCTAAAACGCCCCACAAAGAATAAAAAAGAATACCATGTAAGATCATTTTCTTGTTTCATGACACCACTGGTGAGAAGTGCTTCAGACAAACTGTACTTCTTTAATTTGAGGTTCGTTCTTTGTAAGGACACTGGCTTCATTAAGAGATACAGAGCTACATATGTACTGGCAGTGATGGGGAAGCTACTTCTAAATGAGAGCTTTTCAAGCTACATGTTACTTATTAAAAGTAGCTAAACTACAGCCATTCTACTGTTTTAATAAAGTAGTTGGCTACTTTTTCTCTCTAGCGTAGCTAACATCGAAGCTATTTCATCCAGCAATACTTAATATTTGTTCAGTAGAGTACTCTTAATGCATTTTTTTTCAAAGTGAAAAATTATGTTAAAAGTTGAAATTAAAATGGAAATATTTTTCAACAATGTCAAATCACAAGGTTTCAAAAGTTTCTGTACTTGGTGGAAACCAAGAGTATTTCAACCAGAGCAATGTGTGACTCGGACTAAGCCTCTGTGCCTATGCGCAAGGTTGTTGGTTCAATCCCAGGCCTTGGCGCATCTGCAGTGCCTTAAGCAAGGCCCTGAACCCCCAGCCACCTGGGTGCTGCCATGGGTGGCTGCCCTTCACAGCCAAGCTTGCTCTTACCTACAGAGAGCAAGTTGGGAGAGGAATAAAGAGAATTTCCCCACAGAGATCAATAAAATTATCAATTACTATTAGAGTTACAACAAAAAGGATTTTGATAATCTGTCCTCGAACAAGAGTGCATTATCCTATGCACTTTAATGAAAGTGTCTAAAATATTTTTTGTCAAAGTATTTTTCAACCCTGTAACATCCATCTCCAGAGTATTCAAGCACATAACACAAATCAGAAACATCTGGTCGTCGTCTTATAACCGCGATCGCTTCCGACTGACTGATTACCGTATAAGTCAGCCCTTTATTTTATATGCAAAAATGATCATATATAGTGGTATGCTGCATAATAAAATGTCTTTATGCCATATCGTTTGGTGTTTATTTTTATTTATCACCATTTTCTTAGTTCATTATCGTTATAACCTTTTTATCACCACTTAAGCTGCTAAAATACAAACTTGAATGAATGTATATCGTTCTGTGACCACTGCAAATAGTAGCCTGAGCACGAGATGAAGGAAGGAGCACCTTGTGGGGAAGCTCACGCTGCGGGCAGTCGAGGCCGGAACTGTCCAACACTAACGCAGGAAGGCACTCCCACTGCCAGACGTCTCGGAACAGCGTAAAGTCGATCAGTCAGAAGTCACATGGGTCGTAAGATGATGACGACCTGTAGTATTTTTTTTTTAATTTTTTTTTTTACGATGTAGCATTTTACTTCTCTACGTCTCTATTTGTAGAAAAAAAAGTTACTGGAAAAGTCACAGCATTTTATAAGTAGCTGTGCTACTGATAAGCTACTAATAAAAGTAGTTAAGTTGGTAGCATCGCTAATTAAAGTTGGCTACTCGCAAACACTATTAGACAGGCTAAGGGAATCAAGCTGCTGTCCATGGAACGAGACCTGAGCTGCTGCCTGGGTTCCGTATCGGTACCTGAGGTTCCGCTGACAGTCAGGGTCCTGCCCAAGGCTCTTCACCCCCAGTCCCCCTGCTGAAATACCAAATAATGTGTTCATGACTGTACGTAAAAAAACAAAAAAATACCATTTTGAAAATGAAGAGGTTACAGGAACAGGGCACTGTTCAGGCATTTCTAGAACTTTTTGGAACATTATCAACAGCATAACACCAATTTAAAATATTACAGCAAGTTGACCTTTACAGTTAAGTGATATAGGTAGGTGTTGAATTTATAAATGCCACATGGAACGATTGAAAATTATATTTAAACCTTGGTATTTAGCAAATATCATTTTCAAATTTAGTAATGTAAACTATCTAAATAAAGATCTTTTGAATAATAAAAAGTTAGTGGTGTTAACAACATGCAAACAATTAGGAACAACAGCAACTCAGCGATGAAGTGGTACAGTTGGTCATCATAAAATAAGAGTGGGAACGACACATGCTGAGGTTCACAGTGTTTTAAAGTCGCCAACTGCCTGCTGAGTTAATAGCTACCTCCAGCTGCATCCAAGCCTTACTTTCACCAAGTGAAATCGTCGGATGCACTGGTGCAAAGCATGCCACCACTGGACTCTAGAGCAGTGGAGATGTGTTCTCTGGAGTGATGAATCACGCTTTTCTGTCTGGCACTCTGACGGACAAGTCTGGGTTTTGTTGTTGCCAGGAGAACGTTACCTGCCTGACTGCATTATCCATCCATCCATCCATTTTCCAAACCGCTTATCCTATTGGGTCGCGGGGGGTCCGGAGCCTATCCCGGAATCAATGGGCACGAGGCAGGGAACAACCCAGGATGGGGGGCCAGCCCATCGCAGGGCACACTCACACACCATTCACTCACACATGCACACCTACGGGCAATTCAGCAACTCCAATCAGCCTCAGCATGTTTTTGGACTGTGGGGGGAAACCGGAGTACCCGGAGGAAACCCCACGACGACACGGGGAGAACATGCAAACTCCGCACACATGTGACCCAGGCGGAGACCCGAACCCGGGTCCCAGAGGTGTGAGGCGACAGTGCTAACCACTGCACCACCATGCCGCCCCCTGACTGCATTATGCCAAGTGTAAATTTTGTTGGTAGGGGGATTATTATGGTGTAGGGTTGTTTTTCAGGGGTTGGGCTTGGAACCTTAGTTCCAGTGAAAGGAACTCTTAATGCTGCACCATTCTAAGCCATTTTGAACAATTTCCTGCTCCCAACTTTGTGGGAAAAGTTTGAGGATGGACCCATCCTGTTCCAAGGTAACTACACACCAGTGCATGAAGCAAGGTCCAAAAGGACATGGATGAGCAAGTCTGGTGTGGAGGGACTTCACTGGCCTGCACAGAGCCCTGACCTCAACCCAATAGAACACCTTTGGGATGAATTCGACTGGAAACTGTGAGCCAAGCCTTCTCATCCAACATCAGTGCCTGACCTCACAAATGCAAAAATTCCCAAAAACATACTCCCAAGCCTTGTGGACAGCCTTCCCAGAAGAGTTGAAGCTCTTATAGCTGCAAAGGGTGGGCTAACACCGTATTAAAACCTTATGTATTAAGAATGGGATGTCATTAAAGTTCATGTGTGTGTAAAGGTAAGCGGCAATACATTTGGCAATATAGTGTAGATACAAACTGGGAACAAGCAGGTCTAACCAGGAACTAAGACTCTAAAGGTAAGGATCAATCCAGAGTACATAAACACAATGAACACGATTTATATCAGGTTGTAACAAATAATAAAAATGACCAAAGTGGCCTTGAACTCACAAAGGTTTGGAATGCATAATTCTCAGCCTCTTCAGCCATGCAGAGGCCCAGGGAACAAGGGAAATTGTGAGGACTTGACTGAGGCAAGACCTAAGGGAACACAGGTGCAGAACGAGATGACCAGCAATACCCGCTGGCCATACAGGGAACTACAACAGACATTGACACTGGGGAAAATGGCAAGAAATGGACTGGACTTAGCACACTAGGAAATACCAGCAACATGTCCTGGTCAACAGGGGAGAGCAAGGAACTTGTTGAAATGAACGACAGACTGGGACAGGCAGAAACGGATCCTGACGGCACCAGGCACAAGGCCCACCTTGAACAGAACGCTAGTACTCTGTAGGGCATATAAATACAGATCATCTTACACTACAGACACCAATTAGCCTAGCTACATCTCTTAGGTGTGTCAGAGGAAACCCATACAGCACAGGGAAAGCATGAAACCGCACACACAGAGTAAAGGTAGCAGTGAAATACCCAAGCAATTTAACGTAAACACTGCGTGTCATTAGTATTTATCAGATGTAACCTTTCTTCTCTCACTGGGACACATGGTTGAGCACGTTATTAGTCACTTTAACATCAGAAGGTCAAACTGTGACCCAAACATTCATCAGCTATAGTCAATTTGCATTCTAATAGAATTTTCATTATTAGCAGTTTGTACAGTTGACCTCTTCTCTATGATTATTCGAGGTAGTGTACAGTAAGGATACTGCTGCATTTAGAATATATAAATACATACCGCTTGAAAACATACAGATATAATTAAGCAATTAGTAATGATGGATTAACATGACCTACTGTGTTGGCTGGTATCCACAGTTTTCCATTGTAAAACTAAAATTATCCGGAAGAAGCTATATACAGAAGGCAGGCAATCGGGATGCAGACTTGCAAGCAGACGGTTGAAATTAAAATCCCGGGAGGGTGTAACCTTGCCTAATGTGCTTAACCATCTGCATAAATGCGTGTTATTGTAACGGTGTCAGAAGAATTTATCATTGGCACTTTTGTGATTATAGAAATACAGCAGGAAAATGAGGGAAAAAAAACACAAAGCTAAAAAAGGTTTAGCTAGTAAAATACACATAAATAAGCAAAAAAGAAAAATTCCACACAACAGAAAGATTACTGACAAAATTAATTTAATTGTTATTTGAAAATGTACTACCCAGGGGGTCTCCTGCCTTCCTGGGATATCCCAGGGACTATTATTGGAAGACGTTGCTTAAAAATGTAAGATATGCAAATCAGTAAAACCAATTAAATTAAAAATTGGAGAAGCCTAAGTCTCTCACTGCTGACTATTTTATGCAATTCTATGTACAGTAGGTACCCCAAACAATCAAACCCGGAAAAGAATTTTTTTCTACCTAAAAATATCAATTCTACCATGTTTCGGAAGTTGCATGAAATTTTGAAGATTTTGAATGAAATTATTCAAATGCAGTATTATCTTGTGGAAAACAAAAAACACTGGACGTAAAGTCGATTTCTCTCTGAAATTTACTATTCTTCAGTCCACAAGTTATTCATACTTCAAACATACTAAACAAATAACTTTCCTTAACTCCTGTGCATAAATAGCCACGTCACAATTGCAATAAACGCCACAACTCTGCTAATCACCAAAGACCAAGTCATTTATGCATGATAGTGATAACAAAATATTTAATTAAATATGGTAAACCGCTTTCAGATGACAATTAAATATTTTATAGATTACCTTGTGCCTTGGAAATGTAGATTGCACTAAACCAAATTACATGTCTCTATTTTGCATTCAAATTAGATGCTTAATTAACACAGAAAATACTCCATAAGAACAGTACACAGAGATGGCGTTTTAAGTGCTTGCTTTCTGTTTTGAAAGATTGCCATAGCTGCATGTCCCTTTCTGAGGTGACATGGATGAGAAGTTAAGTGCTTCAATGTATTTCTGTATCTTTAATGTACTTTGTTCTTCTGTCTGTTTTTACTAGAGGTATTAGTTCTCTTATACTGAGTACACACTGTTACAATAATTGATGTGTGTTATATGTTTTATACGCTAATGTTGTTCACCCAGCCAATTCGGAGATGTTAATTTTGTGCCGGTGACTGTCGTGGAAAGGTGTGTCAGATACAGAATTGCTGCAGGCTAAATCGGGGAGAGAAGTGGACGACGAACCGAAATCAAGCAGAGCTTTGATCTTGCAGCTCGACTGACCCTTCTGCATTTCCACTTCAAAATTTGAAGATATCCCTGGAGGTCCTTGCTGGAGTTCCCTACAGGGACAGACACACAAGCACAGCTTCAGATCTGCCTTAATAACCCATGAAATATTTTACATACCAGATCAAGACAAGCAGCTTAACAGGCCTTCATTTCTGGGCTAAGATTCATGGGTTTTAGACTTAATGTCTGCAATCAGCAAGGTTCGTCTGGAGGCCAGTAAGTGAAAATGAGATTGAAAAGAAGCGGCCAAGTGCTTATAGGTGTCCACATTTCATGTTGATGACTCTGTTTGTGTGCTACAATCTCCGTATTACACAAATGGTCATCGCCATGGTGATGGGGCATTCTTAAATGGCATCTCTCACTTTTTCACTCTGATGTTTGTTGACGTCGCAAACAATATTCTCAGAAGAACAGCAGGCGAAATGTTTGCTTTGTGTCAACTTGTGTCCACAGTAGAAACACGAACACGGAGCACAAACACAAAATCGCGGCTTCTCAGCCCAATCTGCATGAATTTTGAAAACTTATTTTTGGTGAAAAAGATCAGTTGGTGTTTTTTAAGCTGAAACACATTTTATTGCCGTAAGACAAAGACACAAGAGCCCCAAACCCATACAGTCATGATTTACAAGATATAGGCGACCGCAGAGACTTGGAACTACTGACAAAACAGAAGAGCAAAGTTACGTGCTTCAGGTACAACAAGATGTAGCCAAGCTCTTCTGGTTTAATTACGTCCCAGGCGACATGGGGTAGCAACATTTCTGTGTCACATTTCATTCCCTGCACTAGAAATAATCGTTGGAGAGAAGTTAACCCCTTTAACTTAACAAAAAAATTCTGAAATATAAGGTTGACAAGTATGATGCTTTAACCAAATGCATTTAACTAATTGGGTCCCCAGCTTCTCAATTTCTAACCAGTTCATTTATTAAAAACATTAATTACATTTATTTAGCCGACATTTTTATCCAGTGAACATACAGAAAGCTGAGGTAATCCCTGGATCATTTGGGGGGAGTTTTGCTCAAAGAGCCGACTGTAAAGACACTTCGCCGACCGCTGGATTTAGACCATCAACCTTCCGATCATGGGTATAGAGGCCTAACCAGCTAAGCCACATGCCAACCCTATTTGAGTGTTTCCTTATGATGATTTTTTGTAGTATTATCAGGTAGACGCTTTCATCAAAAACATACATGTCTTGATCTATTTCATTTTGACTAAATTTTTTATTGCCTCCACTGTAACACTTACTCAACACAACCTATCTGACAGACGTGACCAGAAAAAGAATGCATCATAATAGTTCACCCCCTGACACAATATGTTAGTCTTTCAGCAAACTACCACTGACCCCATGAATCTTCTATAATGTTTGCTTTTCTTCATTTGCCTCTGACTTTGAAATCACATTACCGGGAACTTGTGGTCTGCCCAAGCACGTCGACCATACAGTATAACTAGGTACAGTGAAACCTGCTTATAGTGATCCAGTTGTCACCTGTGCCTTTAACTGTGGTTGTACTTGGTTCTTGCCCAATCCTCGCGTGTCTTAGCCATTGTGTAAATCCCCCCCGTGTGTATAACTTACCATCCTTAGAGTAAAATCCCCGTGTTTTCCTGTTATGCCTACCCTTCATCTTATTATTGCTTCTTGTGGGGTCCCTTTAAGGAGTAACGCAAAGAACAGCTTCGTGTCCGTCCGCTTCCTGTCGGACTTATTGAATTTTTACGGTTGCATTTCAGTGGGTAGTTTTTGGCGGTTTATCGTAAGCTTCGATGAGTCTGTATTTGTCAGTGAAAGAAAATGACTTTGTGTTCCCGGTCATGTTTTCTGTGCACGCAGCAGGTAGCTGTGGCCAGAACAAGACGGGTCACCGGATCGCAAAGTATGCATATGAAAGGTAACGTAAAAAAAAACAAAAATTAGAGCACTTATGTTGTCATGCATAAAAAGACCCAAAACGAACACTGCAAGCAGACTGCTTGATTACTATAAGCAAATTATTTAAATAGTATTTGTACAGGAATGATTCTGTCCCAAGCTTTTTGATCCATATAAGTGGTTGCTCACTATGACCATGATCACTATAAGCGGTCTCCACTGTACTTGCAAATCACTTACCTACAAGTCTCAAATAAAGCTAGCTTGGAGAGTACCTATAAAACTTTGCAGTGACGGCTACTAGGGTTCAATAAGATGGTACGACATAAACATTTTTACTGTTTTTATGTTTAATGCCTGAATTAAAGAGGCCAAGTGGATTTGAATATACTTCAATTTATCATACTGTTCCTAATGTTGACTAATGGACTAATGAGAAATTAGTGAATTAGAATCTGTTTATGGTCATGTGATTGGCACCCCTAGCAGTGTTGCCATGGTGTTACTGTGATGCATGCTGATTTAGACATGTCAGGGGAAGAGTAAATACTGTAAAGGCTCTCTGGTTAGTAAGGGAGTAGTGTAAATATCTAAAGAATAAGTGCAGACCAAGTGTGTTCTGCTGAAGAACGTCTTCATGTTATCTCTTTTACGAATATGAAAATTTTAATTTTTTTATTTTTCTCTATGCTGTTGCATGCACTAAATAAATCAGTCTTTCAACCATATCTGTTATTTCGGCTGACCATAATTTTTTTTGGTCTATCTTTGCTGACACCCACCAACAAACATCCCCCACACCTAGATTTGGGAGGTGTGATATCCTCCCATTGTGATGTCTTGTCCATGTGAGATTTTTTACAGGATAGCTAAATAAGCCCAGAGTGGTGAAATTAATGAATACACCAAATGAATCCCTCTGATTCTGACAAAGGAATATAATTTAGATCAGAAAGCTGCAGAATTAACCTCTTCTACAGTGACTCCGCATCTCTCCTCCCCAACCTCCTTCCTCTTTCGATCCAACCCTCAGGCACAGAAGAAATCAGTTTGAAAGAAGAGGCCGTTAAGCTATGCAGCAATTGCCCATGGTGAGCGTGCAGGCACATGTGTAGCTATGTCGATGATTATACATCTCCTCCTTCTTTATTTACTCTTCATCAAATTTACTGCTGTAATTTGATGCTTATCTGACAGTTATTAATAAATATTAAAAAATTACAAGGCACATTATACATACATACATATATATATATACATATATATATACACACACACACACACACACACACACACACACACACACACACACACACACATACTTTACCAGTCAAAAGTTTGGACACACCTTGTGTTGGGACTCAGAAGGTTGCTGGTTCAAATCCCTGGACTGGCAGAGTGATCTCACCATTGAACACTTGAGCAAGACCCTCAACTCCAATTGTTTCAGGGACTGGCTGACCCTACTTTCTCCTCTATACCAGTTTCATGAGGTGGCCTCCTGGGATGTATCTCCAGCTGTCCTGGAGGAGGTACCACATATGCTGAACACTCACTGGCGGCTTTTCCTTCACTCTCTGGTCAAACTTCTACTGTGTTTAGGTTAGGTGACCAGGTCATGTAATGCAACTCTGTCAATCTCTTTTGTAGGTGGCTTGGTGTGTGTATAACATATTAATAAAAAAAATCAGCGCAATATCATATTCAGACACCATCAAAATACAGAGGCACAAATAAAAATTTTAGCTGAAAGAATTTGAAAGATGCGACAAATCTACATACAAACCTTATATATGTACACCATGCATTATATATAATATATATCACATAAAACCTCATATTACCATTCATAGTGGCTCCTACAGCTGAATAGAGGAGATTATATGTGAGTGCTGAGACCGGGGAATATTTAAGGCCATTACCTACTAAATTCATGGGCAAGGGCAAGATGGGTGGTATTGTTCCAGGTGTGGCACCGGGTGCCTGCACAACTGCACACCTCAGCAGCTGGCTCAGACTTTGCTCAGGGCGCCAAGTATTCCAGGATCACAATTTGCTATGCTTGTCATATTAACTGTAAGGAGTGCAGGAAAGCCAGCTCTCTTCACTCCGAAATCTAAAGACCATAGTGACTTATTTCTCAGTCAGACAGCTATGAATGCCTTATTTCCACAACTTTCCACAGCATAGCTCACCACTTGTGACTGATAATTATAAGCTAAACTTCAATCGTTGTCAGCAATCACTCGGTTAATGAAGCATCGGTATTTTTGAAAAAATACGCACTTTGTGTCTGTGATCAGAAGGTCACTGGTTTCAAATGTAATCAATGATTAATACCAAAGTACAAAGCTCAAAAACTAATAATTTCAATTTGAGAGATTTTTCTGCCAAAAAAGACAATATTTTTGATACGTGAAGAATGGGAATTAAATACATCGAACATTTTTGAATAGTTTTAGAAACATGGTAAATGACCCCATGCAGCTGGTGAAATTCTAAATGAAGCAGGGTGGCCGCCAACAGGGAATGTGTGCGTGAATTTATACCCCAGGTCAGCTAACAGAAACCATCGCTGAGTGAAATCAGCAGCCCCGAGAATGATCTTTTATGTAATTATGTAATTATTGAGATTACGGTGACATAAAATGTTTACTGTTGTATCTGTTAGTGGTGTGAATTTAGGCAGTTAAACCTATAATTACCCGCCACCCCTGACAACAACACATCTAATTCAACTAATATTCATACATTCAAAATTTTATGTATCAATTTCCATAAAAATGAAAACATTTTCTACAAAATGTGCTTTTATGTATTGCTAAAATGGCTTCAGGCTCATATATGTCTTGTATGATAAAACAAGCAAATTATTAAAGATAGAAAAGCTTAAATTAATGCCTGCAATTCATATTAACTGGGCTCAGATCCAAACCAGCTATTGATGTTGGTGCAGCTGTGGTTTATCTCTTATTCCATGATTCCTTACTCCGTTCTCTGACCTATGACCAAGGGTTCATCACCTAGGCCTTTGATTCTGCTAGGTTTTCATATTAACTGGGCTCAGATCCAAACCAGGCCTGCTGCCTCTCTCAGTACTGAGGCTGTTGTATCTTGTTTTCTTATTATTCATATATTCTTACATACATATATATATATATAGGTAAGGCAAATTTATTCTTGTGTGTGTGTGAATGGATTATGTTTGTAATACATTGCGAGATTAAATGTCCGTTTTCCAGGACAAAGATCTGTGGATGCAATCAAAAAAGTAAAAATGCCAAAAGTCTCGTATTTAGTTTGGTTACTTACCGTTAAGGTTAGGACTGTGTAGGGGGTAAGTAGTGTGTGTGTGTGTGTGTGTGTGTGTGACAGTTAGTACTGTACATTGCCTCATGTAGTGGATTGGCTTTAGAAGAGGAGTCGTCTGAATCACCTCCAGATCCAATCAGCAGAAGACCCCCTGTCCCGCTGACTTGGCTGGCAGTGGCTGACCAGCAGTCAGAATAATCTGCAAGGTGAGAGACTCTTGCCCCTCTGCTCACCTGGGCTGTGTGGGGGCCGGACAGACTATGAAACAGAATCCACAGGCCCTACGTTTCTTCTCCAGCAGCAGTAACATAGATGATAACTATCCAGCTGTTCACACATCAAGTTTTAAAACATCACGTGTACATGTCAGATGTATATAACGTTGCCAGTATATAAAGTGGCAGTTTTTCAAATGTATATGGTCACCACTCTCCACTTTCTCCGAATGATGCTTCATGTGGAAAATAACAATGTTTTAAGTTAAAAAAAAAGCCCTTCAGAAAAGTAATGTTAAATAAGATGCAAAAACTGGCAGATTATACATGTATGCTGGTTTAAGTGAAGCATCCAGCTTCTCTCTCTCTCCTTTATTTTAACTCAAGATCCTTTTACTTTTGTGTTTTTTTTTTCTTTAAATCACTTAGTCAATCATAGGGAGAATCGTCTGAAAATGTCGGGGACCCCAGCTCACTCTTCAGTGAGCACTGCCATGTCAATATCTAATTTTCTACATTCATGCACCATTTTTGCTGTTCACTAGTAGGGAAATCACATACCTTTATGGGTTCTCTGCTTTAAAATCCAGAATTGGTCTGGCGTGCCTCAAGGCTGTGGATCCCGGGAATGTGAGATTAATGCATTAATCAGACACAAAGGCTAATAAATCACCCACATGGATGACGTCGTGTGACATTTTCTCTTTTAATGGCCACAGTATCAAATACGTGTTCTGATGTAAGCTTTCATTTTTGATGACAGAAAATAACTTTTACTGCAGGGGTGAGCAATCATATCCGCAAACGACCGGTGTGTGGGCAGGTTTTTGGGGTAACCTTTTGGTCAGTTGTTCAAATCCAGGTCTGAGGACTCTTCAGCCAATCAGTCTTCTAATTAGTGACCTAATTAGGGAGTTACTGTGAAAACCTGCACACACACAGCGGCCCTTTGTGGATGAGATTGCCCACCCCTGTTTTACTGTAATATATTTCAGAAGCACTAATTTCACCAGAAACATGTTAATACCTGTAATTTACCATTATTTCTTTGTATTATTTAAAAAAAAGTTCAGAACAGTATGATCTACATATCAGATTTGCATATTTACATAATGCTTTCAAGTATTATGTTTTTATTTTATGTAAAATAAGCTTCATCTGACAGTAGCATAGAACCTCATTAAGCTTAAAGCTGCCAATACTGAATAAAAATAAATGGTAAGAAAACAAAAGCTAATCCAAGGGATGTATTTATAACTGCTGTGTTGCAAGAGCAAAACGCTTGATAGTATGATAATAAATGCTGTGTCATGTTTCCTAAATGAAATGTCTAATGTCAAATGACTTCTAATTATTTATATCTTTGCATGTAGAAAGACTTCATTTGAGGATTTTTTAATATTGGTTTTACTTTTATTGCATGCCATGCAACCGCTGAGAATTTTCATAACTTGTTCACGTAAAATTTATCCATAATTTTTCAAAGACTAACTTTAACTTACTGTGATATGTCCTCATGTACCAGCCTAGCAATTGCGTCATCAAGCTTTATTGGGGATTACGAGGGTAATTCAAACAGGGTCTATTCGCCTGTAGAACGGCGTCACAAGACTGAAGCTCTGTTACTTACTTCAGCTCATCAGTGACATTCAGCTCTTTTGAGAAACTAAACCATAAAATCATACAACTACTAATTATGTATTTTGTTTTTATGAATTTCTTTCTCAGAATCTATTTATGGATTCCCTTATCTGTACGGATGTCTCAGAAATTCTTATGTTCTTCACCAAGACCATTACAGTGAAAATGCATCCACTGTCCCTGTTAACTATATGAAGTAACAAATTATACTTGATTCTGAGATACTGATCTACCATGACTTCTTGGAAAAGTGTGTACCACCATAGCATCCCTTGCGGAAAAAGGGGCAGTATCTGGAAGTTATAAATGTATTTTTGGCAAACGTTTTCATTCATATATCTTCCACAGGGAAGAATTAAAAGGCTCTTGTTTCCACTAATTCAGGGAAATCCCAGAGATTGTTGTTGTTGTCAGGTCAAATGTACAAGTTTTGGAGCTGAATTCCAGAGCTGAATGAGTCATAAAGGAAATAAAGCCGCGGCCCTCAAATCATCTGTGGTTCTTGAGGAAATTGTCCAAAATCAATACAATAGCGCTTAGCTCACAAAAAGAAAATGATTCTTAATGGCTGAAGGAGGTGAAAATTACACTGAAGTGGAAATACACAACGCACACAGTACTACTGACTGTTGGTTACTATTCAAAAAATGGTACCAGTATTTTAGTATTAACTGACTATGATACATCCACTGTTTGCAGATGAAGTGAATTGTAATGTTAATCACTATACTGTACAGTAAATATAAATTTCTAAAATCGCTCAATTATTTGAACAGCGACAAAGAGTAAGTAAGGATTTTGATCCTTAAATATGCAAGTCTGGATGCCAGCTCAGTTTCGCAGTTTAATTAGTAAATTACAGTACAGCAGAGTTTGCTTGGTGATTAAAAGCTTTGTCTGAGCCTTTTGTATGTGAAATGCTTTAACAGCAGGACATGATGCACTTCATAATGGCTGACGCGGTAAGATTAGGTCATGCATCAGTCTTCTCAGGGCCAGAATGCTGCACCAGTCAATACTTGCTGCCTTTTTACTCATCTTACTACTCTGCACCTTCTTCTGTTGCTTTGCTTATTGAATAGTTTCAGTGCAAAGGCAGAGGAATGAAGTTTAGTGCTTACACTTCCTACATATTCTGTAGGAATCTATTTGTTTAACACTAAAATCAAAATCTGTGAGAAATTAATTCTGCGTCTATCTGGCTCAAGGAAAGAGTCTGTAATTTTAGCCCTGTGTTTTGAAATTTCAGTTACAGGTATGAGCAGTTGTTCCTCATTATTAATAAATGTAACAGGAATGTTATTTAAATTCAAACATATATAGTTCAGGTACCCTGGGGGTGACACCAACATTGCTTGACACTGGGGCTTTGCTTTTTTTCTATAGAGATTTGATTCACTGGGGGTGCAGTTGTCCCATTCAACTAGACACTCTAGAATTTATGAAGGGACAGTTATCTGGCTAGTGGACGGGTTCTTCAATGCATTCTCTAGTCTCTGCGTGCCTCTAAATCACTTGGACTAAGATCCCTTTTGAAGGTCTATGGAGAATTCCATTGACAAATTTGTTATTGACCATAAGATATTTAGTTGATTGAGGATCCAAACGGAATTTGCCATTCATCATACGATTCCTTCCAAAGACAAAGGTGTGACATTCAAGGCAAAGACGGGAGACCGTTAGGTAAGAGTTTGATTTCTATAGGCATGAGTTGCTAGGAAAGTTGGGATGTTTCAACGGGAACAACACTGATTCATTGAAAGCATTATCCCTGGGTTTCTCTGGCCATGGGTGACTAGGGGACAGGGGAATTCTCCAAGTGCTCTGCAGCAAGCTGACTGTTTATCCTTCTCAGTATGTGTTACCATCAGAAATCTGCTAAGGCTGCAGAGATACCAGTACTTTAACCTGATGTGAAGGAGGTCTTCAGTAAAAAGAAGTTCTGTCTCCTATCAGGATATTTTAACTTGCAGTTGGTATTTTACCCGGAGCAAAGACACTCCCACTCTGGGGTAGAGTCTTACTGTTTGTCCCAAGGGTATATTTTTCTTAGCAAATAAGACAGAGGACTAGAGCCCAGTATACATTAGAGTAGCTTTAATGCCATTTTAAATAAACACAGTGCTGCTGACTGTGATAGACACAGCTGAGGCAGCTGAAAACTGTTAAGCTAAAGTGCTGAGTAGATATGGATAAATCCATGGATGAGGTCACGGAGGGAAGGAGGGTCAGACAAAAATCCTGGATATTAAGCAAAGCAAATCCAGAGACCAGAAAACACACTGGAATTATCAAAGGCATAACAAAATCCTCTGGTTTTGTGATTTAGAACCAGAACCTACAGTACACCCCCGCTCCCCCCACAAAAAAAAGGTAACACACCATTAAGATTGAATAGCTATGACCGAACCAAAAGTTTAAGCGAGAAGCCTTTCCCTGAGTTTACACAGCGTGACTGATAGAATGATAGATTTATTAACTGTAGGTGTGAGGGATTATTGAGTGATTCCTCTGTAAATGGGCGTGGCCATGGATAATGACCATTTCTGTGACCAGCAAATAATAAATTTGAGTTTGGACTGGATGTGACACTTCCATGTGATGCAATTAATTCCGAAAAACCGCCACAGTGAAGTAAAACCATCCAAAATGGTGATATTTTTTAACAATAGGCTCATTTTTTTTTTTTTAAACAAAAGATTGATACTGAGCAGTTTGTCTTCAGTTATCTTCATTTGCCTGCACTGAAGGTACATTTGAAGAAATTGAAATAAAACGGCACATTCATGAGTGAAAATCACGATGGAAGACGGTGAGTGGAGAAAAACAGGATTATGCACCCAAACAGCATCAAACATCACTTACAGTCAAATGCAACACCTTAGCAACTTCAAGCAGGCAGCGCTCCTGGATTTCCTGAATCCAATCCAAGTCAAACACAAAGAAGCCCCACTTTATGATGCTGTGAACATGCAAATCAAACAGGTACAGCCTACTGCCGTACCAAAAGTATAAAATGACCGTTTGCAATAAACGGAGGCATTCACACAGACAGATCACAGAGGGGGCTGGGCACCTGGACTCTTACAAGGAAGGTTTCAGCTTCTAAGCGAAAAAAAGGAATTGGGAACTAGCAATGTACATGCCGTGCTCATATGTTTTATGTCATAAATATACTTTAATTGCCAGGAAATGCACTCTGTTTTAAATAGGGGCATTAAACAGTCTGACTCTGACTTATTTGCAGTCGAGGTTCATTGTTTTTTTTTTCCCCAATTCCCAGTACACCTTTAATAAACCAGTAATAAACAGGAGTTCCAGCTGCACTCGTGGTGAGGACCGATGGAGGTTGTGCAAAGACTCCTGCACTCCTGTCCTAATTAACTGTGCCCATGGGTTCTGAATAACCCTACACACTCCCACAGACATATTCATGCTTCCACAAAAGGGTAAAGAATAAGAACTCAAAAACTCAAAATCCATTTGGACAGAAAAGCAGGCCTTCACACCACGTGCGATTTTCTAGGACAGCTACTGTTTAGGGCTGAAAAGTGCCGGCCCCTTTCAGCCGTAAATGTGGTACACATTTTGTTCACCGTATAATGAATTTGGTACATTGAAGGTTTAACATTTTGTTTAAATACCTTACACAATCAATGCTAAGTACATGTACAGCGCCTTTCTCAAGGGTCCAAGAAACATAGGATTTACTGCTGCAGTTTGCCGGCTTATGTTAATTTATTTATGAACTTGAAATGGGAAGCGGCCTGGGGGTCCTTGCTCTTCACGTTACAGTCCATGTCATCGTTTTAATTGTTTTGTGAATGTCTCAGTATCATTGTATAATTTTAAAAATTATCCAATACATTATGTCTGATAATTGGGAAAAGTGGCAAACTGACGGACCGGGCCGCTGATGAACAGGAATCACGATGGAGGAAAAGCGATTATGCTTCCATCTGCTTCCTGCCTTAATGAGACAGCCGGCTCTCCTTTGAGTAGAACGGCTGCCCACTCAGAAGATAATAATGTGGAAAGTGAGCCCACGTGCCCTGCAGTCCCCTTTTAACCTTCCATTGAAGCTCTGAGGAGGGGGCCCTCAGTGACGCTTCCTGACTGGCTTTTTCTGGCTCCTTCTCTGAATCACTGAATTGGCATCTTGGGGGGGGGGGGGGGGGTGTGTGTATCAGATGCTTTTTCATTGCATCACCCAGTTCAGTCGCTTCCTATTGTAAGTTCAAGACTGTTCAGCTTTGCTTCTTTCAGCGTTTGCCCAAAGTAATACATCAAAAAGCGTAGAAGACTTACTCTAATATTTCTTATATATCTCTGCAATGGACCATTTCCCAGAACCATTAAAACAAACAATATGACTGGTGTGTCTGTTAATTCAGGTATATTTTACTCAATAAAACATCAAGTATTAACCACAAGTTAATATGTATTATTTGAATAACACATATTAGAATGTCATGTGGCAGCATGGATGAAGACTGACACTATAGACTTTATATTGCAATTTTCTGCTTCAAATGTGAGTCTTACACTTTACTCAGTTGCTTAACCTGGTTTAACATGAGTAACACATCTGTGCAGTGAACTGTACTGTCTGCTTACGATGCACTGAATAAAACCCAGAGACTTTGCCCCAGAGCATCTTGCTACATGCCTGGGCTCTCCAATTCACTGTAATGCCAACAAAACAGTGTTAGTATTAATCTCACAGTTCATTACATAAATTAAATCATGGTGTGCATTAGTTATGTCAGCCCGACTCTCAAATTACTGTAGTGACTTAATTGAGTAGGGAAAATTTAAATGGGAATTTCACTTGCTTGAAATATAGTGTTGCTGTAGTTATATATAATGCAATTACATCACAATAATAATGTAATAATAATGAAATAATAATAATAATAAAGGTGGCTGGTGAGAGTATAGGCTTGGCATCACTGCTTAGACAGCCACCGCTGTGACCTGGACCCAGATGAGTGACAGACAGTGGATGGATGGATGGATGGATGGATGGATGGATGGATGGAGAGACAGAAAGATGGATGTCTAACAACCCTCAGAATGGGCAGAAAGGAATACTATGACAAACATAAAAGCACCATGCAATTAGAAGGAGATACCGTGGTACCCATGCTTGTTTTACTTTTACCTCTCTCCATGCAGGGAAGATTGCATAACGAGCCTTTCAGTATAAAGTGCACCATTTGTACTATAGCAATTTCCATATAAATTGTAAATGGCCATAAAAAGCCATTGACAATCGCTTTTATAGTTGGTAGCCAAAGCTGCTTGGTTATTCGTTTATATAGTGGGATGTTTTAGAGCGAGAGAGGTAATGTGTCAAGGGGGCTGCAGCATCCTGCTGAACATGGAACCGGCAACCTTTGACCACTACTTAAACAGCTGGGCTGTCAGCCCTCTAGAAAAACAGCACATCTCACTGATAGTTTTTAAGTATTGTGTTAAAGTAACATTTTACTCAAATCACATATTTGTCTCTGTTCCCTAAACCAACACAAATGAAATACCATAAAAAAAAATCATCCCTGTGTTGAATAATAACATGAACACTCTCCATTCCCATTTGTGACAATAGTCCAAATAACTGCAGCTACACCATCTGAATGGTTAAAATAACTATACAGCCCCCCCCCCCCCCCCCCCCCCCCCATTTATCCACCTGCTTATGCTGGAATCAGGGCACCAGGCAGCAGTGCGCCCTAGACAGGAAGCAGCCGATTGCAGTAATCATATACTATAGGCATTTTTGAAATGGCAGTTATCCAAACTGCACTTTCTTACTATGGAAAAAAACTGCAGTGCCTGGAAACCTATATGACTCTGGGGGGACATGCAAACTGCAGATGCACAGATCGAGGGCAAGTATCAAACTGCGCAGGTCTGAGGCAGCAGTGCTATGCACTGGGCCACTGCACTGCCCAAGTATCTTCCTGGGACATTAAGCAGAATATTCCTGCGTGTGTTAAACAACCATTTTATAAGCTTAACTGAAAGTAGGTTTCTGACCCTTTATGCCTGGAATTCTGCGACCCAAAGCCAAGCAAAACAACTTACAAAATGAACTTTTATTGAAATTCAAGATTCCTGATATTATTTGTCACATGCACAGTTGCACCAGAGCAACTTGCAGTGAAATAATTACAATACCCATTCAGATTAAAATTATAAATATGGTGCGTAATGTGTATAGCGCTTATTGCAATGACGAGTGGTATTTGGAAATGAGAACAATCCTTTGTGTTTTTTCTCTCACATTCACAGGTGTCATGTGAAAAGGTCACTGTGGGTAGGAGTCTATTCTGGAAGGTGAATAAAAGGTAAGCTGGGAAGGTTATAAAAGCTCAGACCTCACCTACAAGGCTCACTCTGGTCATAATCACAGAATAAAAGCATCCCCTTAAACATACAAACATATTTTTGTAGCAATTATTGTAATTACCAATCTGAACTGGTAATAAGTTATGGTTATTAGCTCTTTTGGGTCACAGTTTTATTACCTAAGTTTCATAATGATGGGTGACGTTCATGAAATGTGTTTTTGGCAAAGAATTAATAAAAACAAAGGCAGGAAAAGTTAAAGGAATCAGTGAACAATTCTGAATGAATCCTTCTGTCAAACAAGTATTAAATAAAAGAAAAGAATCATAATTTCTATCTGAACTCGTGCATCCCCTGTCACAGTAGTGCTGAGAAGCCAGTGGCATGTCAGGCAGCAGACCTGCGGAAAGCCCTAATCTAACATAGCTTTGTCATCTCAGGACTCCGAGGGCCAATTGACTGCTTGATAAACAGCAACATTTCCCAGGTAGATTAAAACCATTTCATCATCCACCCCCCCCCCACCCCCCGACCCCCCCAACCCCATACACTTGATCCTGCATTACGTTAATGTAATTTCTAGGTGACTTTTTAAATAATTAATAAGTGCTCTTGTCTCAATAGAAGGCTTAAGAATTTCTTGTCTGTAAACCTAATGATGTAAATGTAATAGATCAGTGAATCAGTGTAAGAGGCAATTTTAAAGTAAATTCTGCACTTGCAAATGAAATTTTCTGCAATTCATGAGCAGAGATTAATATTCTGTGGATTCTAATAACTACATTTCTTTTTTGGTCTTCTTTTTGTTCAGCTCCCATTTATTGCAGAATATTTTATTGTATAAAGGGTGTTCTTCTTTCCATATTTAATTTTGGGTAAAAAATGCTTTTAAATGTTTAACACAGATTTATTGAAAAAAGTAATGTGTTGAATCAGTGGCCTACTGTTTCTTTGCAAACCACCATGAACTGTAATTCAGTTAAAATAAAATATACAAAATGCTAAATAAAGGGTTACATTTAAATATTTTCAAAGCTACTTTACCCTCTGTTAGGACAACTCCATGTTCATATTGCCTCTAACCAAGTGGATACGTCTGTATTGCTATTTACTTGGTTTTAGCCACATGTATTTAAAACATCAAAAAAAAATCCAGAACTTCTGTACACGTCAGAATAAGTTTAACATTCAGTAATGACAATGAACTGGCAGGTGTTGACCAGTGGCTTCCTGTCTCATTAAGATCTTCAGGTATTGAGTGCTCACGCCTAAGAAGAACAATGTACACTGTAATGGGCTGCAGTGAAATGGGGAACTAGATACGACAACAAAAGATGCTCGCCCAGCATGAAGCCTTGTAGCAGAGAAACTTTTCTCTCTCTTGCATTAAGATACACTTCACAAGCTTCAAAAACCTGAAAAACACACTGCCCATTTCCCTTTACCGGTGTATTTTCTGGCATGCTGGCCTGTCATAAATAATTCACTTAAAAAAATTAATTTCTCCCTTTTTCCAGTGGCAGTGACAGTATATTTAAATCTTCTCAGGTGAAAGTCCCACGGGATAACATTTGTTCTATGCCACCGCGTGCCACCAAGCAGGTTACTTCATACACACCCAACTGCAGCTATTCTGCAGCAGCGAGCATTTTGAAACAGGTGGAATCCAAGACAAGACACAGGAGGCAGACAGATGGTTTGTCACCTCTGAACCTTTTATTTTCTCAGGCAAACAAAAAGATTAATCCAGCAGTCCCCAGAAAGCCAATAAAGTGATGTTCTGTTGGCTCTCTGTAGGGCCAACATTTGAAAAGTCCAACAGTGGTTTAACCCAGCTCTTCAGTCTGGGTGGAGAAGGGTAGCTTCAATCGAGGGCTGATAAGAGGATCTGGAGGAGCTGCATGCAGATTAGTAAGCCTCTGCTGCAAGGTGCCAGCAATTTCCAGGATTTTCCCGATTATAATTATACAGGTGCTCCACAGACCCACATGGATGGATAAAAACCAGCAGCACAATAGAGGATGCTAGTAAACTGGCTAGCCAACCTCTGAAAGGAAAAATTCAGTCTTTTCTTACTTCTGCCACCCTACAGTGGGTCATTATTCGTACCATTACTTCATCTCTTTCCTTTCTCACCCTCTATACTTTTTAATCTGTGTTTAATCATCATTTATCATTCTCCCACTTTCACCTTCATAGTCGCTAAACCTGCAACAAGGTGGTTGTGGCACGGAAAGTGTTGGGGACAACCTGAATTCGGGAAAATGAAGATGAATAAAATCAAAACAAACTCTCACACCACAACTCAAGAATGAGAGACAAGACTTTGCCATTTGGCTAAGGTCACCAGAATAAATGCAGTGGTACTACACATGGGTGAAAACAATCTGGTAACTGGAACTGTCCATTTAGTACTGGGTGAGGTTTGCTGGGCACGACAGGATGCATTCAATCATCACAACCCTGAAGATTACATTGGGAAGCCTGAAGACGCAGTCAGAAGATGGAACATTCTGGAGGAACGACAGTCACATGACCAGGAATTGTATTTCATGATTAATGAAGGATTCCGTTTCCTTAACATGTCATTCTGTTTCAAATCGTAATTGGTATCATTTGCAGGCTCTGTGGCCGGCAGAGGTGTCTAAACTCCTTCGCTGTCCTCCATGAAGCTTAAACCCGCAGCTGCAGAGGAGGCAGCCAGATGGATAAAGGCCAGCATCAGCCCTGACTTTTAGGCAAAGGAGGGAGAGGCAGGAGTTATTAATAGAACCTGACCATGGAGTGCTTTGCGTGCGTTTCTCATACACCCAAGGCGACACCCCACAACACAGTTATTTAAATGACCAGATGTAGATCAAATACTTTCTTTCTAAGGACAGGTACTTTTTGTGGAGTCGAATCATCATTTTTGGAGAAGTGATGGGAGTCATTTTTCTTGCTTTTAACCTTATGGCCAGGCTCTTATTATGAAATATATACTGTTAACTATGACTGAATTAAGATTCACTGTGGGGATTAAGCCATGTATGCTGGGGTATCGGAAATAGGGGGGGGGGGGACAGGGGAGACATGCCCCCCCCAATATCAGCAGACCCCCCCCCCAACCAAACAAACAAGTAACGGTGTATTTTATTATGAATGCAGGTATTACTGCGGCCAATTCACTGCACATGCAGAGAGCAAAGACAAATCATGTACTTTATCACATGGATCAGTTATTTTTTTTTGTATGTTATTTGCAAAACTGTAACCTGAACAGTGTTAGTCTTATTTAAAATAATCATTATTATTTAGAAACTAGAAAAAATCTTTCATATATCGCATCATTTCACGGTGCAACTATTGCATGTTTCTCAATTGTCATGATATGATAAATGTCACACTTCCACAACACCCCCCACCCAGGCAAATTCAACACCCCCCCAGTGTCAAATTCCTTCCGACGCCTGTGCACATACAGTATGTATCAGCTAAAGTTACATGATGCTTCCAGTCAGTCTCCCCTTGGATGAAGGTTAATTGTTCCATTAATCTTCTACTGCTTGTGTCATATATACTTATATATATAGATCATATTTAACACTGTAAATATTCGCAGTATTTCTCAGTATTTAGTGGCTGGGGAGTTAAGTTCACTCTGGAATGTTAACCACGAATCTGATTACGAATCTGTATTAATGGGAAAAAATCGTGTATTAGGTCAGCCACAGTTCATTTTGGTTCGTTATGGCGAGTGGGTGAGTGTGATCGCAGGGCCTCACTAGAACTCGCTAAGTGCTGTACAATGTGTACATTGATGAGGAGACAGGAAGAGTCACTTGTGCTTGATTTTCTGTTTTTCTTTCCTGATGATATAGAGTTTCTTGTAGGGGTGTAATGGTGCACAAAGTTCACAATGCAAACTTTGGTACAAACTTCAGTTTTGGGTTCAGCGTTGGGTGGAATTTCAGTACAGCAGGGGAAACAAAACCAATTTTGAAATTGTTATTCAAATTGTTAAAATAAACATGCAAAGGTAATTTTAAAAATCAAAAACTAAATCCCACTTAAATCTTGAGTTCTGTGTTACCAAGTATGGTTGCATGTCACTAGCAATAAACAGCGCTTTAGCCTTGATGATTTTCTTAGTCAAGCCTGATTTTTTTTTTCTTTCTACAAAATCATACCACAGTGAGACTAACTCGCAGAGGCTGTTTCTGCCTCGCTCCAGTCATACACACACTCGGATGATGCCGTCGCCAATGATTAGCATGTTGGATGCCTTTCTAGCAGTATATTGGATATCTAGCAGTTTGGAATAACACAGCCGACAGACATCTTCATCTTATGAACTACTCTCTCTCCAGTGCTGGTGTAATTTATTTTGGATCCAAAATGTTCCCAAACCACTGATTATGACTGACTGTAACCAGTTTTAGCCATAAGCAACCGACAGTCAGAATTAGTATAATGTTTTCTGCGTCCAACATCTACTCAGGGGGACTGCTAGAATATTTGAATCCCATGAAAGTATTTGCCCCCCAACCCAGACAAATCCAAATATCTGGAGTTGTACTAACTCCCCCCCCCCTACAGCACCCCTGCATCTACTTATGAATATACAGTGAAAGTAAAAAATATGTGAACCCCTTGGAATTTTTAATATTTATGACTAAATCCCATATAAAACATAGTTGTATCTGTAAGTCACAATAATATACAAACACAGTGTCCTATAGCTAAAAATACACAGATTTTCAGAGAATATTTCAAGAAAATTTATAAATCATTCAAACTGTGAAACTGAAGGTTGGAAAAAGTAAATGAACCCCACGTTAATGACTTTTTTAAAAGCTCATTGCAGTCAGAATTTAGCACACCTGGAGTCCATTTAATGAAACGAGTTCAGAGGTGTGACCTAGCATGACTTCGGTTGATAAAAACCACTGAAAAGCTTGAGTTGGGGCTTTCGATAAGAAGCACATCCAGATGACAATCATGCCTCGCAGATCGAAGACCTACGATCAAGAATTAAGTTACATAAGGCTGGAAAGGGTTACAAAGTCATCTCAAAGATTTTACATATTCATCAGTCTACTGCAAAGCAAGTCGTCTGTAAATGGAGACAATTTGGTACTGTGGCTACTCTGCCTAGAAGTGGGCGTCCTGCCAAGATGAGCACAACGCAAAGTCATCTTTGAGGTAAAGAAGAACCCTAGAGTGACAGCGAAAGACTTAAAGAAGTCATTAGAACTGTCTGACGTCTGTGATCATGAATCAACAATAGGCAACATGCTGAACAAGAAAGGAGTCCATGGCAGAGCACCAAGGAGGAAGCCACTGCTATCAAAACAGAACATTGCTGTACGCCTGAAGTTTGCGAAGGAGCACTTGGACACTCCACAGCGATACTGGGATAATATTTTATGGAGTGATGAAACTAAAATTGAACTATTTGGGAGGAACAAGCAGAACTTCATTTGGTGTAAATTGGGCACTGCATATCAACATGAAAACATCATCCCTACAGTAAAGTATGGTGGAGGGAACATCATGATTTGGGCCTGCTTTGCTGTGTCAGGACCTGGAGGTTGAGCCATCATTGAGGGGAAAATGAATTCCTAACTTTATCAGCAACTTCTTCAGGATAATGTGAGAATGTCTGTCCATCAACTGAAGCTCAGAAGAGGCTGGCTGATGCAACAGGACAATGATCCCAAACATCACAGCAAATCCACAGAACAATGGTTTCAGAAGAACAAAATCCGCCTTTGGAGTGGCATAGTCAGAGCCCAGATCTCAATCCTATTGAGATGCTGTGCTGTGGAATGACTTGAAGAGAGCAATATACAGAAGAGTTAAGGCAGTTCTGCATGGAAGATTGTGCTAAAATTCTCCCCACACGATGTGCAGGTCTGACCTGCAGTTACAGGAAGCGCCTGGTTGAGGTCATTGCTGCCAAAGGAGAGTTATTAAACCTAAGGGTTCACTTACTTTTTCCACTACTACTGTGAATGCTGAATATGTTTGTATAATAAAGACATGAGTAAAGACAGAGTAGAACGTCTTGTGTGTTATTGGCTTATGGCTACTAATATACACAATGAGCGTGACTTAGATGAAGATCAGAGCACTTTTTATGACCAATTAATGCAGAAAACCACAAAATTCCAAGGGCTTCACGTACTTTTTCCTTTGACTGTACGTTCCACCCTTGTCAATAAATGTATTCATTAATTCATTTAGGTGTATTAAACCAAAAACCAAGTGTTGAACGGTACACCTTTGATACATGTACCATTACAGCCCTAGTTTCTTCCTCACATGTTGATTTTTTTATCTGAAGCCTCTGGGGTTTGCCAGTCGTTCTCAAGTAATTCCTTTAAGTTTCTCACTAAGCCTTTAAGTTACTCTGTGGAGTAACTCACAACTCACAACATAATAAAAATTATATGTGGCCATGTTTTTATACATTGTGGGAACAAACTAGCAGAACATGGCCACAATTTAACTAAGACAAAGAAACAAATTAGTAAAATGTGGCAACAATTTAAGCAAAACGACAGAACGAATTTATAAAACGTGGCCTCGATTTAACTAAAACGAGGTAATGAATTAGTGAAACATGCCCTGGATTTAATACACTGTGAGAACGAATTAGTAAAACATGGATATGATATAAATAATTATTATCATAAGCACTCCATGTAGTAAACGTGTCTGTTTTAATATATTGTCAAGAAAAAAAATAAAATCAATAAAATGTGATCACGATTAAAGTAAAACCAGGGAACAACTTAGTAAAACAAGGCCACGATTTAACTACAATGAGGGGATGAATAAGTAAAATGTGCCCACGACATAATACATCATTGGAACAAATTAGTAACATATGGCCACAATATATACATACAATGTTTATCGTTACGTCATGAACAGGGCTCCGTATGACCAGGATTCACGAGGGCAAATGAGCATGGAGACGCCACTGGAAAAGCTCATTAAAACGATATGAAATGTTGCCAGTTTTATTCGCTGGAATATTATTATTTACTTTTTTCTGGCAATAATAAAATACGATAGGCAAAAGTGAATGACTGTTGTTTATAATTCACAACAACAAGGGAGAGAAAGCAATTTTGAAATCCATTCACCTGTGCTTAGTAAATTAAATTCCCCTATCAGATGATAATAAATATTAATGCAATAATTTAATGACATCCTACCTGCAAAAAAATGAACTAATTTGCGTGTAATTTGGAGACATTTCTTGGGCAAAAATGCTACTCCATAGTTTGAAACACAATCAAGGAGGCCGATCCACTGGCAATGGTCCTTCTTGCAAGCTTCTACCAGAATCATGGTGCCTGCACTGTATGTATGATAGAGAAAGGTGGATTGACCAGTCAGGGCCAATTAGTTTTTACACGCCATTTCAGTTTTAGACAGCTGGTATCCAGGAACAGGTATCCAGACACCAAGTCAGTCAGACAAGTACAACGCAGAGTTAAAAGAAGAGAACATTGCTTAAGCCAAAATCAGAACTATCAGGAATGTCTAAGGTCATGTGAATCTCAGGGACTCCATGAATAATCATTACTAAGAAAGAAAAAAAAATCTTGATGCATTATACAAAAAGATAAATATGTACCATGTGACTTTATTTAACAATCAGGTGCATGACATGGTTTAGTTTTCTACTAGTAGTTGTTACTACTAAAAATGTATTAATAATTCAAGGCTATGTGTTTACTAAAAGATGGTGCAGTTTGGGCGATCCAACACTAAGAGTCTGCTGTAGGATTTGGAAGGAGTACAGGGGGACAAAGCAGAGTGGAGAGTCATCGGTTCTGCCCCCAGAGCTGCCTGGGGATCCCTCAGCTAGGAAGGGTTCCATCAGCTGAGATGTGCATCATGTGATTTATCAGGTGACTTCTGTCTGTCTTAACGTCTTTTGGGGAGTGGGGTGTTGACGCACTACCTGATGTTTCCCTGGAACTCAACTCTAATTAACAGCTACCAAATACTTCTTTTTTTCAGATTAATGGATTAATGCCAGGGCTTTCCCTCCATAGTGCTCCCAAGTACACTGGGATAGGCCCTAGGTCCATCAATGCCCTGCACAGGTTAAGCCAGGGGTGGCCAATCTTACCCAGAAAGGGTCGCTGTGTGTGCAGGTTTTCACTGCGACTCCCAAATAAAATTAACCAAATTTGAGGACTGAATGGCTGAAGAGTCCTCACACCTGGGTGTGAACAGCTGACCTAAAGGTTACCCCAAAAAGCCACACACACACCGGCCCTTTAAGATTGGCCACGCCTGGGTTAAGCAGATCAGTTGAACATAGATGGACAGATGGATGAATGATTATTAGCCAAACGTGTTCAGACATTTACAAGACACTCATTAATGGGTATCACATGAATTAATGTAATATGTGAGTCTAGTTCACAGGACACACTCAGAAAGTTTTGACAGCTCATCTTAGTTTCTAAAAGTCAGGCATAAACAGTTTTGTTGCCAATATTTAAAGATGTCTGCATTTGCACAGCAAATATCAGCTGCATTTCTTGGGCAATGTCGAGTGTTTCCTGGCATTTCTTAAAGGGCAGTGTCTGCGAAATAAAGCACCCAAACAAACAGGCAGTTGGACATGTATTAATACAGAGGAGAGTAACTGCATGGTGGGACAGGGCACGTCGAGACGGTGTCTTGGTTCATCTTGGACACACTATTGCAGATTTTGATTAATTAACTAATTATTCCTCAGCAAACAACAATGCATCAAGGTGGTGGATGAAGAAAGATGCCCACAAGGCAGAAATAAATTTTCTTGATACAGTAAATCACAAACTCCATGCATTAGTCTGCCTGCTGAATTCAGCAGCTTTCTGTGATATTCTCTTCAGCCCTCTACTCATTTTCTGCTGCACACACCCCAGAACATGCCACAGAGTTTGATTCCCACCTCTGGCTCTTGACCAGCCATCAGTTGATGGTTTCCCTTTTTTCACGATTCACTGGACGTTTTTTTTTTCCCTCAGAATAAATTTAGTTCTTACAGAGTTAATGACTTTGGTATAATTTTTCCAAGCCATTCCAAAGTGGGGCCTCCTGCAAAACAGGACTCTTAGTCATCATTATTATAAATATAAAGAACTACGTTTTGCAGTGTATATGTGTATCTACCCAACATAAGAGATTTAATTAAAGAGAAGATTTTCCATGCCAAAATAAACAGCAAAAATCCTGCTTCACTGCAAACGAAGCACCTGCACTAACTGCAACTAACTAACAAGAGTAATATTCAAATGAACTAACAACCCAAAGACTCAGGTAAATTAATTATACTTAAATTAGCAAATCCAGGCCTGACATTGTCGTCTTCTTCTTCTTCTCCTTGATCTCAAAAAAAAATAAAAAATCAGGGAATGCAGCTCTCCTTACTGCTTATTTCTTTGTCCTTCGTGTACTTCTGAGCTTCTAAACTTATAGCAGAAGTGACTTCTGTCCTGTCCTGCAGGTCAGTACTGCAGCTGTCAGCTGGGTGTCACCTTCTCGTCTGATAAGCCCAACCAGACTGCTTATCAGTTGGTGGGAAATCCAGAGTCATATTAAACAACCACCCACCAATGTTGGTCTGAAGCTCTGGATGTTCTTTTGAACAGGCAAGCCTTGTCAGATGCTTTAGACCACAAAAGGTCTACAGCTAAAATGAATAAAAATACCACAGCCAAATACATTGTTAAAGGTGCTGATCGTTTCTATCCTGTAGTATTTTAGACTGATTTACCGTTATTGCAAATCCCATTATTTTAATAAAATGCATACAGACCAAAATCTTATCGGGACAGAGATTAGAGTCTCAAACCACCCAATAGTCGATAAAACACAAAAATCTTACCACAACAAAAAAAACACTTACCATTTGCATTATGATATTTCATTTATATGAATATCAATAACTCATATAGCGGACTATTCTCCCATCAGCCGCTTAAGTCAAAAATCACTTACCCCGACATGTACGTGATTTTCATGTAGCTAATTTTAGGTTTATACTGGAATAATACAGATTTCCTGTAAGATTTCTAACGTGAGCATGAGAGTCTGAAAGTGTGAGAGTCTGAAAATGTGAGAGTCTGACAGCTTGAGAGTCACGCCAGAAGCGTGAAAGTGGGCAAACCTGGAAAAGTGAAACTATTTAAAATAAAGTGTTTATTTAGCTAGCTGTGAAAACCCTGTATGGTTTTATATTAATTATTAAAAAATCCATTTCAATCAAAAATATGAAAGCAAGTCATTGCAAATGTATCAGAACATAATTTAAATTAGCCATCAAAAGAGCAGTTAAATAGCAGTTCTTTAACAACTTTGAAGTGGAAACTGCATGTTTAATTTAATAAGTAGTTCGGGGGAGACTTAATATAAAGATGCTTCTAAGGATCAAATTGTTATGTACTTATAAGGGAAAGTGAGTCAGGCATCACTGACTGATGAGTGCTACCAGCGGCCACCATTAGCTGTTCCATGAGAGGCGAGAACTGAAGTCACACCCAAGAAGGTATTAGGTAATGGTTCCTCATTCCTGCTTACATTTGTACCTGGGCATTCACTGGAAGCGCAGTCTAGCTGCACTTATACCTATTTGCCTCCTGTAACATTTTATTTCCCTCACTTACACATTGCTTTGGACAGCGTCTGCTAAATATATTGAATATAATTGTAGCAATAACCTACTGAACCACCATGCTGCTCACCGTGTTTTTAATACAGCCAGTCTCAAATATCCCGACCAATCATAAAATTGTGAATAAAAATAAACACTTTCTTTTCAGAAATCAATGGAGGGAACACACAGGTAGCCAAGGACTCCTCCATCACATCAGTACACAGTTCACTGACTGGACATGCAAATAGGGCAGCATTTATCAAGGGAATGCAGGGAGATGATCAGTGCTAAGAGTGAAACAGGGCTAAACGTTTGACTTTGTAGAAGAGTCCTTCTTGAAAAAGTGTTTTAGGCAGACTGTGGCTGCGTCCCAAGGGGTCGCGGTGTAGCATCGGAAACGGAGGAGTGTTAAATGGTGCCGTCACCTTCTTAGTGGAACACTGGCATAGCCAGTAAGTAAAATACAATTCAAGCAAGAAAAAAAAAAACATAATTCAGTTCCGGTTAAAACGCTACGCTGTCCATCTCAAATGAGTACACCATACATACGCAAAAGATGTTTCATGCAGAAGCTTAATTACCAGCCGGCATGTGAAAAGAAACAACGGCATGAGAGTGCACCTTAGCGAGACGGGATTCAGGAACCACTTAGTCTGATACACTGTAGGACTGCGTGGGAGTGTATTAACATCAATTCGGAGAATTCATGTCACGCGAGGCTGACTTGTAGCAGCTATTGTACTCGCTATCTTAAGAGTAGCTATCTCGCTACATTTTTACACCCATGCTATTTCAGCCAAGCACAAACTGCCGTTGACTGTAACGTTACACAGAAATTACAGCTGGTAAGGAAAGGGAAGAGATTACATGTTGGGTTAAACCCTCGTTTGGGTGTTCCAAGCTTGCCTATAGGGTGGGCTGACCCCACTCACAAGGCACCTGGCTGACACTCACTCCTAAAGTATTTTTGCAGATGCATATACTGTAAATCAGTCCCAGGTTTGCAGGCTCATTGAGGTAGCAAACCTGTTGATGTCTATTATCCTCCGGTGTGGGTGGATGCAGGTGCATTGTAGGTGGTTTTAGACAAAAGGCGAAGCAGCATTTCACCAAATATAAAGAAAAGATTTAAAAATATGACATTCACATCACACAAAAATGTTTTTTTACTGCTTTTTAATGTTTGCTCTTGCCTGCATGTATGTCTGTGTGTCATAGAGAACAAGAAAAATAGTTTGCTATGAGGACCAATAAAGTGTCATTATTATTATTATTATTATTTGTTTTTGATTGAAGTAAAGAAAATTGGGGCAGTTCGCTATTAGGAACTTAATTCAAGCAACTTTTTCTGCCTTCCTCAGCTAAAAGAAATCAATGTACAGTCAGTTCTGCTACAAAGCATGATACAGTGTCACACCCACCCAGTGAAGGAGTGCCTCACCTTGTCTTTCTTATTATGCATGATCTTGTGCATTCTTGACCCAAAGATGACTGACACATGTGTAACTTATAAGGAAGTCGGGCTACATTTTTGACTGAAATTAACAAGAAATGAAAAAAAAAAATGATAAAAATCAATGGAAACCAATGGGGAAAAAATCTGAGTTTGCGGGCACATTTTAAGAATGAAGATCTGGAACTGTAAAAGTTAGAGACAAATCACACCGAAACTGCAGCCCTGTCCCTTAGCGGTGGCACATGAAGAAACATATCTGGTGAACCTCATTATATTAAGACAAGTCACACAAAGTTGGGCTGTAAAGGCACTAATAGGCTAGATCACTAATTTCACTAATTGTCGTTACAAACAGGTTTACTTTTTTTTTCTGGGTATCACACCTATTTAATGACAGTGGTATGAAAAAGCTTATGTCTTTTCAGTATTTTATTTAAGGGATTAAGTTGATTAACACTGAACCTTTGGAAATTCTGTGTGTGTGGGTGGGTGAGAAATTAACTCTTCCCCATCTTCTCTTTTCCGAGCTGATCCCGAGCCGACTCCACACCGTGTGACTCCTGGAGATAACTACATGAAACTGGGACTGTATAACTATATGAACTCTAATGAATGTCAATATAAATGCAGTTTCATGCTCCCCGGTCACCCAGAGGAGGATGGGGTCCCCTTCCGAGTCTCGGTTCCTCTCAAGGTTTCTTCCTGCTAGAGGGAGTTTTTCCTTGCCACTGTCGCCTCAGGCTTGCTTGGTGGGGTTCTGGCCGGTTAAATGTAAAGTTCTCTGTGACAATGACTGTTGTTAAAAGCGCTATATAAATAAAATTGAATTGAATTGAAAACACAATAAAAGCATGCACTCAGCCACGAGCAGACTACTGTACATGCGTACTTCCTCACCACACTGGAGGTTGCAGCTCCAAACACCTAAAAACTTTGTTTTTGAAAAGTAGACTAAAATCTGGCAACATATTCCACTACAGGATACATCACGTTTGGAGAAGTACAGAGCAAAATTGGAGCTTTCATAATGACACATCATTGTCCTGTGTTATCGGGCAAATATTAATTAAAATACATCTTTTTGGTCTTTGGCGGTTAATTATTTTAATTAATCGTATTTGGCCGCTACAAACAATACTACTTTTTTCATTCGCACACGGGAGAACAAAATTTTACATTGATTGGTTATGTTTTCCTAAACAGGGTTAGTTTTAGTGGTGCAACACTTAATATTAGCAGGCTAATATAATCATGAATTCCTTCAAATTGCTAAAATAAAGACTAACCTTGGTATAAATACTTTTTTTATTGTGCTTGGTCAGATTTAAAATTTAGCTATAGAAAATAGGACACTGAATAATGTCAAGTGTTGGCAATAACAGGATTCTTAATTCCACCAAGAACATCCTAAACTTGGGATATATTCTCTGTATTCTCTGCTAAGTTGGAAATGGGCCTCAGTTCGGACTTTGTGTTAACCAAACTGCGTGTGTCTGAACGCATCAAGGGGGCAGAAGTCCCCAGTGGGGACCAGGAGCAACGGGAGCTAAACCTGCCCATGTCTGATGCCCCAGAAGACCTTTAATGCAGACTGCTTCCAAAAGCAGCCACCCGTGTCCTGTTCACAGCCGTTAATAGCTATACACAATGCAGCCTCTGACAGGGGGGGTCAGTTAAAGCTTTAACACTGAGCCCCCGCAGCTCACCGTGCTGCGTTTCTCTGCAATTAATGTCCCTGGTTTCTAGATTGCAGGCATGTAATTGCTCCTGCGGTACAGGTAAAGGATTTTAGCAGTTTCCCTTTAAAATTTAAAATAAATTGCCTGCTTTTATGACTTATGGGCTTATAAACGATAACTGTATTGTTAAAGATTTTGAGGATTGTGGTGAATTAATGGGTTCAGGGGCCTCTATGCTATGTTAAACTTCCCACAGCCCCCTATTCTTCCTTCACTCCCCAGAACGATACAATAATTAATTATGAAATTATAAAATTGTTAAATATATTTGTTCCTATCCTACAAATCAAAGTCTGTTTGACACTGTATTAGACAGCAATCACATCATAACAGCAAACGGCAGGCTTACACTCTCACATCAGTCATATGCAGCAACCAGAAAGAGCTCAACAGCGAGCTCACTGAATATAGGCATCTCAGTAGCAGTGCCCTTAAAACATTACACTGTGATCCACTGCGTGTCAACTGCATCCACAGTATGCGCTAAAGACACATTAACCATAGATAACATACCATAGATGTCTTTACAGAGAGTAGGATCGTACTATTTCTGTGTACAGAAACAGAGTAGGCATACCAGAAAATACCAAAAAAGTGCCCCCCCAGAGAAGAGAAATTTAGAAATGATCTCCCCATTCAATTGTAACCAATCACCAACTCCCAAACAAATAAACGACTAATAAAGAATCACTTCTAAAAAATAATAAACTAGACGACTACTGGGGCCCCCTGATCACTCTGTCCCCCCCAGGCTGCATCCTAGATGAGCCTGTTCATTAATCCATCCCTAGGCAGTTATTACCTGTGGAAAAATTCTGGCAAAAAAACTGAAGCAGATATTAACTGTAGACGCAGTATATGTTTCATTTTGACAATGAGTTTGAAGCCGAAACTTTTGTATGTAATACACATCATTTAGTAATAATAATTACACGTTTTCCCCAATTGCATAATTTGCGGTTCCTGCTGTGGTTAGAGCACCTGCAATTTTAACAAACAAACTTTATATTCAGGAAGAAGGTGAAAACACTACCACGCATAGAAAAGAAAATAACATTAAAAATAACACATTTTTCGGTAAAAAAATGAAAGGATTACAGTTGGTTACATGCACAGGTGGACTAACTTTTCTGGGCTAGGCTGAAATGAGCATTTTTTTGGCGCCAAAAGAGAAACAGGAGGAAGTTAAAACAATGGAACATCAATAATATCAAGTCAAAGTCAAAGTGAACTTTATTGTCATCTTTCCGTATACAAATATACAGAAAAACGAGATGGATCTCAGAATCTACAGATACATATAATTGAATTTTACACATGGTGTAAGTAGACACAGTCGTCAAGAGATGAGCTGAGAATGGTTATGAATATGCTAATCATAGCGAGGGGTAACTTCGTCATCAACTTCCATAGCTGCTAACGAGAGCCATTGTGAAACACACTCCAGGATGGCGTATCACACGATCAAATCGATCGGCTGAATTTAAGAAGTTTAACCATTCCCTCCTTTGCTAAGGTTAGTTAACACTTGTTTAATTGTCTTCCATCCATGTCTGGTCCCCATTTTTTTACCACTCTAGCAGGATAGTGTCAGAGTCACAAGACATACAATGTTAATCTTGTATCTTTGTGCTGATTTGTGCTCTGTTAGGCGACTTTTTGTGCCAGTTTGCTTGCTGGTGACATAATCGGTAGACTCCAGTGTTAAAATAAAGTTGGGTAATGCAAAGTCTCAAAGTTGGAATAGTCCATTACAGCCGGCAGGGGGCAACTTTGTCTATCCTAAAAACAGGTGCTACAAATGAAAATAACAGACATGTTGCTATAATGTTATATCCTTAAATGTAACCTCTGGAAATTATATCTTCATGGGCCCCTAGTTTTGCTTTATGGTTAGTCTGCCTCAGGTTACAGGATTCAAAATCAACATTATGCATTTTCGTGCTTGTTATAAATGGCAAGTACAACTTAATCTTGTGTAATCTCCTGACATAGTGTCCAAATACCATTAGATTTAGATTCAGAAGTAGGCTTATTAGCTAAATTAATTGTAATATACACATTCCCTTGCCTAATCTCAGTGGAAAGAGAGCAGGATTTTAACTACTGTGTGTTTAGTACCATGAATTATTAATGAAAGTGCCCTGCAAATTCATAATAGTTTTTGTTTTGGACTGAGGACCCCTACTGGACATATTCCAAACAATAGCTGGGTAATCAGTGGACCTGAGAATTAGACAAAAATAAATTAAAACACTACATGACTGCAAACTCTGGTCAGCATGGAAAGCAGATGTGTGACACGGGGAAGGGTGCACCCAAGCAGAACTTAATTGGGTCTTGGTGTTTAACAAACTGAGGAAGTGAAACTGAAAGAGGAATAAACAACAGCTGATTCGGGGCACCAGCCAGGGAGGCGAAAATTTGCATCTAATTTAAAAGTATGGTCAAAGGGTCGGATATGTCAGTACTAGAGGGGAAGAGAGGTCTGTTTTCTATTATTGTAAATGAAGGGACAGACTTCAGGTTCAGTGTGACTCTGTAGTGGTTAAGAAGCTATAGATGGATGGATGGATGGATGGATGGATGGATGGATGGATGGATGGATGGATGGATGGATGGATGGATGATGGATGGATGGATGGGCTTCTCACTTGATTTTGCCTACTCAGACCATTCAGTACCTATTAAATTGTTTGCTATTAGTATTGAATACAATATCATACTAATCTTGTCTATCATCTCGGTTGAAATGGTTCCAGGGATGGACCAGAGCTAAACCATTAGGGCTTCTTTCGGGATCTGCAGATGCCACGTTTCAGTTATATACCACGTCTCATATGCAGAGGAAATTCAAGATGCCTTAAAGAGAAAAATAAAATAAAATAATAGAGACAAATATAGTAATAAAAGGGAAAAGGCACAAGAAAGGTAATATGAAAATACATATATTTATATATAGTAAAAGGAAGTGCAAAGCAGTTTTCAGTCAGAGGGAACACAACAAAAGCTATCTAATGATTCCATTACAGCAATGCCTTGTCAACACACATATCCATACAATTTGCATCACACTAATTGCCTGGTAAGCATATCCATACTGGGTTCCCTCTTCAGAGGATGGAGTGAGGAGGATCCAGGAGATTAGACATCACGGTATCTCTGAGACACTATCTTCCATTAAACCCTGTCTGGTAAAAAGCATCATGGCAGAAAAAAATCCATTAAGATCTGATGTCTTGAGGCTGATGTTCGTATTGCTCTGGTGGCTGACATCCTGGTGCAATCACAGAACGTGATGCTTTCTCCTCTCCAGTGCCCAGACAGCCTCTTCTCGTTGCCTTACCTGCTCTGCTTCTGATGCATGCTGGCATGAAATATGCCTCTGCTTGCAAGGATCAACATATGCAGCAGTGACAAAAATGTAAAAAAAAAAAATCGAGGAACATTTCTACTAACATAAGCAGTGGCTATATCGGTAAACCCAGGTAAGCTAAAGGCTACACTGGTGACCACTTTGTCCATCTGCGGTTAAGACCACTTCTTCAATACCCTGTCTGTCTACTGGTGTTTGTTCACCTGGTAAATAATTCTTGCAGCCCACATTCCTACCTCCCACTTATCTCATCATCCCATGACTTTTCCTTGCACTCGACAGTATTGAAGCAAATTTCTGACACAAGGCCAACGTGTCTGTCGTGGCTTTCGACGGGGAAGCAGCAGTCAGAGCTGAGGAATCAGGTGGACTAGGGATTTATTTAGCAAACAACACGAAACAAGAGGCAAAGCAAAAGACGGACGTCAATGACCGGGCTGCGGAAACATACCTTAACGCGGACTTAAATACACTGGACTAATCAGCAACGAGAAGCAGCTGGTAAGACGGGGATTCCACACGAGGTAGATGAGGGGGCGTGGCACACGGGAGGATCAGACGAGTGGGGCATGACAGTGTCAAAGAAAAACGACAACCTCCAGGAAGATGCATTTCTTTCTGTATAGAGATGAAGTGACTGAGAAGCTAAATAAGTCACAGATACATCATGGCAACATCACGGCAATTTAACCCTCTGCTATGTACCCTCCTGACTTACACTCCTCTGACTTTAACATGTTCCAGAATACTGGCTTGTTAGGTGATGTCTCATAAGTCAGAGACATAATTACTATTAATTTCAAAGGGAAAATTTCAAAGCACTAGATCAATTTAGACAAGATCGCAAGTTGGCACAAGAGAATCACTGAGCGTACTCAAGCTTGAAACGAAGGTGGAGACAAGAATAGGTGACAGTTTCCCTCGCAAACTAGATGTAGTTGCCAACACAAACTCTGAAAATTCATCCACAGTCAGCTCTTAGTATTCACAAGTGAAAAGAAAATTCAGCCTTATATTTGGTCATGACTCATTAAAATAACTTCAGTTGCATTTGTAAAAACTTTCAAATCTCGAGGGGGTACCTTAAAAAATGCTTTTTTTTTTCTTTTCTTTTTACATTCGCTGTTAATCCCCTTTAACAGAATATCAGTTTGACAGAACTCTCCTGGGCTTTTCAGCTCTCTTCGAACTACATACATTTTGATATCAAGGGCAAAGTTGAGTTAACATAACGTCATGTTAAATAAGGTGGTTGGTAGCCTCAAAGGAACAGTGGTTGACAATCCCCAAACTCCCCCAGGTTTATCCGCAAAGTGACTTTTATGGCTGTCAGCTATTTATCAAGCCGAAGACAAGAACAGGGAGCCCAGTGCTCCGTGATATGCTGAGACGTAAGATGAGGCGAGAGCTCGAGGGTGTTAACAATGACTGAAATGTGGAACAGTGTGAATAGACCCTCAATGCACGAAGGATTAAATTTACCCAGCATGGGAGAGATGCTTTTTGTTTCAACCATCATCCAAAAATGCTAAAACATTAACGGGTGAGCAGCTATGACAACTAAGAGTATACAGTAGACTAAAGACAGCCAGTCCAAAGTAACAGAAAAGGAGAATTAGGATTGTCTAGGCTGCTAATACTTACCAATAAAAAAACACATCTTCTGTTAATGTCCCTGAATAATCTTAACACTGATTTAATGGCAATTCACGTAAATGTACTGAAGGGGGGACAAGTTTTTCAATTTTCCACTCTGACAGGACTTGTTAAATACAGACGCTCCTCTACTTACGAACTTTCAACTTACGAATTTTCAGACATATGAACGAAGAGGACTGTAAGTCCAAATTGTGCTCATTGGGATCCCGTTTCCTGTCCGCAACATCAATTTATTTTTCTGCGCGCCAATTCCAGATAGTACGACCTCTGGCCGCTACTCCCACCACGCAGCAGCGTACCATGCATACTCCCAGCATCCTAGTTCTTTGTACTTGCATATACCCTTAAAATGATGTTGAATAACGACTTACGAACATTTCAAGTTACGAACGGCTGTTCGGAACGTATCTCATTCGTAAGTAGAGGAGCATCTGTAATAGTTCTCTGTGCTTTCCTTGATGAAGTGCACTATGCTGGCGTATTTGTGCCTTGAGAACAATGGTCAGGGTCTTTTCTGCATGGTCTTAGTCATAAATGAACCTCAGAAATATGATTTTTATCAAGTTCGATCTACCGGCAGCATTGTCAAATCTTCCCAGCAGATTAACCTGAAGACATATTTGTATGTGCAGCAAACTGGTATTAGAAACTAGCATGTGAGAGCCAATCTCTGATGACAATAAACCTTCTCTTATGTATAATTTATGAAGCAAGTTCCGTGGCACAGAGCTGATCGACAAGATGATTCTCTCTGTTCAGCGTGCACCTAGTATATTCATATTTATATTACTCTGAGTAAATGTTTAACAGTTGATTGAGCTCAAGTTTGCCTCAAGCTTTTGTTCAGCCTTGACAAAGGCCTCAAAAGCCACCACCACAATGTTTAAAAATAAATCTACCTGCAATTAAACTTTTTAATATTTGGAAATTAAAATTTCCTCTGGCACAATGAATGTTAATTTGCAGTTTCCGTTGTGAGGGGAAGTAAACATACTTGGAGGTGGACCTGAGTCCACACTGGAGTTAAAGATGGTGTTACAGTAGATAAATGTTAGATTACTTTTGCAAATAAATATGATGTAACTTATTGGATTTGGTTGGTATGATGTCGACATGCATCAGTTCGATCAAGGCGTAAGATGGAGAGGGGCTGCAAGCGATACATTTAGAGTGAAAGTTTTTGACGGCACTTGAGTGTAATGCGTAGTGATCCTTCCATCTTGCTGGATGGATGAATAGGTTTCATTCATATCTCCTGCACATTCACTAGTGCAGAATCTATAGCATTTTAACCCATATACTGTACAGTTTAGTACTGACCTTGTGTGTCCTCTTGTTCTTCTGAGGTGAATATTCTGGGAGAACTCAGCCGCTCACCGGCACATATTTAGCTCCACACAACTGCCGAAGAAATCTCTTTCACGGACAAGTCTGGAAATGTTTCGCTAAATTACTCATTCATCAAATATTAATGGAAGTTAATGTAAAAGACCAGTTGTATGAAAACTTGACTGCTCTGCATGTCCTACATGTCTCATTGCCAAACAGCTACTCTCTCTGCTAATATCCATCCCCCTGTCTTTGATAACCACTTATCCAGTGGAAGCAGGAAACACCTTGGCTGGGATGCCAGTCCATTGCAGGGCAGCTCACTTACACACATCATTACACAGTACGGGAAATGTAGACAAACCCTTTCATCCAATTGCATGTTTTTTGACTACAGGTGGAAACAAGAGTTCTCATCCTTACTGGTTGAATTTGATTGATAGTAAAACATACAAATTAAAACAACTTAAACGTTATGACTTTAAGGCACTCGGAGCGCAGACAAAAATGCAGGATGCTAGAAGGCGAGGTAAGTGCAGCCTGACAATACAATGACCGGACTGGGGGAACAAACTGAAACGTGGACTAAATACATTGGATTAATGATGGTGACAGGAAACAGATGATGAACACGTGGAATCCACACGGGAATAACGAGGGGGCGTGGCTCACGGAAGGAGCGGACGATCGGGGCAGGACAATAAATTTCACGTGCTGTGTTGCCTTCTTTATTTGTTACCCCAGTGTCAATAATATTAATATTTTATTTATTCCACGTATTCAGAGAGCTCTACTTAGTCAGTATTACCAGGATGTAATCAATGAATGTCAGTGAAATGACAGGAAGAACAGCAGTCAAGGGCACAGGTGTATAACTGTGAAGGTTAGTTGCTCGCTTCTCAGATGGACCCTTACTACAGTATTCCCCTGCAAGGGACTTCTGATTATATTGTTGTTTCATATGAGTGAATGGGAGATATCCATCCATCCATCCATTTTCCAAACCGCTTATCCTACTGGGTCGCGGGGGGTCCGGAGCCTATCCCCGAAGCAATAAGCATGAGGCAGGGAACAACCCAGGATGGGGGGCCAGCCCATCGCAGGGCACACTCACACACCATTCACTCACACATGCACTCCTATGGGCAATTTAGTAACCCCAATTAGCCTCAGCATGTTTTTGGACTGTGGGGGGAAACCGGAGTACCCGGAGGAAACCCCACGAGGACATGGGGAGAACATGCAAACTCCACACACATGTAACCCAGGCGGAGACTGGAACCCGGGTCCCAGAGGTGTGAGGCAACAGTGCTAACCACTGCACCACCATGCTAACCACTGCACCACCATGCTAACCACTGCACCACCATGCTAACCACTGCACCACCATGGGAGATATCATGTTGAATAATTATGGCAGCTATGTGAAGACACCAGTCCCTGTAAACCAGAGGAACTTTGTGGGTGTTAAGAAGCCCATGTACTGTAAAGGCACAGAGAACATGCAAACCCATTCAAGTCACTGTGGGGAAAACTTGCAAAACACTGAGCGACCATTATCTCTGTTAGCTGCCTATGTGCAATAAATATGAGGACGACGCTTCTGGTATGATGATTAATCTGGTATGCCGGTTATATTTTTACATTTTTATTAAATTCTAATGCCTTTGATGGATTCCTTTAAAATATTCAATCTGAGTGGATACTTTTGACTTTAAAGCTGAACACATACAAAATCTAGTGAACTAAACACAAAGTAAAAGCAAGGAAGTCCCTATCAAACGTCTATGTCATATATATATGTATGTGTGTGTGTGCGCATGTGTGTGTGTGTGTGTGTGTGTGTGTGTGTGTGTGTGTGTCTGTGCACATTTACTTATTTATTTCGAAAACCTTACCATGAAATACTCCCTGATTATAGCAACGGAAGGCTGTCGGACATTAAGGTTGACAACTTTCACGTACTACCCAGGAAAGTCAAACTGGGGCAAAAATGCAAATAGGTTGGTGGTTACAGTTTCAAATGCAAGAAACGTTATTTCTCCTCAAATCCAATAGCTCAATTTCTATAGATTTAGCTAAGATATACAGCATGTCTAAAATCCATCAGAGAAAACAATCTTCTAGATGCAATTGATCAATGTTAATGAGACAGATGGTGAATGACACCTTTCTCTGATCACGATGGCAGGTCACTGTTCAGTCGGGGCCACCTGGGTTTCACGGCGATGGGCAGAGACATCAGGATCTCGACCACCGGCCCTGGCTTGCTGGCACTAGTCTCCCATCAGGCGGCTGCCACACGAGCAGATGCGTGCGATCATCTGACATCTCAGACTGCGGTCTCCTTTCACACCACCTTCTTTTTGTTCCCATGACGAGGAAGGAAGTTAATGGACCTGTGCACTTGTTCTCACAGTCTGATTAATTCCTGCTCAGGGACAGTTCAGTAAAGTGTTCTGTAACGGTTACAATTTCTGTCAGTATAAACTTACTTTCAGTGCAAGAGTTTTACTTGGAGCTGACACAATTCAACCTTTAAAGGGTATGGCTACGAGAGGCATACAGATACCTAAAAGCAGGCTGGGAAAAACAAGATAACCTATATTTGTTTTATTCTGGAAATAACCAAGTCTGTCCATAAATCATTCAAATTAGCGCAGTTCATCATTGTGAAGTTTATCAAAAAGTGCATTAAATGATTTTTTTTTTTTAAGAGACATGAATATGTCAGTAAAACTGACCAAAACAGAATTAATCAATAGATAAGTTACAGAGCAGTGAGTTAGGTGCAATACGGGGGATCCCTGGAATCCTTAAGGACAACAGAACAATAAAAAGATGGAGAGCAGAGGATAAATGCAACCATGGAGAGGACCAGAGACAAATAAACTCCAGAGCAGGTTGTATAATATCCAATCAGGGCAAGAGCAGGTAATGCTGGGATAAGAGCACTAATGTCTTACCTCACCGAAATCCTTGTGGTCAGGAGCCATTTTCTGTTCAGTAACTTTATAAAGAGGCTCTGATGTAGCGTTATACCCTGACCTTAAATACAAAGTGTGTGTTCCAGTCATGGGTGTAAGCAGATGGATTATATTGTTATTAGTCAATATGACACGGCTGTCTTCTGTATAACAAAATAAGCAGCGTAGGGGAGAAGGCTATGAAAACGTAAGACTAAGACAAACTGGTGAGAGTCTATTTAAAACCCGGATGGTATTTTACATTGTACTCTACATTTGCCAGGGAGTCCAAGCGATTTCAGGGCTAGTATGTACTTGTAGATCTTGCTGCTGCATCTTTCACAAGCCGATTACACTTTATGGATGAATTTGCAGAGCCACAAGTTAAAACAGGGTTTTTGAGCATTGACAGACACTTCTCTAAACTTAGCTATGTCTTACAGATTAAGGAAAGACCTTAATATAAGAGTGAGCTCTTTCTCATCAATTCTAATACCACAGTATTTCATGGAGGTTGCTGCTACTTTGACCCGAAAGCCACAGCGATCCGGTATAAAGTCTGAGAATGCAAGAAAGTAAGTAAAATTTATGTATAAAGCACAGACAAAGGTTACAAGGCACTGAACAATATGCAAAGTATGTTTGTAACTTAGCACCTGCCTACTGTGTGTTTGCGTTACGCTACAGTAAATCAATACGAAGAAGGCATCCAGTCCATGACAGTATTGTGTTATATAGTCCTTCAGACTTACAGTATAAGTTGAGATGTTTCACTTCAGTTTGACAGAAATGGGGACACGTGTATAATCTGTGTGTTGTCAGTAATTAACATCATTCTTACGTATGATAGCCTCGAGGTGCAGCATGCAATGGGCAAAGAGTAGTTAGCCCAAAGCAGAGTCCTGCGGATTCAGTATCTGTTTAATTAATGAGTACTTCAACAGCTCAGAGAAAAGACACAGACCAGAAAATCCCCATTTACTGACGCCAATGAAATTCTCCAGTCTGCACAAGAGAATATGATGATCTCTGGTGTGAAAGTGGCACTTAAATCCAGGCACAAGAGCAAAGGTATTAGAGTAGGGGAGTAGCATGACATTTATTATGTTGATGAGTCCTGTTTCAGTGCGCTTAGCGTGGCCCTTACTATCACCAATTATATTAGAAAAGGATGTTGACCTAGTGTCACGATCCGGAAATAATGGAGACGGCGATCGTGCGGGAAACAGGCAAGGGAAACCAGGTACGGGGAATAACGGGGTTTTATTATAGTAACGGGGACTAGGGAGCATCGGACAGGGACTAACAAACATCCACAATGACGGACAAGGGTAACAGGCAAGACCAGGACTTAAAACAGGACAAGACTAAGCAAAGTAATCAGACAAGGCTGGAGACAATCAGGGACGCACACGCGGGTAATCAGGGGGCGTGGCACACACGAGGAGCCGACGAGCCGGGTCATGACAGAACCCCCCCCCAAAGGCGCGCTTCACCGGGCGCGCCAGGGAGGAGGCGACGAACGGGACACAGGAACCGGGACCGAGAAAAGAACAAAACTAACGAGAGACCGGAAACAGGACAGAGGCACAAAACATAGCGAGAGACAGAACGTAAGACACGACTCGACACAGGACCGGGAAAGCGGAGAGACAGACCAGGAAGGGAGAGATAGGAGGGACAGGCGGGACACTAGGAGCGGGAGTGCAAGGAGGGAACATCGGGAAACGAGGAGCAGGAAAGGGCGGAACAGACGGGCGAGGAACAAAAGCAGACGGGGCAAAGACATGAGGTACGAAGGCAGAGGCATAGGGCGAGAAGGAGGGGGTACCAAGGGGAGCCCGAGGGAGCCCCAGCGGGCGACGGGAGGCAGCCGGAGGGGCCGCAGGCGGCCGGGAGGCCGGAGCCGGAGGGGACCCCGGAGGGGCCGAGGAGACAGGGCGAGGGACCCGCGGAGGGGCCAGGGAGGGAGCAGGAGGGAGCACCAGGGAAGGGGACGAGGGAGTAGGAAGGGGCCAGGGCGAAGGCCCGGAGGAGGGGGGAGCCGCAGCAGGCGGCGACGTCTGGGAAAGGGCCGGAGGTAAGGGCCCCGCAGGCGACCGAGGAGCCGCCGTCGGGGAACCCCCAGGCGACCGACCAGGACCCAGAGAGGGGAGCGAGGCAGGGCGACGAGGCACCGGAGAGGGACCTGCAGGCGACAGCCGACGCGGAGGGCCAGGACCCGCAGGCGCCAACCGAGCCCCAGCGCAGGCGAGGGAGGGCGAGCCAGGGGGCAGGGCGGGCGGGACCCCAGCCCTGCGTCTGTGTCCCCTTCCCCTGCGGGACACAGACAAGCCGACCCTGGTTCGGGGTCGATCTCGCCGGGGCGAGGGACTAGGGGTTACGAGTTCTGTCCCCGAGGGGTCCCATTCCAGCTCCTCCACCTCCGAAGAGGGAGGAGCCAAGATGGAGTTGTCCAGGACCACCTCGGGGACTAGGACAGGGACTGGAGCTGCTGCAGGCGGAGGGGGCGCCTCTGGAGCTGCTGCAGGCGGAGGGGGCGCCTCTGGAGCTGCTGCAGGCGGAGGGGGCGCCTCTGGAGCTGCTGCAGGCGGAGGGGGCGCCTCTGGAGCTGCTGCAGGCGGAGGGGGCGCCTCTGGAGCTGCTGCAGGCGGAGGGGGCGCCTCTGGAGCTGCTGCAGGCGGCTGCAGAGGGGGTGCCTCTGCAGGAACTGGAGCGCGGTCAGGAACTGGAGCGCGGTCAGGAACTGGAGCGCGGTCAGGAACTGGAGGTGGCTGCAGTGGGGGCGCCGGCCCGGGAGCTGCAGCAGGCGGCTGCAGAGGGGGCGCCTGCCCTGGAGCTGCAGGTGGCTGCAGTGGGGGCACCTGCCCTGGAGCTGCAGCAGGTGGCTGCAGTGGGGGCACCTGCCCTGGAGCTGCAGCAGGTGGCTGCAGTGGGGGCACCTGCCCTGGAGCTGCAGCAGGTGGCTGCAGTGGGGGCACCTGCCCTGGAGCTGCAGCAGGTGGCTGCAGTGGGGGCACCTGCCCTGGAGCTGCAGCAGGTGGCTGCAGTGGGGGCACCTGCCCTGGAGCTGCAGCAGGTGGCTGCAGTGGGGGCACCTGCCCTGGAGCTGCAGCAGGTGGCTGCAGTGGGGGCACCTGCCCTGGAGCTGCAGCAGGTGGCTGCAGTGGGGGCACCTGCCCTGGAGCTGCAGCAGGTGGCTGCAGTGGGGGCGCCTGCCCGGGAGCTGCAGCAGGCGGCTGCAGAGGGGGTGCCTCTGCAGGAACTGGAGCACGGTCAGGAACTGGAGGCAGTGGGGGCGCCTGCCCTGGAGCTGCAGGCTGCTGCAGTGGGGGCGCCTGCCCTGGAGCTGCAGGCGGAGGGGGCGCTTCCGGAGCTCTCCGGAGCTTGATCAGCCTCCGGAGGTCTTCAGCCATCCTCTCCAGATCTGAATACGGGGATTCTGGAGTGAAAGAGGCGAAATCCTGCCCTAGTTGCACTGCGAGCTTTTCCCCCTCCGGAGGGCCCTGTGGGGCCGGTTCTCCCATCACCCTCCAATACAGTCCTTGGAGGGTGAAGTACCTGTCAGCGAGGATCATGGGTGGCGGCGGCAGCGAAGACGGCTGCGCAGGCGGCGGCGGCCGCACGGGAACGGGGTCCGCCGGCAATGGCGGCCGCACGGAAGCGGTGTCCGCCGGCAATGGAGGCCGCACGGGAGCGGTGTCCGCCGGCAATGGCGGCCGCACGGGAGCGGTGTCCGCCGGCAATGGCGGCCGCACGGGAGCGGGGTCCGCCGGCAATGACGGAGGGAGGTCCTCCGTACGGGCGATCGCCGTTCTCCTCCGTCTCCCTCGCAGGCGCCTGGCGGTTGCGGGAGGCGGCGCGATGTCCGTAAAAACGGACGGTGGAAAAAAGGCTTCTGGCTCCGGGTAGTGGAAGGGCTCCTCGTCCTCGTCCTCACTTGAGAGCCAGTACTTCCACGCAGGATCGGGGACGCGTGTGGTCGGCCCCCGGGCTGGAGGTAGGGCAGGTACCTCCCTCTCGTCCTCCGCCGGAAGCCAAAGCCTGGAGAGCGAGCAGGCGCCGAGAGAGATCGGCTCTTGAGGGAGCCTCTTCCTTTCTCTCTGCTTCTTCTTTGGGTCCGTCATTCTGTCACGATCCGGAAATAATGGAGACGGCGATCGTGCGGGAAACAGGCAAGGGAAACCAGGTACGGGGAATAACGGGGTTTTATTATAGTAACGGGGACTAGGGAGCATCGGACAGGGACTAACAAACATCCACAATGACGGACAAGGGTAACAGGCAAGACCAGGACTTAAAACAGGACAAGACTAAGCAAAGTAATCAGACAAGGCTGGAGACAATCAGGGACGCACACGCGGGTAATCAGGGGGCGTGGCACACACGAGGAGCCGACGAGCCGGGTCATGACACCTAGCTGTAGTGATTACTTTTATAGTTTACTTGGCTGTCTTTCCCAAGAAAGATAAAATATCACTAATTTCACAGAGTGCAACTTGTGTTTTAATCACTGAAAAAGATACATAAATGTCTGACTACAGTTTGCATTCCATCTGCATTTTTTTTTATTCTTTTTTATGAGTAGCAGAATATTTATTGTAGAGGTCAGAGTGGAAGAAAATTTATCAGTAAGTTCCGCTGTTATACTCTTTAATTATATCAGCAAGGACAAGATTTAGGGTTTCATTATGATGATGAGTAGGTCCTGCATTACATTTTAAAAAATTAATTCCAAGATATTTGCCATTGATTTAAGATTAACACTTACATTTTTCATATAAATGTTGGAATCCACTATATTTAAATTGTAATTGTTTCAGTCAGATACAATTGATGCGACAATATCAATGCTTGCGAATTTAACTAACACTGGTCATTCTCTCCGCTTGGATGGAGTTGATTATGGTCTAATTATACTAATCTTGTGTTTTAAATATAACATATAATGAACTTTAAAGGCTCATTGACAGGTTTGTTGTTAAATAAATTGGTTTGAAATGTGGAGTGTAGAACTGGCTGGACACTGGCTGAGACTTACATTCAATAAATCACTTCACATTCATCTTATCATTTTACTGGGGCTACACTAGAGGAATGTATATTTGGTAGCTCAGCTCAGTAATACTCTAAGCATAATGTTAATGCTGCCTAATATTTGGTATACAGCCCAGATGAGTCCTTATAACAGAATTATCCTCTTGGCCAAAATAGAATAAAATAACACAGGCAAGGTAATGTCTTATGCACCACCTAGCAGTCACTTGAAGAATTGCAGGCAGCCTGGAGAATAGAGTACTGTAGTAGGCTCTGTGCAAAAGAGCACATTTCAGGATTAGAAACGGCATTCCGGAATCTACAGGTGGAAGGCAGGGAGCAACCCAGGATGGGGCTCCAGCCAATCGCAGGGCACAGACAATAATAATAATAATAACAACAATAACGGTAAAAATAATAATAATAATAATAATAATAATAATAATGGGGCGGCATGGTGGTGCAGTGGTTAGCACTGTTGCCTCACACCTCTGGGACCCGGGTTCGAGTCTCCGCCTGGGTCACATGTGTGTGGAGTTTGCATGTTTTCCCCATGTCGTCGTGGGGTTTCCTCCGGGTACTCCGGTTTCCCCCCACAGTCCAAAAACATGCTGAGGCTAATTGGAGTTGCTAAATTGCCCGTAGGTGTGCATGTGTGAGTGAATGGTGTGTCAGTGTGCCCTGCGATGGGCTGGCCCCCCATCCTGGGTTGTTCCCTGCCTTGTGCCCATTGCTTCCGGGACAGGCTCCGGAACCCCCGCGACCCAGTAGGATAAGCGGTATGGAAAATGGATGGATGGATAATAATAATAAAGGTAATAATGATAATACATTTATGTGTAACATGCATTTATCATGCCTTGTAGCTCCTGTATCTCCACAATTAGAGCTTTGTGCAACTCAAAGGTCTTGGGTTCAAGAGAAATAATTGAGTCGTGAGTTTTTCTTAAACACTTCGAGGCTGCGTGCAGTTTTTATATCATTGTATATCATTCATTCTTATATCAATGTCATTCCTTAATCTCTAAGACATAGCTACGTTTAGAGAAGTGTCTGTCAATGCTCAAAAACCCTGTTTTAACTTGTGGCTCCGCAAATTCATCCATAAAGTGTAAACGGCTTGTGAAAGATGCAGCAGCAAGATCTGCAAGTACATACTAGCCCTGAAATCGCTTGGACTCCCTGGCAAATGTGGAGTAGAATGTAAAATACCAACCGGGTTGTAAATAGACTCTCACCAGTTTGTCTTAGTCTTGCGTTTCTCATAGCCTGCTCCCCTACGCTGCTTATTTTGTTATACAGAAGACAGCCGTGTCATATTGACTAATAACAATGATATACTGGCAGGATGTCCCGCCAAATAGGAGCTCGACAGCAAAACGCATGGGCTCCCATGTGTTTCAGTTTGCCACATAGTTGTTGAAGCACATGATATTAACCAAATTAAAAGTCCCTATTATATTTGCATGTTATTTTTCTATATAGTTAAAAACAAACAATATTAAAAGTATACATTATATACTATATAAAGCTAATGGCTTTGAGAATCACATTCTGCATGAATGTTACCTTAGTTTGAACAACACAGAATGATTGATCTGTTGTCATGTAAACTAGTCCAGTGCTGCAAGAACTGCAGTTACTCAGAAATCGGGAAGATAATGAAGCTGTTCATTGTAAGACAATAAACCTTTGTTAAGTAACAAGTAGCAACTCACCCAGTGAGAGTGTTTATGTCTTTGAACTTTGTACCTTTGTCATTAATATACGCCAAAGCCATCAAGCTCATTGGTAAAGATTGTCTTCGTTAATATATCAGTAATAAGCACAAAACAGGGGTTCTATAATTAAACTAAAATCCCATTGTAAGGTATAGAGCACAATATTGCACGAACATGCAGACGATCCCTGAAAGATCCAAAGCTGCCTCATCCTGTGACTGGACCAGAGGGAAAACCCGGAAGCTTTAGTAAGCTAAGAAAATACCAAACACAGGTCTTTATGTTGCACGTGTTGCAGTTAGAGAGTATGATTATGCAGTACAGAGAGAGAATTCTGTGTTTGATGGTAGGTGAAACGTCAGAATGACGTTTTCATTTCTTGTCACTCCGTAACATTATTGGTTGCCCTGCTGTGTTTGATGAGCTCTTTGAAACAAAGTACGACGGACAGATTCTGTGTCAGCTGCATTTGTTTATTTATGCATTTATCTATCAGTGTCACAGTGCTTTTGGGGGTTTTGCTGGTTACATAATGTAAATTACTTTGTTTTATATGTCCAGTTGGGACTTTCTTTTTAATAAAAACACTGGGAAATGAATGGCAGGCCAGATGATTTCTTAAATGAAAAGCCTGCAGTGCGTTACAGCTCCCAGACTGTTTCCAGTCTTATGCCAGCCAGTGACATTATCTTCTGAACTGGATCTCTGAACCAGAGAGCTGATTTGCGGGGAGAATGAATTAGCGTACCAGATAGCTTACTGGCTGCTATTACTAAACCGACTACAGAATAACGTAGAAACTCAGTGCCAAATCTTACTAACCATTGTGATAATATGACACAATTTATTCCCTTGCAAAACTGATTTGTTTCAAATTTCTTTCATTCATTAATCTGAATGGTACCTGCGACTACAAAGCATATAGATAGAATCATAAAAATGTCTTTTTTTTTTCAGAATAATAAATTGATGCAAAATAAATAGTAGATATAATGTGGGATATTATTGATTGGCTAATTCCATCTAGAAAATATCTTTACTTTTCAAACAATTAAAGTCATACTAAGGTTATTCTGCATGAAAAAAAATTCAAAGCAAAATATATCAGCAGGTTTTCTGATGATATCTGTAAATATAAAGATGCTGCTATTTCAATTAAACCAAATGCAGCGACGTGTTATTTGACAAGAACACAAAAAACTGGTCAAGGTAATGGGATTCTGCAAATATCACCTGGAATTCCTAGATTCATAGAGTGGGGTGCTTGTGGGATAGTTTTCATTGACTGACCAGGTCATTAGTTTGTGTTTTCTTTTACCACCTGATGTGTTTTTCAGGTTATTATCATACCGAAGAATAAATTATTTCTAATTAGACATAATCCGATGGGACTGGCATGCATTTGAAGCAAATGAGAGCAGAGGTGGAAATTTCAGGTCCAGAAAGTAAAAATCCAGACCAACATTTTGTTCCAACCAGCCAGTTTAGTCCTCTGTGACTGTCACTCTTTATGCTCAGCTGGTTGGTTGAAACAAAATCTTGGTCTGGATTTTTACTTTCTAGACCTGAACTTTCCACTTATGTATGAGAACAACGATGGTTGAGACTGGCAGTCTCCTAAGACCATGACTTCCTTCATGCTTTATAGCGGGACCTACATATACAGAATTCTTTAAACATACAGCAAATGGAAACAAGTATTTCCAACTTTGACTCTTAAGTGCATGAGTCTATATAACTTCTACTCCTCTTAATAGACTTGTCCAAGAAGGACTGTTTCCCCATCTTCAGACCACTCTGGTCTTACAAGGAACTCAACTTTGAAGCTTGATTATCTGCTTTCCACACATCTTATATAACCCTCTTTGATCCCAGACTTGTAGGAAATGAATTCTCTTGGTCAACATGGAATAAAACCAGGTAATTTTCCAAAGATTCACATGGCTTCCTACAAGCATCTGAGAGTATGTTGCTTTTAAATGGTAATGAGAAAAATATGATATATTTTGTATTTTGATGTATGTATTAATGTGCAGATGCTCCCCGGGTTACGATGGGGGTTACGTTCCGATAAACCTATTGGAAAGCGAAAATATAGTAAAGACAAAATGCATTTTTATGCAGTACACCTAACCCAACAAACATCATAGCCTAGCCTAGCCTACCTTAGACATGCTTAGAACACTTACATTAGCCTACAGCTTGGCAAAATCAAGGTGTTGATCATCTTCTGTAATTTTTGAATAATGTACAGAAAGTGAAAAACAGAATGGAACTGGAATACCCATCATGAAGTCGAAATATAGACCACTGTAACCCGGGGAGTGTCTGTATACATGCTACATATATTTCAGACAAATCTATATCACTGAAAGTTCACTAATTTATTTCTTTCCAATGCTTCATTAGTCACACAAATTATACAAACTTCCAACCACACACACCCCTCCAGGGGTGCTGGACAAATGGATACACTCTGACCCTAATCTTTGATCTCACCTGTCTGTACATACAGGGATGTGTGTCTGTGCATGTCTAATAGGAGGGCGAGATAGGATATGTGATGGCTGAATTTCATTAAAGTATCTGGGTAGGGTTAGGACTCTGTGCCTGTAATCAGAAGGTCGCTGGTTCAAATTTTGTGGCTGTCAGAGTGAAGTCATAGTTGAGCCCTTAACCCTAATTGCACCAGAGACTCTGATTCTTAGTTGTATATTGCTTTGGACAAAAGTGGCTGCTGAATAAATGTGATGAGATCTAGAACACTTCTCTCAAGATGACAAAGTAACTTGTTCCAGCTCTGCCAATAAGGCCATTCAATGTCAGAAAACTGTGCACTTTAGTGGCAATAAATACATATAATGGAATGCAGAGACTAAATGGTTGAAGTGCTTGAAGAGGGCATGATGCAAGTTGCATTCATGCGGTTGCCCACAAGACACCAAATGCATGTATTTCACAGTGGCCCAGTAGTAGAGAGAGACACATTAGACATTTACGTACTAAGGGCAGTTGGCACAGTTATCATTTTTAGTGCATAATGCTTTATTTCTCGATGATAGCTTTGAAAAAGATTGTCCACGTCACAATGATCTCCCCACAGAGCCTTCCCTTCCAGTCGCAGCACTTAAATCATTTTCAGCAGGTTGGAAGAAGCAGGGAGGCCTTATTGATGCATGTGCTTGCATTAAATAGAATTTATTTACATTATTAATTTTAAGAAAGAGTAAGGTCTTGATTTAAAATTCCTTGCAAGTAGAGCCATGCATTTCCTGCAAACAGAATTAGTGAGGTGGAGCTTATGGACTGCAAAGGGGCCTTTTTCAACCCCTACTTTCTCCCAGATGTAAGACAAGCCACTTGCACAGAAGGGAAGGCAACACATTAAAGGATTTTGTCATTTGTGCTCTGGGTCACTGGCTCCAACCTGAATAGCCCAGATGGCTAAAGGGTTTGGGTCCGGGACTGAACTGAGAGCCAGTGCTGCCTTCGTACTTCAGAGCGGTAATTGGCACTTCAGCCCGGTCGTTCATGGCAGATATTCAGGGAGCAGTGTGAGGGGGCCACCTCTCAAAAATGAAAGGTCTCTGAGGAGGGAAAAGATCTCACTCTCCATCACAGTAGAAAATGGAGGAATTCTTCTGAAACATCCCCAACTGAAAGTCATCTACCAAGAGTGGCCTGATTATACACTAAAAGACTGGAGTTCAAACTAGGTGATTTCCAGTTCTGGGTCAGGATTCTAGAGGCTTAGGAACAGTAGACAGTATCTCCTGCAGCCAGTACTGAGTCCCTGTGGAAGGTCATGTTACTGTAGATGTTGCACATTTGTAATTGGAAGTGTCACAGGTTAATTTAACTTTATATTATTTGAATATATTTATCTTTAGCGAATGTTTTTGATTGAGACAGGAAGTTTCTTTCCTACTGCTGTGTGACTAAACTAACACTTCAAGGATGGGCTACGTCTTCATAGCACTGCTACGGACCTTCTGAACCAGGACTTCAGTCCCAAAATGGATTCCCTGCAACAACTTCTACTAGTGGACATGGCAGAACCAAGCGACCAAGACACTCACCCCCCACAAAATCTCCTCATGGTCGCTAGAAATCATGCAAGGCAGAGACCACTAGAGGGCACCAGTGAGCAGCCAAAAGCAGTAATTTTTGCAGCTCTGCACTCATCCCCATGAGCAGACCTGCTGATTATTACATCACGAGGTCGGTATTTGAGTCTGTTGGGCCTATTTAATGGTGCTGAGTCATCAAAGTCAATCTTTGGAGTGCTTGAAATTTACTCTTTTGTCAGTTTTTCTTTCTATTGGACCCTGGACCTCAGAGGTCCTGTTGAATTGTTTGTCTTTTAGAGAAGGAAACTCGTTTTAGTTGAAGACTCTTGGGGACAATTTGTTTGTACTCATCTTGCAGTTTTTTTTCTATTTCGTTTGGAATTATCGATATTACGAAGTGCGTGTGAGTTCATTTTGTTGTTTTGTGGTTTTCTGTGGATGCGCTTGATCAGCTTGACTGAAACTGAAGACATTTTGTGTAGCGCTGACTTACCAGGAAGCCAATTGATGTGATTAGCGGAGCCAACTTTGGCAATTTAATGAGTCAGTGGTTCAATTTACTGTGGCCCTTCAGGGCCAATAGGCCCGCATACCCACAGTATGGACCCCTGACCCTGTTCTTTATCCATCTTAATGGTCAGGATCAGGAAGGTCACTTCAGTACTTGAGTGAAACTCCCATGACATAAGTTTGAGCTGCAGCCAGATCATTTCCTGACTGAATGGTCAAAGGCAGCCTGCATCATCCCATACCCTGGAGTGGGCAGTTGCCATATTAGAGCAAGTGTCCAGTTTGCCTGGACAGAACTCAGTATGGTAGACTATTCAGGAACTCTTTGATCCTCCATCCAGGGCCTAGTTGGTGACCAGACACCTGATTCCCTTCCAGAGAGGGAAGACACTCAGCGGCCAAGTACACAATTGAGTGTAGAGGCATAGTGGCTGAAAGTATCTCAGCTTTAGAGCCAGCTTAGCTTCAACATAGATCACTCTAGTACTGAGATGCTGCTGAAGGGCCTGATTATATGTATCTTGCGTGTTAAGTAAGGGCTGCGCTTAAGCTGTGCAGAGTGGCAGGTCTCCAGGAGCAGGGTTGGGTAGCCCAGCTCCAGTGGAACTAGAGATATACTACACTCACAACTTTGTCTAGAAACTCAGGGGAACCTATGCAGTTATGCTCATCCCAGCTTAATCAAGAGGAGAGAGCATGATGAATGGGGCGTGAATGATGAATATGAGGAACGTTATTGTCCATTGTTTTGTATTGCGCCACATATTTGCAATGAAATGCCCTGACGTCTCTAACAAGGGCTGATCTTCCTGGTTAATTTATTGCACTTGGTTTTCGAAGTTCAGCACAGCTGAGCCGGTACTGAGTGAAGCACAGAATAAAGGAATGGACGTCCCTGGTGCAATTTTGACAGCACTCAGAAAGCCTGGAGAACTGCCTGTTTGCTTTTGGAGGAGAGCTGAAAAAGCACCCATGTGTGCAATTTGTGTGAGTCAATCAGCTGGGCGGTTTGTCATAAACGTCGATGAATAGGGCGATGTGAGGTTGCCTAATAGGCTGATGCAGTCATGGAGCTTAAAACTGCTTAACTCCTTCGGTGTGTTCAACGGACTTCCAACCATTCATCCTGGACAGTCATGAAGGGAATCTTAGTATCACAAGGTCGGCGTAACCCCTAAACAGGGTGCCAGTCCATCACAGCTCACACACTCACATGCACACAGTGTACGAATGTGACTTTAAGATATCAGATATAAAATTCACCACCAGCTAAAGCTGATTTTATTCAAGTTTACCTTTGTCTTTTTCTAATTGTATTCACTCTCATCTTTGTGTAAAATAACAGTTTCTAATGCTTGCATTTAGCCATGGTCGTACCTACAACTAATTATCTTTGGTAATTGACTCATATTATGAATAAGAAAAAAACTGGTTTTCTGACAGATATGCTCTGAAATCGGTTGGACACGTTCACACATTCTTAAATTACAGAGAAAATCGACACCAGTTGCGAAATCACTTTCTGACACGTACATGTTTGAGTTCTGCTTCGACTGAAGCCTCAAGTTTGTGATTTGGTGGGGATGGCTGGAGTGGTTAGAAGATAAATTTTCAATATTACCCGTTTCATTTCTGCATTTATTAGCCTCTTAGTGCTAGATGACATGGCATGAGCATTATGGAGGTGTTGACAGCAAACTGAAATGAGTGAGTCTTAACAGACCATATCTGTCGGACAGTACTGAACCAAAATGGATATGGGGCCTGTATGAGTACAACAAATCATGCTCCTGCATACAAATGTACAAGATTTCTCAAAATGACAAACGCACCTCATCGTGAAGCCCTTCGAGAGAGTCCTTCCACAGAAGTTTCCACTAAAGGCAATGTTTTATTTAAAGAGCTCCTCATGCTTCAATCCATTTTATGGAAAGGGGAGCAATGTCGATGAGTTCAGGTGATCTCCAGGATAACTGATGAGTCTGTGCCTGCAAACATTGGTTAATGAAACAGTGCTTTGACTGGCCAGTGTTGTGAATTTTGCTTGTTTTGGAATGTACTCTGGTCATGCTTCCTTGGTTTAACCTGGCTGTCCAGTTCCTATGTCCTGTCAATCTAATAGACCTCAAAACCTATTAAACCATGTTAACCATCTATACAACCAACCCATACAAACTTACAGGAAGGCTGCATGCAAATATGATGCCAAACATATTTTGTAAAAAGTTTAGGTTTCACAAGCCAGAGCAGAGAGATGGTGATGTTCTCAGATGATGAAGATCGATTTCCCACACCGATGCTCCGATCAATTTCTTCTCCTCGCCAGCATTAATAAGACAATTTGGCTACAATGTTTTTTCATTTCATTTTTATTGTGTTGATGTTTGACTATAAATGTCTGACCAAGAAGCCTGAAAACCAGCCCATGCATACTCTGGGTTCCAAAGTCCCTTTAACTCTGCAGTGATCATTCTCACATTACCCTTGAGTCATGTGGAATCTTTAAGTGCATTGACTTGATTATCACCAGTCCCACAAGATTTTAGGCTGAACGGGTGATTTATCAGCTGATTTAATGAAGAAATGTCACAACAGTATTCTGTGATTTGGTCTCTTTCGTAAGTGGTGTGCATTGAAAATAGTGAGCTTGACTTAATCACATTAAGGTAGATATAGTATACAAGTATACAAGTCTGTGGTAAGAAATGCAAAAATTTTGTGTGTGCGTGTGTGTGTGGGGTGGGGTTGCATAGATCATATTTGAGGACCCTCAAATGTCCCCTGAGTGTGGTAAAAACTAAAACTTCCTTACTTTTGGGGACATTTCTCAGGTTCCCATATGGATAACTTCAGTTTTATAAAAAATCTGGGGATGCTATAATAAATGAAAAATGCCAAAAGCCTTGTTTGGTTACTTTTGGACTTTTGGTTAAGGTTATGGCTGGTTGGGGGTTAAGGGTGTCATGGTATGTGTGCTTGCTTGCGTATGTGCGTGCATGCGTGCATGCGTATAGAGACCTGGGTTTGAGTTGCCAGCTGGTCTCTACATGTGTGGAGTTTGCATGTTCTCCCCATGTCATTCTGCTGCGTTCTCCACTTTCCCCACACAGCCCAAACACATGCATGCTAAGGAGAACTGGAGTTTCCACATTGTCCATAGATGTGAATGTGTGTGTATTCTGCAGTAGGTTAGTGCCGTATCCTGGGTTATTCTCTGCCTTGTACCTGTTGCTTCTGGGATAGGCTACAGACCCCTGTGACTCTGCATAGGACAAATTGCTAGGGGAAATAGATGATGATGATTATTATTATTGTCATTACTATTGGTACAGTTATTCTCTGAGAGTCATCTTGAATCAGTTTTTCTGAATTGCAGGTTTTGCATAGCCAGAACTGGAGTCGTAGCCCTGACACTTCTTCACTTGTTCATCCACAATTTCCTCCAAACAGGAGGTCAAGATCCCACAAACCTCATCATGTGATATCTTGTCAGTCTCTCAGCCCAAAGGAATGTGAAATGATGAATTAACATAACACTCCGACATCCTGTTTCTTGCCTCAACATCTCAAGGCTGTCGCCTCCTGCCCGCCACGTCCGCCTGATCCTCCTGCCTCCTCCCTCACGCAGCCTTCATGGGCCACACCTGATGCTTGTTGTCCCGTAGTAATCTATGTATGAAGGTACCTATTTGTCCTGTCTTGGTTAGTCCGGTCATTGACGTCATTCTTCCCCTTGCCTGTGCCCTACCTTTTGCTAGCCTCCTTCATTTGACCCCTTATGGTCCTGTGTTGTTAACCCCAATAGTCCCCCTTTGTTTACTTTACTCCTGCCCCTGAGTCGCTTCTTTCCCCAGTGTGACATACGCCTGTTATGAGTGGGGTTTTTTTTTACCCTCCACAAAAGCCTGAGTTCCTGTAGTCTGACATTTAGTTTTATTAAGTGGGGCAACAGGGAGTGATGAAGATGCTCTGAGTCTTGCTGTGCAAATTCTCATGGCAATTAAAAGAAGGGAGCCAACTTTCTTGTTGGCATTTTTTCCCCAGAATCCTGAATATTAAGGTAGCAGTCAAGCCCTCTACGGTATCGGCCATGGATCTGAAGTCGGTGTTACGTTAAATTACCCCAAGTAGATGACTCCTAGAATCACGATAAAACAGCGTGCTACATGGTTTTTGAGTATTTTTAAAGCATCTATGTACTTATTTATTTATTATTTTAAGCGTTTTTGAACTACCACACAAAAAAAAATATAGTTTTTAGATTGTAAATGTGCTAAAACGGCATACTTTATTTAATATGTTTTTTTATCACCGGGAAATTTACACTTCCGTAGTTCATACCGCAATGGCTTGACTTTTCCTACTGCTTGTAGCTCGTAACACTTACAGGGTGTGTTCTGTGGGTCCCTGAGCATGAAGGGTTACGTTTGATGCTTTTATCCAGTGGTGTAGGAGATAACTGAAATACAGCAATCTATTTTTGGGGGGGGGATGTATGAAGCCAAATTAAATATTTGGGGGACCCCTACATGCCCCCCCCCAAGTTACCATGACAAGTTATGGCTTGCTATTTTTACCCATGCTGAATAATCACACAGTCATTACTTACTAGTTAAATTGTAATGATTATTCCCTTGCCATTACCTTAGTACCCTGATTGCTTATGTTTGATTAAGCAGTATCTGCACCTACATACATTTTATCACCTTTGAATAATGGATCTGCTGCATTGTATTTATGGTTGCTGTCCACCACCTCATGTACTCAGTTTATCATACCTGGCTTGCAAGCTCATCACTTCTCATCAGGCTGTTTAAGACTCCAGCTACAAAGGATGAGGGAATTCCAGTGTTTGTAGTTTCACCCCAAATGTACTAAATCTGCGAACTCCCCAATAAAATCGGAGTAGAGTGCACTTGTCATACTGTGAACACTGTGAGCACTTTTTGCGAGTTTGATATGAGCGCTTCCAAACTGGGTAGCTGTGAAACACATTTCGGTTTGAGGTAATTTTATATAGCATCATTGCCAAGATGGTTTTCCTGATAAATGCATCACAGGCCGAGATTTAAAGCAGCTTTCCGGTCAGACATTATCAAATGTCTGAATGGGAAAAATGCCAGGAGAGAAAGGATTAAGAGAAGAGAGGGGAAAAAACTGGGGGTGAAAAAATTGGGCTATTTTTGGATAGAGCTGGGATTGAGATACGACGTTCTCTGGCTTGGATAGCACAGTAATTAGTATTGCTGCATTATGTCTCCAGCAGTGGATTAATAAAAATTGGTAAGGAGACACATGAAAGTCTTTGGAAGAAGATTGGATATTTTTTTGATCCATTAACCCAGGGCTGTCCAATCCTGCTCCTGGGGAGCTACCACCCTTCAGAGCTTAGGTACAGCCCTCATTTAACACACCTCATACAGATAATCAGTCATTTCAGTTATATCTAAGTATGAGAACCAGCTTAACGTCAACATAGCCGACTCTAATGCTGAGGTGATACTGAAGGACTTGATTATCTGTATCAGGTGAGTTAAATTAGGGCTGTACCTAAGCTCTGCAGGGTGGTATCTCTCCAGGAGCAGGACTGGGCAGCCCTGCATTAACCCAGATTCAGTACAATGTTTTACATGTTTCTTTAAAGAAAGTATAATGTTATCTCCAACCAGAATGGATGTTTACATAACTGATTTTCATATAATTATATATGAAAATGGCACGTTGCAAGGAATGAAGAACTCGAGGGCAGGCATTGTGCAAAACCAAAGGAGGTTGATTGAACTCAAAGAACAGACAATGGAAATAAACTGGATCTTGGGGGATCAAGAAATGGGTGGAGTGAAACCGGGAAGGGCACAGGCTTAACATCAATGACCGAACTGGGGAACAGAGGACTGGGAAGCAGGTAAATATGGGATTAATGAGGGATTACTGGAACCAGGTGCAGCTCATCAGGCCTCGTTAGGGAGGAGACTGAAGCGTCAGACATGCACGAAGTGACAAAAGCACTTTTGTGGGATTAATATAAAATATTTTAAAAGTCTTAGGAAAAGCCAGAATGTGTTTGGTTTAAGTTGTACAATGGCATTAATATAGTGCCATTGTATAAGTTAATGTTAACTCTTAATGTTTCATTTTCAGCTGATTCAGTATTTAATCTTAGAAGATTTTAATTTTGTTTGGAAGGTGTTATGTGGCTCCTGCTCCAGTGCTGCTTACACTTGCACCTTCATTAGAAGCTCAGCTTAGCTGCACTTCCTGACTTCCTGACCGCCACACGTTTGTAATGTGCTGTTTGTCTCACCCGTAAGTCTCCATGGACAAAGGCATCTGCTAACTAAAGTAAATGTTGGCGAAACTGAACTGAAGAAATGCTTCTCACTTAGATTGGTCGAAGTAAATGTTAGAGTGATGCACAAATTCAGCCATCAAAGACCGTCTTTTGGCGCGTGTAGCGATCAAATCCGATTTGCTTGCAAAAATGCTAAAGAGCAGGCCAACTACTATAATAAAAGAAGTAAAAAATGCCAGCATACTCAACATTAGTGCAAATATATATCCATCCATCCATCCATCCATCCATTTTCCAAACCGCTTATCCTATTGGGTCGCGGGGGGTCCGGAGCCTATCCCGGAAGCAATGGGCACGAGGCAGGGAACAACCCAGGATGGGGTTATATATCCAATATATATATCCAATATATCCAAATCAAAATATGATATAATAGAAAGAAAATTATATTTTACCATATAAATTAAAAATATAAACTGTAACCACCCAGAATAAATTAGTGTATTTTTTTCATCCATCCATCCATATGCCAACCGCTTATTCAGTATAGAGAACGTTTTGTGTTTGGTTGAATAGTGTTACTGGCACCAAAGTTATCCAAACACCTGTCTTCCTCCAACCATCTTCCAACTTCTTATCAAATCACAGAGAAGCAGGACACCCTGAATAGAATGCCAGCATAAGTTTCTAAAGGAAAATGAAAGAATCAGGCAACGCAAGTTGCATTCCATCAGCAGTAAAGAAACTCACTGGGTATCCTCACTCCGAAAGTTATGTAACTTAGTCCAATTAAAACTTTTCATTTCTGGGACTGCAGGTGGGTTGCATGAATATCACTGTATTCCAGTGCTGCATGAAAATCACTGTCCTCCAGTGCTGATTGCTAACCTCGCTTGATGAAGCCTGCAAAAAGATGAAGTAAAATGAGAGTGAAACTGGGTTAAAAACAGACTATCCATCGTGATTAATGATAGTAACTGTGGGTAATGTAGAACGATGGGCTGAACACCGAACGACTGGCCTTCGTTTGTCATTGTAGCCTCCAGACCTCAATCAATTCAAACATTTGAGGTTCTGACTCAAGATCGCAGGCCACTGAGAAAGAAGGAAAACCAGCAGGCAGAAGTAGCAAAGAAGCGTGCTTGGTGAGTCACTGCACGAAGCTTCCTTTCTGAGAGTCCAAAGCAATAAGGTGCAAGTTCAAGTGGCTGAATTTAAAGAGGCTTTTAAAAAAAAAGGTTTTATTTATTTTATGTTTCTGGAACTGTACATAAATCTTCTGTTTTACACATGCTTTTGGCTTAAGAGGGAGAATGGCTGCCGTTTTTTGAAGCACTTGCCCTCCACATTCGGCTGCCTTTGTATCTGATTTCGCTTCTCCTTATACATCATAACAGACTTCTACTCATACAGAAGAACAGGTCAGTGGTGGCACAGGATTTGTTAACAAAGCTTAGACAGAAAAAAAGCAAATATTGGGACACAGCTGCGCATCCTGAATCATTTCATAACAACATGGAGACAAATAACATGATGAGATTTACCCAAATGAAAAGGTACGGTCACTATACCGCAAAAAATATGCAGTGTTCTTATGTAGTCAAGCGAAAATGGGAGAGACCGGATAAGGTGGTATACGGCAGTAGTTTGGATACATAGTGGTCATTTCATTCAGCTAATGAACAGTGTGGTTCTTAAAAATACCATTTGGCAAGATAAGATGAGAAGTATGCTAGATGTCATAAACAGGGATTGACATAACCGCTACGCAAGTACACACTAGCAGTATGGAGGGTTAAATGCGCTGTTAATTTCTTGTCGTTGCAGCATAATTGCTTCTTCTCCGAGAGTTTTTTTACAATTATTCCATTGCACTTCTGTGAAGTGTGGGGTCAGTCACGCCCACGCCACACCAGATTGGTTTAGCAAATCAAATCCGATGGGTCAAAGTCCATTTCAATTAACTCTGAGCGAAAAACGGCCCGCGAATTCTCCGCACTACCAGAAGTGAATGTTCTGCTTGTCATGTTGGGCAGCTAGAATGGAACTGAATGAGAGGCAAATATCTTATCGTGCTAGTGTGACCACATCTTCAAGAAGTTTGCAAATGAATGACTGCTGGAAGTTTACAATGTAATTTCTGCTATTTCAGTGGCAAATGTAAATGACAGCAGGTTTTTCACTCTGATTGGCCGAGTTGTCATTATCAGCAACACAGAGTGAGGATATTAAAGAGTCAGGATTGGCCTTTTTTGATGCCACTACCCAATCCTATTACTCTGTTTAGCACATTGATTTCCCCCCTCATCAGCATGTTCAGTTTAAATAGTTTTGAGCCATATTCAGCACGTATATCAGGCACTGACAGTTGTTCACAGCATAGTCAAAGGCGTTTATTCCACAAGTCAGCATTAAAAGCTAACAAAAGGAGCCCTCAGGTATGATGGTGCTTGAGTGTTCAGATGCCAGTTAAAGAATCAGAAGGCCTTTCGAATACTAGCCACTGAATGACTATTCCTTGAGGAGCTGTTTGACACCCAAATACTACTCGATTAAGATATCGAGGATGGAATTAAATGTTGTTTTAGCAAGGTTAAGACTGGGACGGTCTGTAGGATATTAGAAGAACATAATCTGGAGGGAGATGGACACGCTGAGAGGATTTTTTTTTTCTTCATGAATCCATCAGACTGGTGCTAAATGATCTCCTCTAAGCCAGAGATCTTGTGCATTGAGTGATGTGATCAGCTGTGGCAGATTCATTCTTCGATGGCTGCTCTCTTTCTTTTAACATGATACACTTACCATTTTTCCATGCTTTTAGACTGTGGGGTTGTTGCAAATTTTGGTCTGTTTCGCTGTATTAAAAAAGAGTTTTCTGAATATGGCACTCAGGTTATCTTGCTGTTTCGGGATTATATGGCACTGTTGAAGAATTTTACTTATAAAACGTAAATGGCATTTGGCATATGTGAATCATTTCAGTCAGATCAGATGTCAAGTAGAGTCACGTAGCGTATTAAAGTACAGGTTTTGCCTTTTCAATACCAAGATACAAGAACCAGGTCAGTACAATAAAGGCGTGCAACCAAAAAAAATCAAAGCAAGAAACAAGTGTGTTACTTGTGTTACAAGTGAGAATTGCTGTCATGCCACCCATATACCTGTATACAGTGGCACAAAATAACATTCCCCTAGGATGTAACATACTTATAAAGAAAGAGTAGCTTTTAAACTGTTCTGAATACATTGTTATGAAAGGACTGCGGTTGAATGAATCAAGTAATTTGTTCACTTGCAATTCTTCAGAAGTCACTCAACAGTTTGAAAAATCAAATTTTATATATGAAAATAAAAAATGTGGCCTCCATCGAAATTTATTCAGTAAGTGAAATGTAAAATATTCTTATAGGTTTGCTTTCTGCAATACATATTTCAACACTGCCATCAAGCTGTCAAAAGGAAAACAGCAGCCAAAGCTTTTGATATTTCAGAATTACCACAAGCCTACTGAAAAATTTATTACTAGCACTGAATGAATTGCAAATGTAGTTTTACGTACGCGTATAGAAAAATACCTTAAGGAATTTGTGGAATAACTGAACCCGAAATCTAAAAAAGCTAAACAACCGGGGTCCCCATCAAAAATGCAGTTAATTTTCTTTTTCTGAAACATTTTTTTTAAAAGAGTCCTGAGATAAATTACTAATTTTCCTTGGTACCTGTGTTTCATGAAACAATGCAAAAATTGTTTACAATGTTAGTAATAAGTTAGTCTTACTTTCTCTTTTGTTAGTAAATTAATATGTAATATTACATTTGGAAGGAGACCATATGGACAGGGCTAGAACAGGTCATCAAACTCTTATAATTGCTCTAGGTTCCATCTGGAATAAATAGAGAACGTTGGTGCTCCAGGGTGCTGAAGAGCAGCCACTTGCCAATCAGCCAGAGCAGCATGGATAGCAGCCCCAAGGAATCAATGTGACACCTTCCCTTCTTTAGCGATGCTCTTGGCTGAGGAGGGGGTCCAGTCCGAAGTGTGTACAAATGGGATAAACCATAAACACTGATGTGCCCACACCCAAATTGGTGCTGTACCTGAGCAGATGAGGGATTGGCCTGCAGGGAAATGTCGTGATGAGAATTGGTGTCTTTGGTGATATGGGAACTGGGGTCCCCAATGATATGGGAATTGGGGTCCTCGGTGATATGGGAACTGGGGTCCCCAATGATATGGGAATTGGGGTCCTCAGTGATATGGGAACTGGGGTCCCCAATGATATGGGAATTGGTGTCCTCAGTGATATGGGAATTGGGATCCTCAGTGATATGGGAACTGGGGTCCTCGGTGATATGGGAACTGGGGTCCCCAATGATATGGGAATTGGGGTCCTCGGTGATATGGGAACTGGGGTCCCCAATGATATGGGAATTGGGGTCCTCGGTGATATGGGAACTGGGGTCCCCAATGATATGGGAATTGGGGTCCTCTGTGATATTGGAACTGGGGTCCCCAATGATATGGGAATTGGGGTCCTCGGTGATATGGGAACTGGGGTCCCCAATGATATGGGAATTGGGGTCCTCGGTGATATGGGAACTGGGGTCCCCAATGATATGGGAATTGGGGTCCTCGGTGATATGGGAACTGGGGTCCCCAATGATATGGGAATTGGGGTCCTCGGTGATATGGGAACTGGGGTCCCCAATGATATGGGAATTGGTGTCCTCAGTGATATGGGAATTGGGGTCCTCAGTGATATGGGAACTGGGGTCCTCGGTTATATGGGAACTGGGGTCCCCAATGATATGGGAATTGGGGTCCTCGGTGATATGGGAACTGGGGTCCTCAGTGGTATGGGAATTGGGGTCCTCGGTGATATGGGAACTGGGGTCCCCAATGATATGGGAATTGGGGTCCTCGGTGATATGGGAACTGGGGTCCCCAATGATATGGGAATTGGGGTCCTCGGTGATATGGGAACTGGGGTCCCCAATGATATGGGAATTGGGGTTCTCGTGATATGGGAACTGGGGTCCTCAGTGGTATGGGAACTGGGGTCCTCGGTGATATGGGAATTTGGGTCCTCGGTGATATCGGAACTGGGGTCCCCAATGATATGGGAATTGGGGTCCTCGGTGATATGGGAACTGGGGTCCCCAATGATATGGGAATTGGGGTCCTCGGTGATATGGGAACTGGGGTCCCCAATGATATGGGAATTGGGGTTCTCGGTGATATGGGAATTGGGGTCCTCAGTGGTATGGGAACTGGGGTCCTCGGTGATATGGGAATTTGGGTCCTCGGTGATATCGGAACTGGGGTCCCCAATGATATGGGAATTGGGGTCCTCGGTGATATGGGAACTGGGGTCCCCAATGATATGGGAATAGGGGTCCCCAGTAATATGGGAATAGGGGTCCCCGGTAATATGGGAATTGGTGTCCTTGTGTCAAGAAAACTACTTTAGAGTCAAGACACCTTTATTTATGGCAGAGTTAAAACACATCAAGTGTTAACCAAAGTGCTGCACAATAAAATCAGCCAAGGCATTAGAACATTAAAATGAGTAAAACAGAGAAAAAGTAATGAAAGTAACACCAGGCAGGAGAAGCACAACCCAGATTGCAGCTTTGCAGTGTAAAACCCTCACAGGGGCGTTTATTTAGCAGAAACAGGGAAGAGAAGCGTGGACAAGCAACAATGACGAATCTAAGGACTATACCACTACGAGGTACTTAAATACAAAGGAGATGAGCAGAAGACAGGAGACAGCTGAGGGCAATTACTAGGAGGGGCAGGAACCAAGGGTAAGGCAAACCCACCCTTGGCTTAGCTTGTTGCGGCCACGCCAGGGGGGAAACAGGAGGGGAGGGTAAACATAATGGCCATGACAGGCAGCACGTGACAAAAAACGTGAAATTAAAAGTAATGTGTAACTGAAAAGTAATGTGAAACTGAAAGTAATGTGAAACTGAAAGTAATGTGAAACTGAGAATAAACAGAAATACATATAATATAAAGTTAAGAGTTAAAGACAAAGCAAAGACTGGTCACCTTTAAACTTCAAGCGAGAAATAAAACATGTAAAAAGAATCTGGTCAGAGGATCATAGGGATCAAACATTAAAATGGGGAATAATGAGGTCAGAGCCATGTCATGAAGAGCTGTTAAAACAAACAATACAACTTTAAATTCAATTATATATTTCACCAGCAGCCAGTGCAAGGCTGAAAGCACAGGAGTAATGCTCTGTATTGGAGTAATGCTCTGTACTGGAGTAATGCTCTGTACGGGAGTAATGCTCTGTACTGGAGTAATGCTCCGTACGGGAGTAATGCTCTGTACTGGAGTAATGCTCTTTATGGGAGTAATGCTCTGTACGGGAGTAATGCTCTGTACTGGAGTAATGCTCTGTACGGGAGTAATGCTCTGTACTGGAGTAATGCTCCATACGGGAGTAATGCTCTGTACTGGAGTAATGCTCTTTACGGGAGTAATGCTCTGTACGGGAGTGATGATCTATACGGGAATAATGCTTTATACGGGAGTGAAGAGGCAAACTCTAAAGTCTGAATGAAATTTGCCCAAAATATTGTGGACAGCCGGTAGAAGACAACTGAAGAGGCACATGCTCAGTCACCAACATGAGTCATCTTCTGGTCAGGTAATAGTGGAGTTCAATGACAGCCCACTTGACAGCCAGGGCATCCGTCTCCACTGTGACATACCAGCTTTTTGCCACGGTGAGCTTCCCGCCCAGCAAACTCCTGGGCTAATATCATGTCACGTTCAATGTCAAAGACGTCTATCTGCAGAATAAGAGGCTCGGGCTCTCAGGACTGACTCAGTTGTCATCCTCTCAGTCAGGTGTCTGCAGCAGCACGGTTTCAACACACCTCTCTAGAGTCCCCTTCTTCATGAGGTCTGAGAGGGGAACAGCTAGGCAGAGAATGAAAGGATATCCCACAAATCCCAGCAAAGCTCAGACCTAGATATTGCTGCACTTCCTTCCTAACAGCCTTTATATTTACATTTAAGTCCCGAGTCTCCATGGGAAAGGATGGAGAGTGAAAGCACTGACTGTCTGATGATCCTTCTTCTGCTAACGTTTCTCCCATGTTTCCATGATCATCTTAAAGTCCCCCATGGTGGCCAATGTCACAGCAGAAAATAATAGTAGGCTGACATGACAATGGCAATGTTCTGGGTTTAATGAACTAGACTAGTAGGCTAGCAGCCATGATGTCTTGCTTATGTCTGTACTCCCCTGAAAACACTCCATCATGAAACGTTTGGCTTGGTTAGTATTTGGATAGGAGACTAACTGGTAGAGAAAACTGCCCCTTTGAAGTGTAGCGGACACCACTGAAGGATTAGGGCTGGAACCTTCTTTGCTATCCCTTTAAAGGTGTTTCTAAAGAGACAAATCAATCTATTTGTGTACTTAGAAAACTCTTCTGGCTGTAGTACGGACTTGTTGGTGTGTGCAGATCACAGTATTTTGACCTTGCAAAGTTCTGGATGGACACAAGAAGCAGCAATCTGGAGATGACAATGGGTATCGTGCTGCAAAGAAATTATTCCTGTTGATGTCATTCATAAAACAGACACATTAAAAGAAGCCTGCAAGAGGTGGAGTAAGGTTTGCTCACAGGCATGTGCGGTGATCAATCTGTCTGGAATTGAAAAGGAATAAAAAAAAAAGAAAGTTGTGGCACTGGGAAGCAGGACTAAGAATTACACACTTGCCTGAAGCAAGTAATTTAGATAAAGTGTGAGTACAAAACACTGAACACTAGCCCCACAAGCTAGTAAAAAATAATTGCATGTCAGACTGCATTTTTACTGAACTAGCCCAGTTGGCTAGAAGCAAAAATTCTTAAGTTCCAACCCTGCTACTGACCTTTAATCATTTGACAAAATTGCAGCCCATAGATAATAAATAACAAGACTCAACAGACAAAATTATACCCCAATTCATTTATTAGTCTATTAATCTTCATGCCTACAACCAGATTATGTTTATAGTTAGTTACAAGAACAAATTTCTAAAGATAGATATATTGGTATTCCAAAGATGCTTGCATGTGTTTTGGTTAAAAGGGATATTGTATGTATTACTGTATTTGGACCAACTCCTTGATGCTTGGTCCACTGTCAATCATTAGGAAGATAGATGCCATGAGGCTTACAAAGAGAGCTAATATTAGGTTAGTCAATCAATCAATCGCTCAATCAATCACTCAATCAATCAATCAACCCAGTGTTACAATTTGAGGGAGTGATATCAGAAGTAACTGAGGAAGCATAAAGTCTCCAGTCAGTATGTCCAGATTTGTCGCAAAGTCCAGTGAAGGAAGATAGCTGAAAATATTCATGTTCAATTCCACTGTAACCCTCCATACTTAACCACTGCTGTCATACAGATGTGACCTTATATTGTTTCCAGTTGACTTGACCTGCAATACAATGGTCAATGAAAAGAAACCAGTAAAACTTCAACAGGACCAAGCTGTTAAAAATGAAATTTTTAAAACAGGATGGATGAAATGTATAAAATGTAGGAGAAACAAAGTACATTTCATTCCTTATCAGTTATAAGTAGAATCTCTAGGATTCTAGGATAATTCTAGGATTAGAAGTGCAACCAAAAATTTTATCTCTTTTTATACTGAGAGTGAGGCCTTGTTCGTGCAGTAGGAGAGAGCAGAATACCGTGTTTTCCATGAGGACTGGTGCAACAGGTACCGGATCCTTTAGAGTCCTGTAATGTGGAGGCAGGGTGTCGTCCCTCTCACCCAATCGCGGTCTTGTCTCGGCTTTTATGATGCCTTCCTGGACACCAAAAGAAATGTCAACATTTATATCAATAACATAGTCAACTCTAAAATGTCCCTTTGTGTCAATATGTGACTCGTCGCCACGAAATGAGTCTTAAGTCGCACTGGTAGAACTGCACCCATAAGACTCATTTCATTGTGATGGGTCACATATGTCAAAACAATCATACCTGTAAGGATAAAACTGTTTACCTCAGTTAACTCAGTGATAATTTGTAATAATGTTAACATACACTGTATCATACTATATATGCACCACTGCTTTTACTCAGTTGGCAATTTATTATAAGTATTAGTATATGTAATTCAAAATTTATGATTTTCCTCTATCTGTATTTTCATTATAAAGATGTTTGATCACTGTGATTTATGTACCTCAGCAACAGCTGCAGATTGAACCATTGGCACTGGCTTTGAAACATGCAGGGTGTTTGAGAAATCGGCAAACATGGGCTTCGAATGACTCTAGGTACACAAACACGGGATACTTACAAATACAAGTATTTTTTGTCTTAAGTACATTTAGATGCATTCATTCATCAGATGTTTTTGTCCAAAATAACATTCAAGTGAGGATGAGAGAGCAGTCAGTGCCCCTGGAATTATGTGGGTTCAGAGCATTAATAATAATAATCGATACTTTATTGATCCCCGTAGGGAAATTGTCTTTACGCCTCCCACAACTTGCTCTTTTTTTTTTTTTTTTCATAGAGGAAGTTGTCTGCGAAGGGCTGCCACCTGTAGTGGCACCCAGGGAGCTAGGGCTTAAGGGCCTTGCTCAAGGACCCACAGTCTGAGGCTGGATTTGAACCTGCGACCTTCTGATTACAGGCACACAGGCTTAGCCCACAGAGCCACACGCTGCCCCTTACACAGTTACACAAGGTCCCCATGGTAACATGGTCAGATGGTACCATGAGGGTGGAGTGTGGCTCACAGGCCTCTGTGTTTGGGATCGGAAGGGTGTCTGTTTGAGTCCCAAACTCAGTGGAAAGTCACACCTCCCTTAAGTTCATTCATTATCAGTTATAAGTAAAATCTCTAGGATTAGTGATAAATTAGAAGTGCAACCAAAAATTTTATCTCTTTTTATACTGAGAGTGAGGCCTTGTTCGTGCAGTAGGAGAGAGCAGAATACCGTGTTTTCCATGAGAACTGGTGCAACAGGTACCGGCTCCTTTAGAGACCTGTAATGTGGAGGCAGGGTGTCGTCTCTCTCACCCAATCGCGGTCTTGTCTCGGCTTTTATGATGCCTTCCTGGACACCAAAACAACATTTATATCAATAACATGGTCAACTCTAAAATGTCCCTTTGTGTCAACATGTCACAACAATCATGCCAATAACAATAACTGACAATGAATGTCTAAAACAAAGGCATGACTGACGTTACATTCATTATCCTGAAAAGAAATGAAAACATTATCTAGTTTGCAGACTGAATGGTATTTTGGGAATTTGGTCACAGTGAATAAATGCTGGCAAACAGGAGTGGATACTTACAACAAACACAACATCCGCTGGGTACCTTCTGGTGCCACAGCGCGCTGTGTTCTGGGTTTGCTGCAATATACCAACAGAAGGAATTATAAGAGACAGTCTCTTGAATGTAACATGACTGTGACACACACAACACCAGTTATCTTATATTTCTGTACTACATTATAAAACATGGTATAAGGAATGTAGTAATCTGTGTATTCATACTGTGTTACATCTGTGTGACTTGTGACGTTAACAGTGGCTTTGTATCAGATAAACGGAGTCTGTTCGGCATGACAGGATGCTTGTACTTAAAAGCAAAAAAAAGTTTGTATATCTCACAAACAAAGCATTTGTTGTCCTATATTATCTGTCTAAAAATTCTGCAAAGTCATTTCCGCAGACAATTAGCTACATTGCATCTTATTTTTAATTGAATATTGTAATTACATAGTCTGAAACAAGCAGCATGTACTTTGTTCCTGTACTGTACCATCTCAACTCGGACTGACTTTAAAAAGAACAGTATTATATTATAACACGTTACATTAAAATGACTGTAAAACCATCCATTACAGGAATTTATTTTCATTTACTCCACAAAACATTGTTAAGATGGAATACCATAGACTGTTTACTAAATCCACAGAAACAGATAATACATATAACCATAATCATCTTTTGCTTATTATATGAAACTTGCATTGCTGCTTTTCATTTCTGCACTTGCTAATGCTCTGTTCCCCTCTCCCCTCCTACAGTGACCTGGAGTAACCTGCCAGTGCTCCAGTCTACAGCCTCCTTGTGCCACCCTGGCATCTCACCTAAAGAACCTGAAGTCCCAGACCAACGCAGGTCCCTGAGTCCCGGACCCGTCGGCTGTCCTGCCGGCCCCTTTGCTTCTGGCTGTTCCTCTGACCTACTGCCTCCTGGCTGTTCCTCCGCACCCTGTCTAGGGCCCACTGTCGTTTCGCCTCCCCCACCCGCCCGGTAAGTATGTTTTCTACTGACCTTTTTCACCATAGAAGCCGAGGATGTCCACAGTCCCCTCTCCTGGCCCCTCGCTGGCGCCCAGCTCATCCCCTGGCCCCTCGCCGGCTCCCAGCTCGTCCCCTGGCCCCTCGCCGGCTCCCAGCTCGTCCCCTGGCCCCTGGCCGGCTCCCAGCTCCTCCTCTGGCCCCTCGCCGGCTCCCAGCTCGTCCCCTGGCCCCTCGCCGGGTCCCAGCTCGTCCCCTGGCCCCTCGCCGGCTCCCTGCTCATCCCCTGGCCCCTCGCCGGTGCCCAGCTCATCCTCTGGCCCCTCGCCGGCGCCCAGCTCGTCCCCTCACCCCTGTTCGGCGCCCAGCTCGTCCCCTGGCTCTCTGTCGGCACCTGTCTCGTATCCTGGCAACCCAATGAAGGGACAGTAAACAATACTATATAAGAGACAGTAAACAATACACTATAGTCCGTTATTTAAATCCTTGTTTTAGAACGTATTTTGTATTTTTCCATTGCAGGTTCACAGGGGTCTGGAGCCTATCTTGGAATATACATACATAACCCAGGCAGGGAATAACCCAGGATGGGGACCAACCCATCACAAGACACACACACAAAGTTACACCTATGGACAAATTTGACAACTCCAATTCAATTCACCTCAGCACGTTTTTGGACTGTAGGGAGAAACAGGAGAACCTGGAAAAAAAACCCACAACAACATGGGGAGAACTTCATGCATGTGGATTCAGGGTGGAGACCACCACACCGCCCCTGACTTCAGTGGATGTTATATTTATTTAGAGCTATTTAGAGTTTTCCTTGCAGTTGTCACCATCAACTTACTCTCTAGGCCAACTTGAGAGTTGAATGGAAATTTCCTGTGGTTGACCAACATAATAAACTAAACTAGAACATTCTGCCAGTGTTATAAATCAATAGAAAGACCAAAATACAGAGAAAATTCTTTCCTGGCATAAAAAATATCATGATGTAATCCTCTCCTTATGGGGACACAATGTCCCCATAAAGTGATAAATATTCGTTTTTTTTTTCCTTTATGGGGACCGGTTTCCTGGTTTCCTATAAAAATCAGTGACTGCTATGAAAAATTAAAAAATGCAAAATCTCTTGCATTTTGCTTGGTTACTTATGGTTATGGTTAGGGCAGGGTGGGGGTTAAGGTTGTCATAGTTAGCGTTAGCATTTTTCCCATAGAAGTGAATGAGCGGGCCCCATAAGGATAGCTATATCCTACATGTGTGTGTGTGTGTGTGTGTGTGTGTGTGTGTGTATGTGAGAGAGAGAGAGAGAGAGAGAGAGAGAGAGAGAGAGAGAGAGAGAATCTGTACTATTGAGTTAGTGATTCATGCTCTCAAATTAATCAACAATAGGAGAGCACGAGTTAAAAACTTGAACACACGGATTAGTAACTCAAGAGCATGAATTATTAACTCAAGCGTGCAGATTAATAATTCGAGAGCACGAAATATTAACTCGAGCGCACTTGTCATGCCCGGCTCGTCCGATCCTCTCCCCCTGATTATCCACGCGTGCTTCCCCGATGTTGCCCAGCTGTGTCCTATTTTCGCCCAGTCCTGTCTATTTGAGTCCACGTCTTGCCCTGGTTTTCGTCCGTCATTGTTGTATAACTTTATGCTATGTTTCCTTGTCGCTGTTTCCCCGGTCTCCCCAATAAATCCCCAGTTTCCCCCGTCCTTTGCCTGCCTGCTTCGTCCTTCCCTACCTCCTGCCTGCCAACCTGCCCGCCTTCAACCGTGGTACATAACAGCACTAAGTAGTAACTTTGTTAACTCGAGAGCTTTTGCCATTGGGAAACAGATACAGAACGATGAAAATCAGGACAAACTGCCTAAAAAACAGTTTGCACCCGAAAGCAATCATGGCCTTAAACTCTGAACAGAACTGTTCATTTTTATATTTTATAAGTGCAATTTATATATCCGTGCAATATGTATAGTAAGTGCAATTTGTATATTTTTAATATATCCTTTCATTACTCATGCCTCACATTAAGTCTCAATTTCGTTGTCAAGTGACAATAACAATAAAGATTATCTTATCGCTTTTTATCTTAATTAGTAACTCGAGCGCATGAATTACCAATTTGTGAGCACAGATTACTACGAGAAAAAAAAAAATTTACCATGACACCGAAGGGGCTCCACAGAAGACCCAGACAGAAGACAAGACGTTCTGGAGAAGGACAGCCTAAATACAGTACATTGCTGTTCAGATTTTACATTGCTGTGTAATCCACCAGTTAATGGACAACCTATATGTTTTACCTTTGAGCTGATAACTTCACCCGTGGTTGCATAACAGCACTAAGTAGTAACTTTATTAACTCGAGAGCTTTTGCCATTGGGAAATGTACTATTTTATGTACTATTTTATCCATCCATCCATCCATTTTCCAAACCGCTTATCCTACTGGGTCGCGGGGGGTCCGGAGCCTATCCCGGAAGCAATGGGCACGAGGCAGAAAACAACCCAGAATGGGGGGCCAGCCCATCGCAGGGCACACTCACACACCATTCACTCTCACACGCACTCCTACGGGCAATTTAGCAACTCCAATTAGCCTCAGCATGTCTTTGGACTGTGGGGGGAAACCGGAGTACCCGGAGGAAATTCCACGACGACATGGGGAGAACATGCAAACTCCACACACATGTGACTCGAACCCGGGTCCCAGAGGTGTGAGGCAACAGTGCTAACCACTGCCATGATAAAAACCATGCCGCCCCCGTACTATTTTATGATTATATGAAAACGGTCAAAACTACCACCCCTCCCCCCCTGGCCCCCAGTGTTGTAGTCGGGGTGCCATGTTCTTTATTAAATATAAAACAGTTCAGTTGTGCTTAAGTGTTACTTTGCAATTTTATAACAAATTAAAATCTGACACAGTCTGGCAAGTCATAATTTTCAGTCCTATTCCCCCTGCCTTACTTACCTCAAAAAAGTAGTTATTCATGCCAACTTTTCACACATACACCATATTCGTTCGATATCAAGTATTAAGTTCATTACGCTATATACTCCTAAGGTATATTAGCTGCATTGCACATTAAACAAAAACACCAGACATTATTGTAAAAGAACCAATGACCCACTCCAGCCCTCTAGTCACAGTGGAAACAAACTCTCTTGGCTCTTCGGTAGAATAACTTTTAGACAGTAAGCACTATAAGAAAATACTCTGACACGTGAAAAAACATTAGTTTTCTTCATTACTAGATGATGAGTCTAATATCCAAAGATATCTGTATTAATGAATCCCCCCATGCCTTTTTGTATATAAAACTTGCTTGTTTTCTCCCTGTATTCATGTATTTCATCCCGCAACCCGAAATGTGGAGCACTGGCACCTCTAAAATGCGCGCGCGTGACCAATGCATGGCTCCAGCTGTAACACTGCAATGGACCATTACGGATCATTTCGTTACGGAAAGGGAAGGATGTTGAAAGAAAGAAATGTTAGCGAAACTCCTAATTTAAAACAATCAGCGTCCCAAACATATCGACCTAATGCAACATCAGAAAAAATGTTCAATTCATTATTAATGAACTATTCTGTCAAAAACACCATATTTATCATTACAATCCTAATATTATAGCTAAGAACTTCAAACACTATTTTTGCGCTTTATCTTGATGACATTATATATATATATATATATATATATATATATATATATATATATATATATATATATATATATATATATATATATATATATATATATATATATATATATATATAAGTACTTAATAAGCCAGCTGGCTTTCGAGGACCTTATTTCAAGGACTCAACTAATTCCATTTTTAATTTCCGTCAGTACTCACAAAGGACATCCAGTATTTTGCGTAGGCCATCGCAGCAGCACTCACGGACTGTGTTTGGTATTAAGATGACAATCGAAATCCGCCAGTCCGGTAACCTACGAAATGACTGGAGGAAATCCAGTCATTTCATCATTAGCGCGAAATTAAGAGGACAGTTTTTTTAGGATTGTAGCCAAACTTGATGGGCGTAAATCGAGCGGTGATGCGACGGTGATGTCAGAAATTATTTGTATTTAGCCACTCCTGATAAACCTTCTTTACTTTCACTTAAGCTGTTTATAGTAAAATTACTTCGGAAAATGGTATTATCATATCACACTCGCTGCAGTGTGAAACTTTAACTTTAAAAACTATCAAATCTAATTAATAAATTGCCTAATGTACTATTATATACAATTCAATTTACTGCCTAAAGCCGTGATCAGTGGCAGATCGTGGGCTAGGGACAGCATCCCGGAGCGGGCGACGTCTCGACCGACAACTTTTTCCTCAGACCAACAAGAAGCAGGTAAGGGTCACTGACACCAAATCAACAGGAATATATCAGGATGTCGTAGTATCCCACCCAGGGCATACCCCTACCTGCTTCTGATAGGCTGCACAGTCCTACCACCCAGACCAGTAAGTAAATAGTTGGAAGATGGAGAGTAACATACTATTTGCATTCTAGCCTTGAATAACCCTGCCTCAAGTCTAAGTTTGGTACTTATATCAGGGTTGAAAATCTCATTTAAGTCGTGACTATACTTGTAGTTCAACAAGAAGATCTTGATATTACTCTTTCTAAATATTTTGAATGAGGTGACCATGGAAATGTTAGGGGTGGCTGAACGATTGTTCAGGAAGCATGGCATGAAGACACTGAGGGTGCCTTCAAAAAGAGTGAAAGGGGAAAAAGATTGGTTTTCTTAAGTGGTAATCTGCACAGGAGGACGATCTCTATCAACATACTACAGATTCTCTAGATGGTTGACTGCAAGTGAATCCTAGAATTGATCTTTTGAGAGGGCATTTTTGATAGTGCCCCCTGGTCACTGAGTCACAGAAGCTTGGCCCACTGAGTCACACAAAGTACTCTGCAAAAAAACCTTCATAACCCCAGTAATTAGTAAATTAAATGTTGGGAGTTGGGGGGGGGGGGGGGGGCATCTATCACAGGAAACAGATGACATTCCCAAATTCACAGTTCTTCTCCGTTTATTAACTGGGCGAATTATTGTTGCTTTGGAAGTCAGTAAATCATGGCAACTCACTGAAAGGACAGTACAGACCACAAACACACTACAGTCTGTGACTCGGTATAGTTATCATCTCATTTAATGCATCCATCCACCTTCTACACTCATTGCAAGATCACGGGGGTCTGGAGCCTATCCTGGAAAGTTCAGGTGCAATATAAGGAATAACCCAGGATGGGGCACCAACCCGGGGGCGGCATGGTGGTGCAGTGGTTAGCACTGTTGCCTCACACCTCCGGGTTCGAGTCTCCGCCTGGGTTACATGTGTGTGGAGTTTGCATGTTCTCCCCATGTCGTCGTGGAGTTTCCTCCGGGTACTTCGGTTTCCCCCCACAGTCCAAAGACATGCTGAGGCTAATTGGAGTTGCTAAATTGCCCGTAGGAGTGCATGTGTGAGTGGATGGTGTGTGAGTGTGCCCTGCGATGGGCTGGCCCCCCATCCTGGGTTGTTCCCTGCCTCGTGCCCATTGCTTCCGGGATAGGCTCCGGCCCCCCCGCGACCCAGTAGGATAAGCAGTTTGGAAAATGGATGGATGGATGGGGCACCATCCCATCGCAGGACACAGTCACAACTAAGGCTGGACACTGCAGAAGTGTGTCACGTACTGGATTACACTGATTTTTATACACTTTTATTTCTTATCAAGATATTTATCACAGGGAATCTTCCAGGCATCTTTCTGGACCAGTTACTCTCGTGCTTCCCCTTGATACAAACCCCTATGTGATAAGTTTGTCAATCATTTCTTATACCGTTTGGTCCCTCAGTTAAACATAATTGTGGCGCGGCTATCTGTGCTAGATTTTTTTTTACCCAACAGTGAACTCGGTGGTTCCCTTCTCTACAGTAGCAAATCTTGGCAGCTTCAGCTGACTACATGTTGCTAAGCAACAGAGTTAATAATACAGTGGAAATAGCTTATAGTGATCCTATGAGTCTGGGATGAATATAAAAAGATCTCAAGAATGTTTGCATATTCAGCCCAAGAGCAGATCACGAGATGTTGAGAGATGTCTCCAAAAATCCTAAAATGTCATTACGGGTCATACAGGAAGCTCTTGCAACAGTTGATGTCAAAGTACATGCCACTACCACCAGAAAGTGACTGCACAAGTTTGATTTACATTGGAGCTGTGCTAGGAGGAAAGCCTCGCTGTCATCAAAACATATGGGCAACATTGAAGTTTGACAGAGACCCACCTAGAGAAAGACCTGGACTTTGGAACAACATTCTTTGGACAGATGAATCTGAAATTGAGTTATTTGGGCACAGTAACGAAGGGCGTGTTTGGCGTAAATCAAAGACAGATTTTGAGCAAAAGAGCCTCATACCAGCTGTGAAGCATGAGGGTGGAAATGTCATGGTTTGGGGCTGCTTTGTTGCAGCAGAACCTGGCCAGCTTCCCATCATAGAATCCACTAGGAATTCTTCATGATATCAGAGGGTGCTTGAGATCAATGTGAAAACATCTGTCCAGAAATTGAAGCTGAAGTGGGGGTGGACCATACAAATGACAATGACCCAAATCATTCCAGTAAATCTACCAAGGAATGGCTTACAAGAAAGACATGGAGAGTTCTGGAATGGTCAAATCAAAGCCCGGATCTGAATCCTATTGAGATGCTGTGGGGGTGATTTGAAGTGGAAACACATGGAAGACACCCTTCAAACATCACACTGCTTAAGGAATTCTGCATTGGAGAGTAGGGAAAACCTTCTGCCAGATGAAGTCGGAGATTGATAGATGGTTATAGAAAACGTCTCATTGAGGTAGGAATTGGCATCTTAGTTAATTTCCTTTGTTAGATAAGTGAATTTGTTTCTTGTTTTTGCATAGGTGATGCAATTACATCACCTATATCTACAGATATAATTTGAAAGAAGATTTAATATTGATATTTTGATATTTCTTGATAAAGGATGAAATATTTAATGTGGTGTCCTAATTTTTTCACGTGATTGTAATTCTGAGCACATATTGTTATGGTTTGTCCTTCCCTGCCAGTCAGAAGTCAGGAGCCACATCGTGCAGATATTCAGATTCTGCCTTTATTTCAACAACAAAGTTACAAGCAAGACTGGACACCTTGCAAGAGAGTCTGTCCTATGCTGGGTTACACTGATTTTTATACATTTTCTTATCTTTTTACAATGACTCATCACTTAAATATAATCCTTCCCTCAACCCTTCACTATCATTGTTTCTTCCCTTGATCCACATCCATAGGTGATAAAGTTGTTAGTCATTTCTTTTACTTTTTTGGTCCCTCAACTGAACACAATTGCGGCACAACCATCTCTACTGGATTGCTTTAAATACTCACCTTTAAGTACTTTAAACTACTTTAAATACTCTTGGCAAACTCAGGCAATTCCCTTCTCTTCAGTACCAAATCTTGGCAGCTTCAGCTGGCTACACATTACTTAGCTACAGAATTGATAATATGCTTGATCTTCAACATAGTGGTGTAGGGAGCCCCCCACTGGTCAAACAATGAAATACAAATGGACAGTCGAAGGTTTTGAAGGCATGTCGGTCATTCTGAGTGCACCTAAAAGTTACCTTACCCTTTAAAGCAACGTAAAACCTTATCTGACTCCAATTTAACTAAAGTCTTATTTAGAGTCATGACATTTCTGTTATTCAGGTTACTTCTGGGCTTTCCTTGTTATTGCTGAACTCCCATTTATCCTGGATGGTGGAGTACATCAGATTCCCCTTGGCGGACAGTGTGATCTGTGGATCTGCTACGTAGTGCTCAGTTCATAGGTTGAGGAATCGCTACACATTGTCGCTTAGATGACCATTCAGGGCCGGCGATTCATATAACTCCTCAGGATCTCAGCCGGCATTTCCCGTATATGAGCTTACGTGCGCCTCAGAGGCTGAGCTGGTATTCACCGTAATTCAGCTTGGGCAGTCGCATCAGGTCCCAGGGAAATGGAGACAATTCAGAGGCTGCAAGATGTATATGTAGCGATTTCAACTTATTCGAGTAAAATGACAGCTTCACTCTGACCAGAGAAATGAGCCCCATCTATTGGAAACATACTGAAGTCAGCAAAGTCAGATCACTTTGTTAAAACAAGATTTATTCACAATTAACACAAGAAAACATACATTTTACTAGACAGAAACTCATTATATGTTATATATGTTTAACAATTACATATCTTAGCTGAATGTACACAGAGTAACTTTGGGAAGTATCTGATTACAGATGGAAATTCACGCAGCACGATGTAGGAGCTCTGATGACAGAATGCCTCCCCCACCCCTGGTTACTAAAGGACTTCCGTCTTCAACTTGATGGAAACGATACATTATGATGTCGTGGTCGTCACTAAAAATGTTCTGGGAAATTCGTTGTTGGTGAAAATCACAATATGAAAGTTTGTATTTGTAGTAAATTAACCAGAATGAAAGAGTGAAATGCAAATTTAATGGCGTTGTATTTGAAGTTCTTCCTTAGGTATTGAAGATCAAGTGATGGAATGTCTTTGAAGATCAAATTTTCTGACCAAATGTTGTGATTGATTATTTTTAGGGGTTGATCTTTTGTGTGTGGCTTGCTAAATTGCTGATCTATCACTTCTCAGGCCCCCAGACCAAACATGGGTATATGTGTCCCTAGTGGTAATCTGAGGTGGTGCTTCCTGTACTTGGGTATAGTATGTGTATCTGTCTTCAGGCAGCCTGGCATTCCAACGGCAATCTGGCTATGGGGTTCTGGCCACCCAGTGTGGGTTAAGGTGTATGCATTGATATGGTGATCTGGTTGTTTGGGCCCAGTCTTGTTGAAGCCACCTTTGCCTGGGGTGGAACAGTGCAGGCTTGTCAGAGTTCAGGTTTGCAGGGTCCGGTAAGCTGCAAAGCTAATTAAGGTGGATATTCATATAACCAGGGCTAAAATAAAATAGCCAACAGAAGCTTTGAGGCTAACATAAGGTGCAGATACATAATTCATTACATTGTAATCATTACATCATGAGTATTTAGCCTGCTTTTTGGTAATATGCTACGAATTACATTCTGTAACTGTCGTACAATGTTAAATAATATTCCATAATATAAAAACAACACTACAGTATTTACTATACTAATGAAAGCTAATGCATTAAATGTTAAAAAAAATCTGTTATTTTATCAATGACGCTTAAAGCGCTAGATAAGCAATGTAAATGTGCTTGATTCAATGCCGTGAATGTCAGCGTTTGGAACTATTCACTGTCCCCGTGACCCGGATTGTTGACCGGAAATTTCTGCTCCATTTTTTACACTGGGTCTCTATGTGAGTCTCGCCACTTGGTTTTTTCTAGAGCCCTGATATGAAGCCTAACTCTCACTTCCACCTGCCTAACATTTCCATTCAGTTTTCTAAATCGGCGGAAAGGCAGGCAGGTTCCCAAAAGACACCAAGCAATGCCCATTGGTGGCGTTCATGAAGCACAGGCACTACAAGAAGCCTATGAGTAATGTTTGCTCACAGGCATGTGTGGTGATCAATCTGTCTGAAATTGAAAAGGAATAAAAAAAAGAAGGCTGTGGCTCTGGGAAGCAGGACTAAGAATTACACACTTGCCTGAAGCAAGTAATTTAGACAAAGTGTGAGTACAAAACACTGAACACTGGCCCCACTAGCTAGTTAAAAATAATTCCATGTCAGACTGCATTTTTACTGAACTAGCCCAGTTGGCTAGAAGAAAAAATTCTTAAGTTCCAACCCTGCTACCTTTAATCGTTTGACAAAATTGCAGCCCATAGCTTATAAATAACAAGACTCAACAGACAAAATTATACCACAATTCATTTATTAGCATATTAATCCTCATGCCTACAACCAGATTATGTTTATAGTTTGTTACAAGAATTTCTGAAGATTGATATATTGGTATTCCAAAGATGCTTGCATGTGTTTTGGTTAAAAAGGATATTGTATGTATTACTGTACTTGGAAAACTCCTTGGTGTTTGTTCCACTGTCAATCATTACGAACATGGATGCCATGAGGCCTACAAACGCAGTATATTTGACTGGACAAATATTACAGCAGTCAATCAATCAATGGCCCATAAAACTACAATCTTCCAGACATGCTCATTGTCTGTATATTTCAGTTTTCATCTTGTGTTTGCTGTCGGTTGCCCAGATAATGAGACAATGTTAAAAACAAGCTTTCAGAAAAGGACTGTCACTGGAGGTACCATCATTAGTGATTCCTACAGATGTCTGTGTACACAGGAGTTCTGGAGAGCAATCTTGAGTGATCGAATCAATGTTTTTGATTTGCGGAGCATGCCAAGTCGAATATCATACTGAGATCCTGTTGATGCCACAGCAGTACAAATGCAGCCAGGAACAAGGTGCTGCGGAACTGATCTCAGCGGTAACTAAGGAAGGATAAAGTCTCCAGTCAGTATGTCCAGAGCCGTCTCAGAGTCCATCGAAGGCTGAAAGGGAAAAACATTCATGTTCAATTCCACTCATACCTCCATACTTAACCTCTGCTGTCATCCAGATGTGACCTTAAATTATTTCCAGCTTACTGGATATTCAATACAATGGTCCATGAAAAGAAAAACGAACAAGTAAAATTTCAAAAAGGCCAAGCAAATTTTTCACTAATTTTTACAATAAGAGGAATACAATTAATTAAATGCACAGAGAAAACAAAGTACAGTTCATTCCTTATCAGTTATAAGTAAAATCTCTAGGATTAGTCATAAATTGGAAGTGTGACCAAAGATTTGATCTCTATTTCAGCTGAGAATTATGGTTTGTCTGGAGAGTAAAATACCGTGTTTTCCACAGGAACTGGTGCAACAGGTACTGACTCCTTTGGAGTCCTGTAATGTGGAGGCAGAGTGTCGTCCCTCTCACCCAATCGCGACCTTGTCTCGGCTTTTATGATGCCTTCCTGCGCACCAAAACAACATTTATATCAATAACACAGTCAACTCTATAGTGTCCCAATTTGTCACAAAAATCACACCTGTACAACAGTTTATCTCTGTTCACTCAGTAATAATTAGTAATAATTTTAACATACACTGTATCGTACTATACATGTACCACTGATTTTACTCACTTGGCAATTTATTATAATTATTAATATATGTAATTCAAATTCTGTGTATCTGTATTTTCATTATAAAGATGTTTGATCACTGTAATTTATTTACCTCAATAATAGTTGGCACTGGCTTTGAAGAAGGCAGGGTGTTTGAGAAATTACTGCAGGCAGACACGGACTTCGAATGACTCTAGGTACACAAACACAGGATACTTACAAATACAAGTATTTTTTGTCTTGAGTACATTTAGATGCATTCATTCAGCAGACGTTTTTGTCCAAAATAACATTCAAGTGAGGGTGAGAGAGCAGTCAGTGCCCCTGGAATTATATGGGTTCAGAGCATTACACAAAGTGACCATGGTAACATGGTCAGATGGTACCATGAGCGTGGAGTGTGGCTCACAGGTCTCTGTGTTTGGGATCGGAAGGGTGTCTGTTTGAGTCCCAACCTCAGTGGAAAAGTCACACCTCCCCTAACCACTGCAATCCTCCAAGCAATCAATCAATGCCTCTACTCAATGCATTATAGCTTGATAATACTAGAAACAGTATTACTATTATTCTGACTATATCTATAGATAAATAATGTAAGGGATGTGGCAATCTCCTACTTCTTCTTCTGAAATTACAAATACAAGCAGACCATAGAGGTTATGAATGAGATCTGTTCCCTAGGTCTGTCTTTATGTCAAATTTGTAGCCATCGGAAAAATAATAATGCAGCACATTGTTACTACGATAACAATTACACAGTAATGATTAAATTAATTAAATATGGTACTGTACTGTACCTTGAGCCAACGAATCACTGAAGCCACGCAACGCTTTCTTGAACATCGCAAAGTAGTGCGTGCGTTTGTTATTGTGAATCATTGTAACTCTTACATTGTAACCATAACAGGCATTATGGTAGTCTGTTCGTAAGTAAGAGTTGTCTGTGAGTTGGACATTCTTAACCCAGGGAAAGTCCGTCTGTAAAATCCATCAATCCATCCATCCATTTTCCAAACCGCTTATCCTACTGGGTCGTGGGGAGTCCGGAGCCTATCCCGGAAGCAATGGGCACGAGGCAGGGAACAACCCAGGATGGGGGGCCAGCCCATCGCAGGGCACACTCACACACCATTCACTCACACATGCACACCTATGGGCAATTTAGTAACTCCAATTAGCCTCAGCATATTTTTGGACTGTGGGGGGAAACCGGAGTACCCGGAGGAAACCCCACGACAACATGGGGAGAACATGCAAACTCTGTAAAATCCTCAGGTCTGTAATCCTCAGGTCTGGAATATATCATGGATGATGAAAAGCACTGAGCTGTCAAAGTATCTACAGACACGTCATTGTGTGTAATTATCTCACCACAGTTACAGAGGGACATTTCCTTGGTACTTCGTCAAGAACTAACTTGCTCTCTACTTTCTCATCTTGTGAGTGACACAGATCCATATCTACCATCCAGGATGATACAGTAACCGCTGAAGGTGTAGTAGAAGTTCAGCCGATTTACTTGAAAGCCAATGAAAATTGTATGAGTCATATTTTGTAATGTTCCAGAAAAGGGAGCGTCAAATATATTTAATTATAGAAGAATTTCTGCATCAACACATTCATCGTACATTTCAATCCTGTTGCCCCATTTCTCTGTTTTCCCCTGAATCAAATAAAAAAGCATTTTCTGTTTTTCTTGCCACACCTGGGTGTCTTAAACCGAACACCTAGGTGAAACACCGAAGATATGAGGTTGCTCCCTGCCTGCCACAATGTGAAAATTACACACAAAATTAAGTGTAAAACAAAGACCTGACTGGCGTTACATTTATGATCCTGAACACGAATGACAAAATAAGTGAACGTTGTCTAGTTTTTTTGTCTATTCTGGGCGTGAGTCACAGTGAATACAGTCTGGCAAACAGGGGTGGATACTTACCACAGACACAACATCCACTGGATGTCGGCTTTTGCTGTCATAGGGCGCTGTGTTCTGGGTTTGCTGCAGTATAGAAACAGAAGGAAATATAAGGGACCGTGTCTTGAATGTAACATGACTGTGACACACAGCACCATCAAGCTAGACTATATTTCTGTACTATATTACAAAACAAGGTATGAAGAACCACTCAGAGGTTCAGATACAAGGAAGTAACCTCTCCGTGCCCAACCTTACCTGCGTTTCTGCCTGCCTGCCACCTCCCTGTCCCACCCTGTCATCTGACCTAAACAACCTACCCACGGTGCCATCCCACCACCTGCCTGAATTTGCCCCGTTCTAAAAGGCTATAAACTTGTCCTGCCCTTTGCCAATCAGAGGGGGAGGGGCTTCCCCCTCTAACATTGCTTCCTGCCGAAGTTTCTTCTGCCCTCTGGGGGAGATTTGTCTTGCCATTGTTACCTTCAACTTACTCCCTGGGCCAATCGCATTGAGCTGAAATACATTACCCATGATTCACCGACACAAGTAAAGCCAGAAACTGAAGTAAATGCCTAAAAAACCATCAATGTTCTGATCCAACTACAGAGCAAATCCTTTACTGGCACAAAAAAATATCATGATGTAATCCACAAGCATCAGCAATTAGTTAATTATGTGTGCGTGGGTGTGTGTGTGTGTATATATATATATATGCTGTGTGTGTATATATATATATATATATAATAAATCCACCACCTTCTACAACATTGTCCACAGCATATTTTTATGATAATGTTTTCAAACAGCTTCAAAAATAATACCATTACATAATCTGCGGCAAGCTAAACTAATGACTACAGCCTCAACAAGATAAACCTGTTTTCTGGGTGTGGATGCACGCCCTGAAAGTGCATTGCTACATCCACCATCCAAACACCAAAAATGGAAACTTTGGTACAATGAGTGCACTAATCACAATGTCTGTAATTTAGACAGATGGTTATGATAGAGAGTACGGAACTGGATTTTAAACACTTACATTTACTCAACCCCTATCAGTTGAATGAAATTTAGTTGCCATTTTTACACTATAATTATTTGCTTGAATCTTTCTGTACTAGTGTAATTTTCTGTTGTAAGCCAGTGAAAATGTGTTTCAAGTTATTTCTGGTACACTAGTGACCAAAATTGTGGAAACATCTAGCATTTTGGAGTTACGGTTTAAAAATTACTACACAAATACTGGCAGTAATGTTTATAAGCAATCAAAGAATGGTCACAATTGTCATACATTGGATGATTAAATAAGCAACTGGGGTAACTGGAATAAATTTCTGCAATCTCTAAAAAGTGGAAATGTTTCCACAATTTTGTCCAGCATCATATTTATCGTAAAATATCATCAATTACTGTATTTATATTGTCCCGCGTTCATTGTCTTGCTTTCCTGCAGCTTTTGGTCCGCAACCCGAAATGTGGAGCACTGACGCCTCTAAAATGCGCGCACGTGACCACTGGCTTCAGCTGTAACACTGCAATGGACCATTACGGATCATTTTGTTATAGAAAGAGAAGGATGTCAGACAATGATTACTGAAAGGCGCTACTCTACATCACCAGGACACATATTCTTCAATTTTGAATATAAACAATGTGAAAAGAAAGAAATGTTAGTGAAACTCTTAATTTAAAACAATCAGCGTCCCAAACATAGTGTAACATAATTTACCTTCAGAAAAAAAGGATCAATTCATTATTAATGAACTATTCGGTCAAAACCACTGTTTTCATCATGACAATCTTACCATTCTAGGTAATAACTTGAAACACTTTTATAACATAAATACTTAAACGATGAAATATATACCAGCTGGCTTTCGATGGACTTATTTCAAGGATCATATTTTTATTCCGTAACTGTAATTCCATTTTTAATTTCCGTCAGTACTCACAAGCCACATCCAGTATTTTGCGTAGGCCATCGCAGCAGCAGTACAGTATTTAGGCGAGATCAAAATCCGTAAAACGGGTAACCTACGAAATGGCTGCGGGACACCGACCTCCTTGGTTGTAAATGAGAACTTTCAGCGGACACTTTCTTAGGATTGTTGCGAAACGTGATGGGCGTAAATCGGGAGGTGATGCGTCGGTGATGTCAGAATTTTTTTTGCATTTAACCACTCCTGATAAACCTTCTTTACTTTAAGTTAAATTGCTCATGCTGAAATTACTGTCGTGATCAGTGGCAGATCCTGGCGAGGGCGTGGGACAGTATCCTGGCAACTCTGCCCGCCCCCTCCGACCGACAACTTTTACCGTCAGCCCCACCCCACCCCGTACAGTAAACCCTGCTTTGGGTTTTTTTAATTTTGTTAATAACCTAAAATATTGTACTTTTGTTATATAATATTTAGCTTTATTGTGAACACAATGAATTTAGTATTCAGTGAAGGTGTTATATTTCGAGTTATTAGCCTGAAGTGTCATAATATCACGTATACACCCATTTCATTTTAAAATAATTATACAAGTGATCATAACACGTGATATACTAGGCTGTAGTACAATTTAGTAAATGTCCTAGGACAGTCAAGAGGCATGGGCAAGGACAATCCACAGTGTGGCTTATAAACAAATAGGAACTTTATTCGAACTGAACTCAGACAAAATTTTAGAAAACAGGCAACTGCTGGCCAGTACAATCCATATAGCTTCTGACCACTTATTAAGAACGAAGTCACTGGATTTTCTCTTAAATTATATACAAAATGGATAGTTTGGCAAAGCATATAACTTAGTATAGTCATAGTCATAAGGATCTAGATTAAGCTTCTTGACTTGGGGGTTTATTACAGCCCCCTCAAGAGGACGTGTCTGTGTTGGCTGAGAACTAGTAAGTCTGTATAAGGCTAACAGGTAATAAAGAGTATAGAACATTAACCTGTAAAATGCAAAGACTAGCATTGTCCATATACATCACAGACCTGCTATTTGCTGAAAGAATCTCAGTGTATATATCTCAGTACATATACCAGACATATCAAATTCTGATATCAATATAAATATATATCAATTTAATTTCATATAAACTTTATGCAGTTCATATCTGCCATACAGAGTATTTGTGGGATACCCATTTAGTTCGTAACATGTCTTAAAGAGAAGTCAAATTAGCTTTTATTGTCAGTTTCAGATGTGATACGTGGAGTCATGCGCTAAAATATGACAGTGGTTTGTCATAATGCAAATGTACAGAGCCTCTGAAGGGACCTGTGCAAAAAATTAAAATGACCTTACTTTCACGTGCGTACAAGATCATTTAAATAGTTTAAGTAGATGCGTGTGTATGTGAGTGCAGACTTGTCCCGAACTGGATATCTCACGCCAGCCAGCTGACCAAAGTTAGCTACCCTGTAAGCTGCCAGTCGCACTGGCTTCAAGTGCTGGAGAAAGTGGGTTTGCTGGGGCCTTCTTGGTCCAGGATGATACATGCCGGCTCCTGGAGAGACGCTCAGTGAGGTGCACACTTATAAATGTACTGCTCTGAGCCTCTGATATGCCTCTGCTGTCAGCAAAACTCAACGCTCTATAGATTTATATGGTTGTACTTTTTTGCCATCATGTAGAATACAACAGAATGCCTTTATTGTCATTGCGCACAAAAGATACAACAAAATGCAATAAGCAACTCCGAGTAATACTGCCAACAAAAAGAAGGAAGGTGACTAAATGAGGCAATAAGTACGATATTAATTGCATGAATGTTTGAAGTTATATATAAATATATACCACACAGATACAGATGTACGTAATGTGAAGATGGCTGTGGTATAAAGTGACATGTGCCTTTAGTTATGAAGATATTCAAGACCAACTGTAAATATGAAACATAACAGTTGGTTAAGTAATCACAAACATTCCGATGTTTAGAAGCTCTTACCCGCTGTGTATGCACTGTATAGTTGCAGATCCTTTGCAAATGTTCAAACTACGTGAAAGGCTGATAAATCAGTAAGTATAAATGACAAAAGCAGCGTCCTTTTGGGAGCGCCACCGTCTTAGACTGATGTGATTAAACTGGAGAAGTAAGTTCATCTAGCCCAGCATATCTCAATCGGGAACCCGCAGATAGACGATGTGCTGAGAAGGAGCAAAAATGTGGACTGTCTGGCAGGGAGCTGAGTGAGAGCAGAAATGTGGAACATCTAGGGGTCCCCTCAAGGACCAGGTTGAGAAAAACTGATCTAGACAAAGACGTTTTTATCACTCACTTGTCAGTATTTACTTGTCAAGCTAGATGCAATGCCTTTAATATATTAGCATGTCCCAGTATCCCACCCAGGGCATACTCCTACCTTACTCCATGTTTGTGATTGGCTGAAGGTCCCCCAAACCCAGACCAGTAAGTAGTTGGAAGATGGATAGTAATACATTATTTGCATTCTAGCCTTGAATAACTTTGCCTCAAGACTAAGTGTGGTAATTGTATCAGGGTTGAAAACCTTATTTTAGCAGTTACTACACTAGTAGGTCAACAAGAAAATCTTGATAATACTCTTCTAAATATTTTGAACGAGGTAACCATGGAAATGTTAGGGGTGGGTGAAAAATCCTGGCATGAAAGCATTAGGTATGTCTTTAAAAACAGTAGAAGTGAAAAAAACTGCTTTTCTTAGGTGATAAAAATCTGTCCAGGATGATGACCTCTATCAACATACTACAGATTCTCTAGATGTTTTGACTGGAAAATGTTTAGAGAATCCTAGCATTGGTCTTTTGAGAGGGCGTTGTTGACAGTGCCTCTTGGAGGTTTCAACGGTTCAAAAGGGAAATAACATCATCCATCCATTTTCCAAACCACTTATCCCTCTGGGGTTATGGGGGGGTCTGGAGTCTACCCTGGAAGCTATGGGCACGAGGCAGGGAACAACCTGATATGCATTAATAGATGTTTATTCCATCCATCCATCCATTTTCTAAACCGCTTGTCCTACTGGGTCGTGGGGGGTCCGGAGCCTATCCCGGAAGCAATGGGCACGAGGCAGGGAACAACCCAGGATGGGGGGCAGCCCATCGCAGTAGATGTTTATTATTCAGTTTAAATAAATGTAACTTTTTAGGTAACTTTTAAATAAATAAATAAACTTTATAAGCAAAATGTTTTTAAAACATCTAGAAATGATGTGTTATGCAATTCACAGCCTTGGGGAAAAAAAATAACTGGAAAAAAGCAATTTACCAAGAGGCTGTTTCTCCTGGCTGAAATTTTAGTGAAGTTTTCTTATTAGTTGGTATGTAACCCAGTATGTTTTTACAGTTCAATAAAGATGCAGTAGTGAAGCCGTATCAATGTGCAACTTACGTTTATGAAGTTGAGCTATTGTGATGCTACACCCAGCATAATCATGCTTCAGCAACACATCAGTGAAGTACAGGAACTACTTTCTATGCCAGTAGATGTCTTCACCTTTATCCCATCTTGATCTACAGGAATTTTCAGTTTTTGATGAATTATGACAGATTGTTCCAGCTGGTAGGTTATATACAAAAACTCATGGTCCACAGCTATGTGAATATTCTGCCCAGACTCAAACTGGCAACTTCCCAATCACAGGCACAGAGGCTTAGCCCACTGAGCCACACAAAATAACTAGAGAATTAAACGTTGGCGGGTGGAGGGACATCTATCATAGGAATTAGATGACATTCCCAAATTCACAGTTCTTCGTTCGTTAACTTAGTCAAATTATTTCTGCTTTGGAAGTCAGTAAATCATGGCAACTCACTGAAAGGACAGTACAGAACACAAACACACTATAGTCTGTGACTCGGTATAGTTATCATCTCATTTAATGCATCCATCCACCTTCTACACTCGTTTGCAAGGTCACGGGGGTCTGGAGCCTATCCTGGAAAGTACAGGTGCAATATAAGGAATAACCCAGGATGGGGCACCAACCAATCGCAGGACACACACACAGTCACACCTTCAGACAGTCTGGCAACTCCAATTCACCTTTACATGGTTTTGGACTGTAGGGAGAAACCAAGGAACCCAGAGGAAACCCCACGACAACACGGGAAGAACATGCAAACTCATGCTTTAGATCCAGGGTGGAGACCACCACACCATCCTGACTTGATGTTATATTTATTTACAGTTTTTGTATGCAAACATAGAGTGTCTTTTAACACTGCTTGTTAGGTTGAAGAAACTGTTATTAATCATTTGTTATCATTTCTGTATAATCAGCAATGAGTGTAAATATGTATATACATTATTTTGTTTTCCTCTAGCCTCATACTTTAGATTCAAAACCAGAACTTTCTCTTCTTGCTCTCACCTCCCTATTTTGCGAGACCCCTGCGCCTCCCACTGACTATAAATAAAGGAGCCAAGGGGAACCACCCTTGGTAGCACAATCTGGTGAGAGTGTGGGTACCCTTGCGCAAGTAAAACTTTAAAGTGTGTTGTCTCGTAATTCAAAGTGTGTGCAGAGTTGGGGTGGAAACGCCGGGCGCTTTCTCCAACACTGCTTATAAAAGCAATTATGGAAAATTAAAATAAATAAAATGTGAATTTAAATCGAACTCCTTTTCAACATACTATAAAAAATACAAGTGAAGGGATTTGCTGCCTCCAGATTACATGATATTGATCATACCATGACACACTGTAGAATTCTCTTAATGGCCCCCAAGCCCCCCCGCACCAATCCTTCTCACACGGAAATTCAAGATGGCGTTTCCTGAAATCTTCTAAAATATTAAACAGGCAGTTGCAGGGTAAGTTTTATATATTTTTTTGCCTATAATTATTTAGCAGGAAAGACCTTTTTTTCTCCATAAGTTATCATTTTCAACACTATGGTGCTAGATATCACACCCACAGATCACTGTCATTCTAAACTAACGTTTCCATTTGACAATGCTGAACTCCTATGAAATACTACAGCGCATTTAAGCCTGGCGTATACATGTTCTCCCTGTGTTGTGTGGGTTTTGTCCTGCAGTGGAAGAGCACTGGTGATTTAGTGTCTCGAAACTGCCTGCTGAAAGTGTGTGAGTGTGGATTGGCATTTCCATCCAGGGCGGTGCCACCCTTAATCACTGTGCTTATCGTGAACCTGTCCTGGATGAAACAATTACAAAAAATTGGTTTCGAAAATTTACAATACTGCAGATGTACGTAAACTTGTACAGAATAGGTGGTTACTGTGGCTATCAGCATCTCTTTGAAATTATTCTGACCACTGAACATCTTTCAGATATTTATACATTCAGAAATAAGAATATATAATAATGTAAATTTCAAAATTTGTGTTTGAAATTGTTTTTGTTTGGGGGGGGGGGGGGGCAAGCACCGCTGTGTGTTGGGACTCCGAAGGTTGCCAGTTCAAATCCCGTGCTCGACAGACTGATCCCACCATTGGGCCCTGAAGCCCAATTGCCCCCAGGACTGCCTAACCCTATTCTCCTCTATGGCAGTTTCATGAGGTGGCCCCCAGGGAAGCTTTTCCAGCTGTCCTGAAGGAGGTCCCACAAACAGCTGTGGAAAAAAAAAATCAAGAGACCACTCCATATATTTAAACAAACTTGCATTTTTAAATCCTGGTTTAACCGTGGTTCTGCTGGCAGGCGGCTACGCTGAGCAGCAGGTTGCTTCCAGGTTCAAAAGACACCGTGAACGACCAGAAATCAGCCAGGTAAAGGGTGGAAGCAACTACCTAATGCCAGAGATGGTCATTAACTGATCCGACAACTTCTCAGGAACCACAGGATGACATCAAGTGACCTTCAAAAGGGGTGGGAAACATTAATTGCAGGTGTGAAGTGCACTGCTAGGACAATTCGGATCAGGCTCCTAGATTCAAGGAAAAAGCCCTTCATTAATGAGAAACAGAGAAGATCGAGGCTGCAGTGTTCTATAAAAATATTTCTCAAACTATATATATATATATATATATATATATAAAAATATATTATTTATTCACAGACGCACACCCATAAAGAGAGAAATGAGTAAAACAAAAAACTGCGATGTGACACAATCACTTTCCATTGCAGGTGCTTTGGCGTGTCCAAACTTTTGACTGGCACTGTACTTGCCAAGTCAATGCAAATTTTGACCACTTATTCAGGTTAGGGACAAGGGGGCATGGACTCCATCTCAGGCAGCACAGAAGACAAGAAGGCAGGAGTCCAACATAGGGCACCTACACACATGTAAACATACACTACGGTCAATTCAGAGATGCTAATTAGCTTAGCTGTCCTCTCAGACGTCATCTCGTCTATGTACCTGTACAGTATATAGCAGAGGTGACAATAAAGTTTACTTTGACTGTACATCTCTGGTTCCATTCCCACAGTCCGTAGCGTGCAGAGGCAGCCCACAAGACATGGAGAGATCATGCAAACTCTACACATCGAGGCCTCTACACATCGAAGCCATCAACCATGGTGGTGAGAAGCAACCATGCCCCCCACTGAACCACTGCTGTATAGTTTAAAGCATGTAGCTGTGCTTAGCGATTACTTTAGGTCCTATTTAATAGAGAGAAAAAAAAAAACTCACATTTTATTCTCAGCTTTGTTAAAAATGGCCCTGTATTGTTCTGACTGGTAATAATCAGAGTCAAGAGAACCAGGAAAGTCATTCAGTGTAACAAAAACGTCTCCATTTACTTCCTTTACCAGATGAACCCGCTGCTTTATTCCTTTGGAGGCCCATTTGGGTTTGAGGACCTTCTGACTTGGATCCACAGCTTGATATAATCCTTCGCCTTCCAAAAGTGTGATTTTATACTTGTGCCACGGACATACGATGCAAAGTTTGCCACTGAATTCCTGTACTTAGAGGAGACAAAGAAACAGGTCAGCTGATGATATCTTTACATCTAAAGTGGATTTAAGTAAGCATATGTGATGAAACTGATGACCTGCCTCGATATCTCCATTTTGTAGTGGTCCCCCAGAATCTGTGAAGAAGTCCGTGAAGATCGGGAATGTTACAATTTCATACCGTTATCTGGCAACATTTTTTCCTCAATAAGCACAAACTGGTTTAAAATACAACCTAACAATATAAAACTGGCTAGCAATATATATATATCCTTAAAAAGTGTGAGTGCAAATTAAATCTTGTAAACTGTTAAACTACTAAAATAGACGCGGCACGAACGCTCAGATAGTAACTTGCGGCGTGTACTTACGATAGCAGCGCGTGTCCATAGCATGGAAAGTGCCATTGTGATAGAGAACCAATACATCCCTTCCATTTATAAATTTGGTCACCCTTTTGACCTTCATTAAGTCTTCTCTTTTCCCTATGAAATGGGAGGAAGGTGGCGATGGGTCTTCATTCTTCTCCTCGGCAGACATGAGGACCAGGTCAGCAGCAAGGGCAGGCTGCATGAAAACGAAATGTTACTAAAATCGGAAGAATAATGGACAATCAAACGGAATCATATCATGTAGTTCACAAACACGCCAAATGTCCCAGGAAAAAAACGACGTTTTCTTGCCCGAAACAAACTGGGTAACTTAACTCAGTTACTACTCAAGTACAGATCATTAACACATGCAATACCTGCATGAAATACACGAACAGTTAAGAGTGTACTGTTACATTATCTGTGCCCCCTCAAGTAAAGTGTTACCACACACTGTAACAAAAAGACATACCTCACTGACTCAAGTTAGAAAAAAGGCGAAGTCATTTTTTAAATAAAAAAAAGCCAGTCCTTACAGCGGACAAGATATTAAGTCATATTTAGAATACCGTCGCAGAGCTGCATAAGTGTTAGAGCATGCCGTGAACGAGTAACAAAGTGAATAGTTAAATAGAAATCGTAAAGAGGTTTAGGAACATCGTAATCTATAAAAAAACATGAAGTCAAAAACCAATACTCAAATCAAAGGGAAAGTAGCAACATAAAAAACGCGAAAAGAACCTGCATCGAAAGCCGACTTATGTATGTTTAAAAGATGTACAGGAAGTAAGTGAACCGGAAGCAGCAAGTGAGGCGGAAAAACCGGATGGGATTCGGAGCGGGACTCAAGTAGAAAGCGGACTGCCTGGGATGGAGTGAAGAACGGAGACATACAGCTCAGGAAAAAGAGACCACACCATATATATTTCTAAATCTACATTGTAAGATCCTGGTTTAATTCTTGTTTTGCTGGCAAAAGCCTATACTGAGAGTTTCTAAGACAGCAGTACACAAGAATAAGGTGAAGTAGGAGACATTGGGAATGACAAAAAACTAGCCAAGTAGAGAGCAGAAGCAACCTTCTAATGCCAGAGATGACTGTCAACCTATCCAGCAGTGCTTCATTAATTGAAGGATGACATCGAGTGGTGTGAGGTGCACTGCTAGGACAGTTCATATCAGGACCGAAGACCAATAAAGCCAGGAAGAAGCCCTTCATTATTAAGAAACAGAGAAGAAGCAGGTTGTAGTTTACAAAAAGTGTGTATTTTACACAGAAGCACAGCCATAAATTGAGAAATAAGTGAAACTAAACATTTTGTGGTCTCTTAATTTTTTCCAGAGCCGTATATCCACAAAACCAGAGGTTGATAGCTCAGGCCCAGAAAGTAAATATCCAGAATTAAGATTTTGTTTCAACCATCCAGTTGAGTTCTGTATGACTGTGACTCTTTATACTCAACTGGTTGGTTGAAACAAAATCTTCATCTGGATTATTACGTTATGGACCTAAACTATCCATCTTTGCACAAAAAACAAAACAGACACGTAACACACGAAACACAAGATGAACATGCAAATCCCACAAACAAAGAATAGGGGTGGAACCCCGAACCCAGCAGGTGAGAGGTAACAGTGCCACCTGCAGGTAATTGTGTGACTTTCCTTCTGCAGACCAAAGCACGAAGTGCAAATTACCTGGTGCCTTTAAATAACCGATTGTATGTGGTTGTGTGGCAGTGTGTATGCTAAAAAACCAAAAAGAGCAAAAAAATTATGGGAGTGAAAGCAGACATGGAGAAAGGGGTCAGGCATTTGAGATTGGAGATTGAGCAAGAGTTTAAAAAATGTTGAAAATGTTACAGGTTATTCAAATTTGTATCCAGGCCAAAGGCATATTTAAGTTTGAAAAACTATGTAAACTTCTGTGCTTTGGATCAACAGAATCCGCAGCCAGCAGCAAGACGAGCAACTGTCTTCATCTTGTAACTTGAGATGTCACAATTAAAGGTGGTGGTACCTCCAAGCCAACCTTCGGACCTTTTTTGCAACGTAATACCATCTCATATACTTGCGTATGAAGAAGAATAAAAGACTCCTTGTTATGGGATCCAAGGATAAGCTTATCTATTACGAGATAGGTAACTGAGGCTGGCCTTGAATCTTAGGCTGCTGCCAGTATACTATTGGGAGACTGCGTAATGAAACACTCAGTGAAAGAGGCTGTTACTTCCTGTTCTTCCGTTGTCTTGTCAAAAGGCATGGCTGATGAAGGAATTGTATACCAGTTGCATTGCATGTTATTATTTGTTTTCAGTCGTAACATATTGCGCCAAATCACAAAGTCAATGCCAGCCTCGTGGCATATTTCAAATATACAAAATCTCAATTCACAACACATTTAGTGTCCCATACAAAACCAGAAAGCTGCACTGTTAACAGACCAGTGATTTAAGCTCACACGTTTTCTTTGAACATCCCTATGTGAATAGCAGTTGTTTTCCAGTAGAATTCATCATGCATTCAATTCTTTGTTATTTTGTTTGTTACTTACTTATTTTTTTGCTTATGTAAATCGTGGCTCTGAGGCTAGGGATCTGCACCAGCAATAGGAATGTTGCTGGTTCGAATCCCATGAATGCCTGGAGCGATTCTATTCCATTGGGCCCTTGAGCAACGCCTTTAACCTGTAACTGCGTCATCCTAGGTATGACGTTAATTTACATGTAGCCCTGCAAGCAGGTCCTCCTACTTAGAGGGAAATTCCGGGGTTGGTGGCAGGAGTAGCACTCCAGCCAGCAGAAGAAAACGTCACATTGTTCCATTCCATTCAAACTAGTGTGGTGCTGAGGTATCACCTGCGGCACGGCTGCAATCGGGTTCTCATCCCTGAGGTGGTTTGCTGTGTGGCGTGCGCTCCTAATCTCTTACTGTCACTCGGTCGTTTTACGCTACAGTTTGAGGATGGAAGGAAAGATAACACACTTCATGTTATATCAATCACACAGCACACTTTATTTCACATTAATATTTGTCATTAAATCGATGCAAAGAGACAAATCTACAGTGTGAGACAAAGAAAGACGGAAAGAAATTAAGGAATTAAAGAAATGCAGATTGCCCAGAGAAGATAAAATCAAAACTAAAAATGACCTAAGCAGTGTACAACATAAGAAAGTCATCATGAATATCATTTAGGATGAAGACAGATGAATATAAACTTCCTACATTTAAACTTGTAGCTCTTTCGTGTGCCCCTTCTAATCCGCATTTCATGACAAATACCATCTGTTCACTTATTTAACAAAAATAAAATCGGCTTGGAGTGTTACAGAGTGCGGACACAGAAGTCACATGACCTGCACACTAAACAGGGCGTGCTCTTCTTAGACACACAAAACCAACTACAGCGCTTCTCAAAAAGGAAGGCTGAAATATGAGGAAGTTCCTTCGACAGCAGTAAAAATCTTAAAGTACTCTACTATCATTTGCTGCATTTGGGTCACTGACGTGAATACGGATGCAATGGCGATTTCCCAGAGAATGGTGCACATATACATAGTTATCTATACTCCAACCATATGGTTACACATTGTGCCTGTAACTGAGGAGCAGTTGTGGGGTTTTACATAGGAAATAATTCTGTATTTGCACTCTAGAGCTACACACGTGACCAATGGGGGGTAAAACAGCTTGTGTTTTTTTCCATAATCATGCTTTACAAGACAGAAAGCACTGGCTTATGGGAACTTTAGCAGAGCGAAATAGATTTAAATTGCATTTATGCCATCGGTTTTAGTTATCCTCATTAATTTATTAGACCAAAACCAAAATAAAATCCACAAATATGACGATTTCTATACAAACATTCATTTTGCTGAGTAAATAAGAGGGGTCTGCTAAACAATGTGCTGTGTTACAAGGTGATTTTGTGAAATCATTTCACCATCTGTGTAAGTCCAGAGTTTTTCCAGTACCACTGAACAAGCATTTCTTACTTATCACCGTTTCCTGTATTATTTGCCGCGATTCCGCCAGTATCTTCGGCTGTACTAGTGATTCACAAGCATAATGACAAACACCTCCAAACCTAGTTTGGTCCACATCAGTACCTGTTATACTACAGTGAAAAATTGCCACAGGTGAGAGGATGGACACACCTACATGACTGACTGTGCAATGCCCATTCTATATCTGGGGCAACCACACTGAATTATTCTAGTTTGCTACAATGCTTTTATCTTCAGATCAGCAATCCAATAGTACATTGGATAGGTTCTAGCTACACCACGGACAAGTTATTGCTTTCCTGTAGATTTTAAAGGAGAGACCATCTCACCAGCAGGCTCGATTAAATAAATTAAGTAACTCAAGTGCAATCTTCTACACTTTTGTTTCATGACATGTTGAAAGTATTCCATTATTGCAGCAAGTTATTTTCATCAATTGTCTCATTCCTCACAAAACAACAGGTAATGATGATGGAAAAACTACACAATATTTTGGTATCAATTGCGTATAACCCCCTAGCATCACTTAAATATTATTTAATGGTTTAATAGTGCGTACGGTTTTCTTATCTGTTATCAGAAGCGGGAGAGCAGATTAAACATATCGACCTGTTCTGATTTTGATACAACAATTCATGACTGTAAAATGCTGTTGGGAAACTCCATGAAGCTGCTCCTTAAGCAGTACACGCTGCTCCAGAACCTATATACCAAGGAAGCTTCTTTGCTCACATGTACACTGTGTTCTGAAACCTGCCTCTCCAAAGGCCATAACTCTCCACACTCATGGTCCAGCAGTTGTCTGATTACTTCCTCACACGTCTTTCATGCACCTCAATATTAATCACATTCACAACAGCTAGATTTTTGAAGGTCACAATTTAAAGACACAAAAGCAATGAACTGCCGTTTCCCAGACCCATATCATATTAGTTGCCGCTCTTGATGTAGAAAAATGTGACCCAGACACATGTGATGGAACAGGTAGAGAACTGGCACGTGGAATCCAATACTTGCATCAAGCCGCCTTCAGAACCGAAAGAGGCTGTGCTACCTGTTTACCCTATGCTGGGTTTGTAAAAAATACAATTTGCAGTTGTGTATATGGAGCTTTTGGAAGGTTGCGGCTACTAAAAAAATGTTATGTTAATTCGCAAGCAGGTACGCAGTTGCACTGTGATGCTGCACTCTCGCCCCCTGCTTGACCCTGAGAGGTCAGGCGTTCTGTGCGTCCACTGAGCAGGCAGTGATCACTAGCAGGTCGTTTCCGCACGTCCACATCCCTGACAGGGAATCCTGCTCTGTCGTCCCAAAGCTGAGGGAAGATGAGTCCTCTCTTCCCGCGCCATCAACGGCAGGCTGTGAAACATTCCTCTTGTAGAGAGGAGAGGAACATATTTGCGAGGAGGCTGGGCACATGGCGCAAGCACAGATAACATGAGCAAGTATCTGAGCAAGTATTTAAAAATTTAAAAAAAGGGAAACAAAAAAATAGCTGATATCCATTTATACATCCAGTCAAGCAGTACTCTGAAATATGCATGCAAAGCCCTTACTTTCTCCAAAGAAAAACACATATGTTCATCACAAAGGAACATTTTGTTCAAGCTTCAAAAATCAGTGTACAGAAAATAAAAAAGTAATGAGCTGCAGGATATATCTGAAGAATTCTTAGACCCTGATTCTGTTCTGCATCCTGACAGTCAGTGACACGGTAAATCAAGTTCACACCTGCAGACAGGACTTCAAGTGTAAGGATCTTTTCGTGGGGCAAGATGGCCGTTAACGGTCTGGCAGATAGTGCTGCTGCCTTTATGTAGAGCAAAGTTCAGTGTGGGATGGTTCGATATGATAAGTACAGAAATCATGGGCAAATAATTCATTTCAGAAATTGTGAGCAAATGATTTGTTTCAGAAATCCTGAGCAAATGATTCCTTTCAGAAATCATGAGCAAATGATTCATTTTAGAAAGAAAGGTCATATTGTAGTACTACAGGACAAGCCCATCTCACCAACCGAAAGCAGAAGATTGTCTATTAGAAACGTTCTGTCAATGCTGGGTTTAGGTCTGACATTACTGATTTGGTGTGATTTAGCAGGGACATCTGGGAATGCTCTTGTTGCGCGTTCTTGATACTTCGCGATAATGCTACACTCGTCTGCAAATGGTGCTTTTGGGAGGAAGGTTCTGAAATGATGTGGTTCTGAAAGTGCATGGATTCTTTTATGCAACAAAAAAAAAGCACTGACTGACACGAGGAAGAGTGTGAACAAGGAAGGAGGAGACATACAGGGACACACATGCTTTTGTGCAAAGACATATTCATGGAGAGGGCATCTGAACAGGAACATTAATGCGAGGAGGAGGTATTGAGGGGATGAAGAAGCCAAGGGGGGGGGGTGGGGGGTCAGGACTCCTCGTTGCCAAAGTCCTCATCGTCATTGTAACAGTCAGCACCCTCTCCACTGTTCTCTCCACCAGTCCCTCCTGCCTCCCCATCATCGTCGTCATCCTCTTCCTCAATGTCATCGTCATGCAGGTCATCATAGAGCAAGTCAGAGCTGCTGTCGTGGGAAGGCACTTTGGTCTGGATGCAGTACTCAGCCAGCGTGGTGGGAACCTTGACTCCATCCCGCTCGGCGTCTGTTTTAGTGGACAGAACTTGCTTCCTAAGCCCAGAGAATCAGAGAGTGAAAGTGTTACTATCATTTCTAACATTCTTTTACTATTCACTACATACAGTTAGTTTCAAATACTTACATTGTTTCAAAAGTTACACAACATTCTGTTCCGCTTTGTCTTGTACTATGTTACATACTATACTATACTATGCTATACTATATTATGAGATGCTATGCCACACCTGTATTTCCTATACTATACTACACACTATATACTAATACACTACACTACACTACACTACTATACTATACTATACTATACTATATATAAATATCCTAAAGTTTATTACAAGCTTTTCTATAGTAACGACAGTTCTGTTAAACAGGTACCATATTAAGGGGAAGGTTATTACATTATTATCATTATTATTGTTCTGGGACGTTTTCCAACCTGATTATTTCAGCATACTCCTTATCCTTGCCCTTGCTGTCCCTCCATTTGCGGAACATCACGGAGGCATCTACGTTGGCCGGTGAGAAAGTGTTGGGCTCATTCAGCAGTGAGATTACACTCAGAAGAATAGTCCTAAACATGTAGAAAAGTATGTGTGTAACTGTACTTGGTCATATATACCAGTGATGTTATTTGTTATACCAACACATGCCAGTGATACCTGACGTTCTGGGTAGGGTTCCACCTCTCTGATGGCAGCTCCCCACTCTGGGGATCATCCACAGGTGGGTGCAGGATTGAAATACATACATCGCCATTCTGCAAAAAAAAACAACCGTTGATTAGGCATACAGTAAAATAAGCACACACACAAAGCAAGTTCTGATTCATTCTCATTTGATGCACAGATGTACACGCCCCACAGAACCTACCAGAGGTGGAAAGTTCAGGTTCAAAAAGTACAAATCCAGACCAAGATTTTGTTGCAACCAACCAGTGGCTCTACTGTATGAATGTGTCTCTTTATCCTCAACTGGTTGGCTGAAACAAAACCCTGGTCTAGATTTATACTTTCTGAACCTGAACTTTCCACCTCTGGTAGGTTCGGTGGTCCTCGTATCTCTTTCTGTTGATGTAACAGATTGTGCCATCTACAAAAATTCTCTGATGAGTCCATCATTGTTGGGGTCATTGATGATGGAGAATGGAAATATAGGAGACCCCTACAGGACTGTCTTATATGGTGCAGTGGGAATTATAAGACCAATCAGTGTTTAGGAAGTGGAGGCACTGTATACACAGAAGGCCTTGGATGTCCACCTAAACAAGAGTAAACAGAGTAGCCCTGTACAAGCAAGACCAAAGCAGGCTAGTCTTTTTGAGAAGAAGCAAGCTCCTGGTAATGTTCTACCAGCCCATAACAGTCAGTGTAATTTAATATGCTGTGGTCTGCTGGGGGAGCAATATCATGACGCAACTTGGGAGCAACAAATTGGACTGCAGGGCACACATTGTAAACATATTGGAGGCCGTTGCCAAAAGATGGATGACAACAAAGCTATCAGTCATCAAGGCGACTGATTCCCATCCCCTTCACAATGCTACTAATGGTAGGTAATTAATTAATGGTACTAACATCCATTATTGTGTTTTATTTGTTTCTATCTACATGTATGTTTCTCAGCTGTACATATTATCTTTGCAGTCTTGTGTTAATTTGTGTGTAAAGAAAGATGCCATACCTCATAGATATTAGGGTGCCACATCTTAGTAAGAAACCTGAAGGTTGGGGGGGAGTAGGGGTAATCTATAGGGAACTTGATGTGAGCCTATGGACGAATACAAAGCAAAAAAGACAACAGGTTTGGTGAGAAAATTGTCAAGTCTGCAAAAAATAATAGCAATTTCCTTGAAGGCCTTTGGTTATGTTGTCTTACACCAGTTCAGTACGTTAACAAGCCTGTAAATGATGTAAACCAGTGTTTCCCAACCCAGTCTTAGGGAACACCCAGAAGGTCCATGTTTTTGCTCCACCACAGCAAAAATGTGGACAGTATGGCAGGGAGCCAGGAAGGAGCAAAAACATGGACTGTCTGGGAGTCCCCTCAGATCGGGTTGGGAAAAACTGAAGTAAATCATCAAGTACTAGATACAAGTTTTAATGACTCTTAGTGGGTATTTACCCTTTGAACCAGTTTTTTTTCCTTTGGGTGAGGACAAACGACCACAAATGTCATGCCACCTTGCCCCATTCCTCTGCTTTTCTTTCTGACATATGAGTGATGGCTCATAAATAATTCTCCAATAGCATTCTGCTATTGTGCCGAGGGAGATGGATCCAATATGTGCTGCGTATGCAACCAGTGTCTCTACCGAGAGCAGCCCTCAGGCTGGAGAAAGAGAGGCAAGCCCAAGGAGACTTGGAGGAGGACAGTGGAGAAAGAAATGAAGGATTGGGGCCTTGGGGCTACCTGGAGAGATATGCCTCACAGAGACCACGTTGGCTTTGGTGGAGGCCTTATGCACTACCCAGTGTGAAGAGGACTAAGTAAATAAGTACTGGTGTTACTTTAAGTTACTCTGAGGAGTAATATGGTACAATCAGCCAATGTCGTGTAGGAATAAGTGTCTCCTTCACTGTAGTAAATATTCAGATATACAAATGTCTAAGAATTAGAATACCTTTCAGAAAAACTGAGCATGTAAATTTATTATACATAAGTATGTCCTACTCATGGTTAGACATCTGGCTGAATTCTGATGATTAGCAAATCTTGAACAGCAGACTTACCATTTTTAATGGAATTAAATCACAATTAGTTTAATACTAAATAAAAAAGTCGTTATCCATGACCACATATCTATTTTCCCCATATCTCAGAGAATTTTGCTTAAATACTCACAGAATCATTTTGAATAAAACTGTCTTGGTAACATTTTTTTTTTAGAGAAAACAAGATATCCTGTATCTGAGGTCTGTAGCTTCAGCAGTCCCAGTCATGCTGACTCACAGTGAGAGTTTAAACGAGATGCGGTGTTGTGCCATGCTACATAATATAATTCCAACCCCAGAGCAAGTCAGACAGGCAGGGTTATGGTGGGAGCAATCTGGAGGGGTTGGGGGGGCACTGGGGGGGGGGGGGGGGAGTCTGGTCTCTCTCTGTGCTAAATGTATCAGGGCCTTTATTGGAGGGATCCACATTTAGGACAGAGTTGTCAGATAGGCAAACAAATCAATCCACAGTCTTGTTAAACCACAAGCTATCTTTAATAAATCATGGTCCCTCGGCATTCCACACGTTATCTAAGCTGCAGAAATACACTTTTGCACAGTCAACTGCTTATTCAAACGAACTATAAAACATTCACTCATCATAATTAATTATTCCACTCTTGATCAATCAAATATTTTCCACTTAGTCACACTCTCGATAAAACCTACTCCAGTTCTATCACAGTCAACTCCGAACAGACCTGACCATTAATCAGACCTATAAGGTACTTTCTATTTTACTTACTCATATAAATTCTCTCATGGTCACACGCATGTACTTTTTTTGATTCAAAACACATTCTGACCTTCCGAAAAACTAATCTGAAGTTCATCTCATTTACTAAAATCCAAAAGAACATGTTTGTTTAAAAATTACAGAACATATTGCAGGATATCTGTGATAGGTTGGCACCCAGTCCTGGGTTATTCCCTGCCTTGTGCCTGGATGGATGGATGGATGGATGGATGGATGGATGGATGGATGGATGGATGGATGGATGGATGGATGGATGGATGGATGGATGATAGAATATAGTTTCTTTTGCTTGTGAGACTCTAATAAATCAAAATCAATTTTCAAACATATGAAATGCCTTTGGGGGGCAAAAATGTTTTTGAAAACTAATAATGATATCAGACCATCATAATTTGCAGAATACAAACCAGCCTCGTTATAGTTGTATATCAAGAACAGTATTATACAAATGAAAGCACATCAACAAGCCTCAAAGCGATAAAGTGTGGTGAAACGTCTTAAATGTCACCAGACATTGAGTACTGCACATTGAATTCAGTCAGCTGGAAACACATACAATGAAAACAAATTTACAATCTCAATAAAAAAAATTCCACCTTTCTTCCAGGACAGGACACAAGGCAAAAGCAGACTACAGATAGGATGCTGGTCTTTCGCAGGGCACAGACTCACTACGGGCGATTCAGAGATGCCACTTAACCTAACCGCAAGTCTTTGGACTGCAGGAGGAAACCCAAGCACTTGGCAGAAACCCGTGTGACACAAGAATGTGCCACCTGCACACACTTAGCAGGGCCTTTAACAAAAAAAAACTAGACAAAATATATATAAGCGAGGGAACACTGCTATAGCATAAGAATGAATGTAAAAGACAAGATAAAATATTAATCAATATTATATCAATGCTGGTGTGGATTCTCCTGTTAAAATAATAGACAAATGCTGTCTATCCCAAGCTAAACCACAGTTCAGACAAGGTCATGTATAAAGCATAAGATATATACATATGCACCACAGACTTATACTGGATGAGTGTTCCGGCAGACAGATGGACAGATACATACATAATATAGCATATGTACTGTTTTCTTGGCATTATGCTACTTTCAGGGGAATGTTCCATGTATTATATGTTTCTGGGTGTTACTGCAGACAGTAATCTGATGCTGAAATACCCAAAGGGCCATTTGAGAACTAAGGAGCATTAAGTCAATCCAGTTCACTCTTTGGGCAACTTATTAAAAGTATTAGATAAGAGAACAGGATGAAGAGGAACAGAAAACGGGCATGACAGCCCCTGGAATTACACAGAAACACAAAAAAAGACTAAAAGCAGAATAACAGACACCTGGGAGGATGACATCACACCTTTCCCAGTTCAGCAATTCCCTTACAAAACTCGCAAGAGGGTGTTCTCCCTTTCAGAATACAATCCACTGTGCCGCTTATAATTGTACTTAACGACCAAATTCCAGTTTGGCAAGAGGCAGGGAGCCTAATTCTCTGGCCTCATTTTATATAAGCAGGCTGAGAAGAGAAGAAAGCCGGCACAGTATTTAAACAGCTCTGGGTGATACTTTCAAGGATTTGCTAAAATTGATATGATTGACAAAAAGTTAATCATCTCTCATTCAAACAGTAAACATTTGGATGAAAATTAAATGTGTTTTGTCAAAACAAGTAGTTACAAGAGGTGATTTGCCGCCTATCTCGTTTTGCCTGTATGAAATCATGCACAAAAACCTCAACTTGTAAGCTATTTTTAATAGCTGAGCATGATGAGGAAAGAGCAAGATTTATGGAAGTAGATGTTTTATCAAGAGAGCTGTGGTTCACTTATGGGTAGAAGAAAGACTTCGGACAGATGACTTCGGACACATGACTTCAGACAGATGACTTCGGACAGATGACTTCGGACACATGACTTCGGACACATGACTTCGGACACATGACTTTGGACACATGACTTCGGACACATGACTTTGGACACATGACTTCGGACAGATGACTTCAGACACATGACTTTGGACACATGACTTCGGACAGATGACTTCGGACAGATGACTTTGGACACATGACTTCGGACACATGACTTCGCTCTCTTTCCTAAAACATGATACTGTATTATGTTTTCCATCCTTTTACTATTTTCTATTCAGTGATTATGTCAGGTCAAGGTTGACCCCTGGTGACCATAAAGATGGTATTCCTCTAGAACATTCTGCCTTCCGTCTTGGTCTGCAGGCTTCCTAATGTCCTGCTCAGTGCTCGAATGACTGAATCCACCCATCTTGTTGCTGGTTGTCTTTTTCATACACTGGACATTTTCATAATAGGTCCATATTAATTCAGCTTCAAACTGGTCAATTGCGCTTCAAGTGCTTTTAATGTACCTTTTAATATAACACAAAATGTTTGTTCTGCACATATACATTTTCTTAACTATTAGGCCAACTACACGGTAATCCTCTTCTCAGTTTCTAATAAATTATCTCCCTTTGGGTTGAAATCATATGGAGAAGTTTGCTCATTCAAGTTAAATTGCACATTAAACGCATTTTCTCACTTGTTGTCTAGCATTGCTCTTCTTCATTCCCCATCTACTCCTCCTAGATGGTGATTTGCTTCAGATTACTTCATACTCATACTATTTCAAACTGAATCCAAGAACTTCTATCTGTAACAGACAGGGTGCATCAGTTAAAGCACCTTCAGGCATGAAAACAAGCTTTTTCTATGGAGCTTGTTTTCCTGTGGGAGTTATTCTTCGTTCTTGAGCAAGATGGAATGAAGCCACAGACTGTCCTCCAGCTCGGAAAGTACATCCAGTATATTCTTATAGTTAGACAGAAAGATTTAAGGGTCTCCCAGCTTTGGGTTAGGTTGTGTAGGTGCATTAGTGTTTACAGCTTGTGTTCTGTGTGCTATGCTTTAATGTCTGATAGCTTTTTCGTGTTTGTTTTGACAAACAAAAGAAGATTCCACAAGCTTACCACAACAATGTGTGGTACGACAGAGGATGATGAGTTTATCTCAAAGGGTTTGTGTTGGTGTACCGGCTAGAACAATGTGTGCTCTGCATCTATCTGGCATGGGATATAAACCTTTCCAAACCAGGGCTGGGTATCACCACTGATTTCCCAAAGAGATTCTATTCTGATTCACAAGGTCCTAAATCAATTTGATTTCTGATTAGGGATATTTCACTTACAATACCAATTTAGCTCGGATAGGAAAGAGATTCTCAGTGAACTTACATTGTGACTTGTACAAGAAACCCTCTCACCTGGTGCATTATTAAAAAATATTAATATGCACATTAAGAATTGACTCCAAAACATCTGCATAAATGAACCTTGACAATAAGTCTCAGATTGGACGTCCTTGCAGCTTGGTGATGTCTCATTAAATGGTTTCGGAGATGTGTGGTATTTCCACAGTATTTCACCGCCATTTTGCACATCTTACGTACAATTTTGCTTTCGTCCAGCTCTTCGTCATCTTCATATTTCTGAAATCTGAAATACATGCAGACTTCTGCCTTCAGGCTTGACGGTACGTTTGGTGGAGCACCTCCTGCCATGCTTATCTGCTTGTGTCCAACAGATCTCGTTGCACAAAAGCTTGTCACACCAAAATAACAGAATTTAAAGCTTCACACATCCACAGGAAAAGGCCACAGACTGTAAAAAAAGCATTTATTATACATACAAGAGTTTATTCAATCAAATGCTAAGAATTTTCATTATTTTTAAATAGCTATTAGACTTGTCGGACATATGTAGACTCATTAATGTTTATTTTGCAGAAACAAATACCTCTGAACATTTTTATATTTCCCAGGTGTCTTCTCCGAAGTTTCATGTGTTCTTTCATTTAAAAATCAATGTCACGTCCCTTTATGAGTCAGATACCCTAAGCATAATGATATGACACCACAGCATTTTCTCCCACCATACGAGTTACGGTCCAGGGTTTCATTTATGTCAGCAGTTCTAATCCAGATACAAACAGTTTGTCTGAGAAAAAAAAAATTAAACAAACCGGAAAGGCTGTTACACCTACTAAACATGTACTCTTTGCTACCTAGATTCAACCCAGGCTACATTTCTGTACGTTCAAAATACAGCTGTATGCAAAAACAGTGCATTAAAAACAACATATTGGCGAATGTTAATGCAGTTACCTTTTTAATCCATGAATGTCAAAATATAGAAAAAAATAAAACTATAATTGTGGCGTGTGCAAAAGTTTTGACCCCATTTGTCCAGGGATTAAGAATTAGGTCTTAGTAGCCATTAGGAGTTGTCACCATTTGACAATTGCAGAGCTTGATAAATTTTGTGCCACTACAAACACTGATCTGTCACTCCACAAGCATGGCGTAAGGATCTGAAAATAAAGCTATCTGACGTCTACGAAGCAGAGGAAGGCTATAAAAAGATTGCTTCCAGTATGCAATTTCTACTGTCCGTAATGTAATCAATAAATCGCAGTTAAGGGGAAACTGTGGAAGCCAAGGCAAGATCTGGAAGACCAAGGAAACCTAGAGAAGGGACTGCAGGTATCCTGGCCAGAAAGGTAAAGGCAAAGCCTGATATGACTCGGGGAGCTATGGCAAGGTTTGGCTGACAGAGCAGTAGTGGTGCACTGTTCCACACTGCAGATTAGCTAACACAAACTCATCAGGAAGAAGCCTTACCTGCGACCTCATCACAAAACTCAATATCTGAGGTATGCAAAACAGCATCTAGAAAAGCCAGAGGCCTTCTGGAATCAACTGCACCAGACTGATGAAGTTAAGTCTGAACTATGTGGCCATAGTCACCAAAGGTATATTTGGAGAAAAGAAGGAACAGCACAATAGAAAAAAAAAACATCTTACCAGTTGTAAAATATGGGGGGGTGCATTATGCTTTGGGGTTGTGTGACAACCAGTGGTACAGGAAACATTGTACGGGAAGAGGGAAGAATGAATTCCACCACATATTAGCAAATGGCAACGTTAAACAGTCATCCAAGAAGCCGATGATGAAAAACGGCATGACTTCAAGAAGGCAAAGGTTCTAAACATACCTCAAAATACACCATGAGCCATTTGAAGGAAAGGAAGTTGAAGGAAGTTTGAAATGGCCGTTACGGTCCACCAATTTACACATTGCTGAAAATCTCTCGGTAGATCTTGAACATTTTGTGCATGCAGGACGGCCAAAGAATACGTCACAATTAGCAGCGATCCACAAGGCAGAGCGGGAAAAAATCCCTACAAGAACTGAGAGCCTCTTAGCTGGATACAAACAGTGTTTATAAGCTGCAATACCTACCTACGGGGTCTCACTAAATACCTACTGAGGTGTCTAAATTTTTGCACCTGCCACAATTACTATTTTATGTATCCCTATGTTTTGATGTTCATGGAATAAAAAGCAATAGGTCGTCTTTAACACACTGCTCCCTGTAGGGCATGTTTACTACTTTTCACTTATATAACTGACAAAATATGTAATTTGGCCAGGGGTATCCAAACTCTTGCATACCAGTATGTATGTTAAGTTCAGCTTTAAATCATCACAACCAGGCTACCGTGAGCCTTCGTTTGAGAGCCCGACACCTGAGCCACAACTCCAGGCCGCAGGCTGAATCACCACTGATCTAGTATTAGTGATGGACAGAATTACTGATCAGCAAAGGAAACAGGAAGGATCCAGGACCACTGGCATTTTCCTCCATCTCCTTCTCAGTTTCAGATCCTGTCCTTGGAGATGCCATTAATATCCTGGAGAAGCTATATGTGGGAGATTTAAATCTGATCGGCTGAGAGAAAAAATAAACAGCCACTAGCAATGTAAGGTTGGGCAGAAGTGACACAAGGGGCTGAGCATGAAAAGGTCGTGATCATTAGTGATGACATCAGTTCGGTTCATTAGTACACTTACATTCACACATACCCACATCACACTAAACACCTTGACTGACACACTTGCAAATCGACTCTGCTTTCTCAATCTGCAATTTCTGCATTCGCTCCTAACTTTATCCCATCTCCACCCTCAACACAAACGATAATTTCAAATTTCATACTAAAAGAAGCCTATTTTTAATAAGCCTATATATTAACAGGGAGAAAAGGAAGACGTCATTTTAAAATCACTTAACCATTTTTACGTAATATTACTTCCTTTCTTGCCTTTGTAAGAAGGAGTAGTGTAAAAATAAACAGATTTATTTTTCCCATAAGATCATTTCCTATAGCCGTGCAGATCATTTTATGTGCTTGGTTTACAGTCATATGGTAATATGTAAAGAATACTAACATGTATATAAAAGGCATAATACTGGGGGGGAAAGACTCCAAGAACACATCACATGCTGAAAGCTACTTTAATTCAAACTGGTTGTCAGGAAGGTTTGGTGAATGTGTTTGATTTTAACATGGGAAGCCTTTCAGCAAATACTGAAGGAAATGCTGTAGACAGACAGAGAGACAAACAGAGAGACAGACAGAGAGACAGACAGAGAGACAGACAGAGAGACAGACAGCTAAAATTAACAGTTATTTTGCTGCTAGAAAAGCATTGTGGGTGGCTTACTGGGAAGCACACAGAGCATTCACGTTGTCCATGTGAATACATGGATTTTCTCCCACATCTCTAAGTTACCTGTAGCATATGTACTATATGTCCATAGGATAGGATCCAGGCCCCCTCATGATCCTGACCACGATAAGTGGGTGGATGGAAATACATCTCACATTTTTACATTTGTGAATACAGACACTGTCGACAGCCAGCTGAATATTAAACTTGTAAAAATTTGCTTTATCATTCTTCTTTCACACTTTCATGATGCTAGTCTGACGTATGGACAATCCAAACAGACAGGAGTGGTCTACAGCGTTATCAACATGAAACACTGTTCACTGGTCTGTGTTTTTGTAAGATTTCAATTGTATAAGTGAATAGGTGTCACAATTCACCCAGAATAATCTAAATTCTATAAGCAAAACATGAACACTCCCCTGCAGCAGAACGAGGAAGATATTCACATGTCTATTATTGCATCTTAATGGAATAATGGAATATTCAGGCTTATGTATTGCTTTTGGCTCAATTACGACAAGAGAATGCAGACAGAAGTCTAAATGACTGTAGTACAAGAGGAAGCATTTTGAATAATGTCTTTTTGCCCAAGAACCTAATCAATAATATACTTAGGTTTGCTAATGTATATTCATTAATTGTTAATGTGAACAGTTATGTTTCAAATCAAGTTGGTAACCAGCATATGGACGAATATAACAACAGAATAATTCAGGTTAGATATTTGTAATCCAGTCCATTTTCATCAGATATGCATTTTGAATGATTTACCATACAGTGCATGACTGAAAAAAGTACCTAGTTTGTTACCACCTCACAGGACGTTGTTTGGTAGTACAGCAAATGTGAGATGTCAAGCCATATAGCAATGGGTAATAAATTTACCTAAGAGCTTGAATAAGATCTGAATCACTAATATAAGACAACAGGGTAATGCACAAGTAGATCTAATTTTAAACTTAAAATCCACATTCATTCATTTGGTTTCTTATGTTATGCCATTCCTCCCCAAGTTAACTGTGTGAAATGCAAGTTAAAAATCTATAATCTACAATCTAAAAATCTAGGTTACTTCATTAATTTTGAAGGAATGTTACACAAAAAGGGTAGTTTGATGCAAATGACAGAAACACACTCGCCAGTGTGTAGCTACGTGCGTTAGGGATCTGGGCCTGCGTCCAGAAAGTCGTGGGTTCGAAACATATGGGCAGAAGAGTATCTAGATCACCACTGCACCCTTAACCCCACCTGCTCCAAAGGCACTGCAAGCTGGCAGACCCTGTGCTGACTCCAAAACCAGGGCTCTCATTACAAAACAAGAAGAGAAGAAGAGGTACGTAAAATATGACGAATTCCTATGCACCTTGTAGAAATGGAAAATAAATGAAATACCTTATCTAGAAAACAAGATAAAAGGTTTTCTTCATGCGTGGTCTTTCAAATTTCACCCGACAGAGGAGTGTTTTGCAGCTACATAAGATGAGAGCACAGAAATAAGAGCCTGAACAGTTAAACACAGAAAAAGAAAAACTTATTTCTGCCTTTGTATCTAGCAACTATGTTGGCACCCTTTTCCCTGAGACTGCCGAGTGATCCAAAGCTTACCTTGAAATAGCCCCCTTCATAGAGTGTGTTAGGTGGTCCAAAGATTGCCACCTCCCAGTTGTACAGGTCTGACTCTTCTACTAATGTGATGCGAAATCCCTCAACTGGCTCCTCCTGCAAAGACTTCAGCTCCAACATGAGAGCTTTCTGAGAACTTGGCATCTGCTGTTGCGCCATTGAGATCCTGCTCCACAGAGTCAAGTCAAGATGGTGCAGAGAAAAATATTTGCGCGGACGAACGAGAATATGTAGGGATACGGTATCCGAACTCGTCTGATTATCCGTCAATGGTAGGAGCACGAGTCACTCTTTCTTGTGTTTTGCTGAAAAAGTCCTTCTCCAGCTGCTCGGTTAACCAGATGTGGGACATGCAGAAAATCCAGGCGTCATAAACTGTAAAATTCTTGATCAGATTAATCAGTTTTAATTCAAATTAATAGTGATGACTCAGATAACAACTAGCTGAAATACTGCAGGTGAATAAAAATCTGGAGCTGCAAGACGTAAGACAAAGCAGTCATTTACTCTCATTAGAGACCACATAAGCATTCAAATAAATGTCGGTTTTAAGAAACAATGTTCCAGATGGTATTCATTACTGCTATTCAACACATATTTATAAAAATAAATTTGTAAAATTTAGGAATCAAAGGACAGAACAGGTGGACAACAAAGCTTCATACTGTAGGCTAATTTGCAAGCAAAATATTAGTTTATGCACACAGATTTACTAAGCTACCTCAGATAGCGACAATACTCAACATAATAATAGATTATAACATTGTTCTTTACTCAAGTTGATTTAAGTTAAAAATGCGTAACACTAAAATGCAAGGCATTAGACTAGATGACAGAAAGATAGCACGAATGCAGTAAAGACTCCCCTAAAGGTCTAGAAGAGCATGAGATGATAAACGACGGGCGCATGTGAGCAGGGAGGTTAGTTCAACCCTTTCCTACACCATGCATAGAAAGCGCCGCGGCCGGGTAACTTAAACACCAGCTGATATAACCTGAGCTGCTGGCAAAGCAGTTTTTTTTTCTCAGGGGGGCGAGAAGGGACGAATGGGCCAGCGTATGGTGTATCCTCCAAATTCACGTTATCTGATAAACAGTTGGCTCCTTCTCCGTTCAAGTCCTTAAGTCCAAATGGAAAAAAGATAGCAGTTCCCAGTTTCTTGCTATGCACCGTGCGCGTCCTGCAGCCTATGCAATGGTGGTCTGTATTTATGTGTGCACAGCTGTATGCTCCTCTGTTTACATGTGCGCAGCGATCTTCTACCAATAAGACGCCTTAATGGCGTATTCTGTCTCTGGCTCCCGCTTCGATCCACACCCGCACTCCTCCAAAGCGGCGAATACGGGTCGCGGATTTGACTTTCGCAATGCAGACATACACAGACTCCACACAAGGGTGTAAAACTGGTTTCTGTCAGGATGCCTGAGCTGTCTTCCTGTTTTCCTCGTAGCTTCCGGCACGCAGCGTGCATCAGGAGCGACCGGGCGCGCGCCTATGCGCGAGCGCCGCCGTCACCCCGCGTTATGTTTAAAAGCTGAAAGTGTCTGGTGTTGCAGACTGCGCTTAGGACCACATGCATCCGTAAATGCGCTCATATATTTAACCTAATAAAATGCTGCGTGACCACTAACTGTGTCATACCTACTGACAAGAAGCAGTAACCGTGTTTCACGCAAGCTACAGCACATTTTTCTGGAAAAGCTCATGATCTGATTTATTAGTATGAGCATTTTTAATAGGAAGTCAATATCACATATTTCCAGTCACAGATGCACCTCCATGCTGGAGGATTTTTCCATATTTGAAAGCTTAGCCAATGCTGTTTCATCTGCTTATAAAAACGACAACCACAGTGAACCACAACTCAACGGCAAACCTAATGAAATTCATCTGGTTTTGGAATACTAAACAAGGAAATATGAAATGTAAACCTTGTCATATTTATGATACAGTTTTTACCTCATAAATTTGGATGTTGGAAGCTTGAGGGTGGGGGGGGGAGCATTGCACTATAGGGGCCCCTGAATACATCCATCCATCCATTTTCCAAACTGCTTATCCTACTGGGTCGCGGGGGGTCCGGAGCCTATCCCGGAAGCAATGGGAACGAGGCAGGGAACAACCCAGGATGGGGGGCCAGCCCATCGCAGGGCACACTCACACACCAGTCACTCTCACCTGCACACCTATGGGCAATTTAGTAACTCCAATTAGCCTCAGCATGTTTTTGGACTGTGGGGGGAAACCAGAGTACCCCGAGGAAACCCCATGACGACATGGGGAGAACATGCAAACACCACACACATGTGACCCAGGCGGAGACTCGAACCCGGGTCCCAGAGGTGTGAGGTAGCAGTGCCCCAGCAACTGCACCACCATGCCGCCCCCCGAATACATGCTAAGTTCACCCATGGCCGGCCCATCCCCTGCTTGACAAATTGTACTGTGGGGGGTTCATGTTAATTCAGATTGGAAGTAGCAAACCGAAAAGGGGCCCCAACCTGGCATTTGCCAGATGGCTCCAGCATTTAATTCTAGCCATACCCCTGCTCATATATCTATGTTTTAAGCAAATGCACCAATTAAAAAACATGTAGTAAAAAAGCATTCTTGAAATATCAGAATGTGTCTTTGCCACTCTGCATTGTGAAATCTGTCCCCCATTCCCCTGTAGCAATATGAAGCATGACAGCCAGAAAACTACAAGCCCGTTTCCAAAAAAGCTGAGCTGCTGTGTAAAATGTAAATAAAAACAGAATGCAGTGATCCACAAATCATAGAAACCTATATTTAATTGAAAATAGAACAAAGACAACATATCAAATGTTGAAATTGAGAAACTGTATTGTTTTATGACAAACATATGCTCGGTGTTTCAAAAAAGTTGAGACAGGGGTTACAAAAGACCAGAAAAGTTGTGTAATGCTAAAACAAACAACCTGGTTCAATGTCTCACAATTAATTAGGTTAATCAGCAACAGGTCAGGAACATCATTGGTTATAAAAACAGATTCCCAGAGAAGCAGAATGTCTGTGCAGTGAAGATGGGTAGAGAGATTCACCACTCTGTGAAAGATGGTGTGTGCAAATAGTGCAACAATTTAAGAATTTTATTCCTCGATGTTTTACACACCGTTCCAACTTTTTTGGAAATGGGGTTGCAAACAAGCTTTCCCGTGTGCTCTCTGCTTCTCCAAAAATAGAGGGATAAAGAGAGAGGCATTGCTCTTCCTCTTTCAAATGAGATGTTTAAAACCAGTTACCAGTCACAATTCACCTCCAGTTGGGGACTACGGCTTGATTCATGATCTCCTGTCATGTATAGTGTCTATGTATCTGGCCTTTATTTTTGAATCTGACCCAAGTTCTCTTGAACGTGTGGCACTAAAACTACAACAGTGTGATATAATGGATCCATTTTAAATTAAACGATATTGGGACATTTTTTTTTGTTAAGCTTTGTACCTGTGACAGTGTTTGCTCTTGTGAATGTCTTTACCTACAGTAACAAAGATACAGACAGTGGAACATTGGTGAATTTGTAGTGGGTACCTGGCTCTGTGTGTGTGGAGTTTGCATGTTCTGCCCATTTCTACACAGTTGTCCTTCCACAGTGAGTAGTGAGTGACTGTGCTCAGTGTGGACTGACAACCCCATAAGACACACTGCTGATACGCCATCAGGCACGTAAAATGGGGTACCTGAGCACCTGCCCGTTTTGCCAGAACTATTTAATATAAACTTGTGCATGTGCTGAGTGTACCTTTTACCCAGTCACCATCTGCTCACCATAACCCTGTACTATATATGTGGATGGATGGAAATTGGTGAGACAACCCTCTTGTGATTGACACAGCCGAGTCTCACAGAACTGGACATTTATGGCTGACACTTTGCATGAGGTTGTTTATAATCACAAATGCCAATTTTCAACAAAATACAATTTCTCACTTTCTCAGTTACTGCTTGTCAGGATCAGCAGTGGGGCACAAACAGAGAGACAGACATAGAGCCATTTCTAACAAAATTTCCAACTTTCCAATGTTACACCAAGGCAATCATCTCATAAATATCTGACTGTCATATATAAACAAAAACACAGCTATTTATAGCATTTAAAAGTCTGAATATATTAAGTATAGATTACTACAGAAGGCAGTTCTAGTCTGCTGGAAACTCCTGAGTAGTTTAATTTTTTCCAGTTGATCTCTCTTTGTAGTCATGTATTTTTCCTGCGAGTACTCAGACTGCATCCCGTGGGTCAAATAAGTTAATTAATTAATAACTTAATTAAAAACAGGCAATGTAGGTGTCTCTGCATTGCCCTTAGTGAGTGATTTGGGGTCCGGCAGCCTATACAGGGAGTTCCCTAGCTTCTTACTGGGATAGGCTCCATGTCACTGCAAGCCTGTACTGGACAGCAGAAGGAAATCTCAGAGAGATAGTTTGGCATCCTACAGAAATGGGTAACAGAAGCATGCCGAGTGTAACTTTACTGCCATGCCATCATGGAACTGGTTTGTCTGTTGGAATCACTTTGGTATTCAGTGTGGCTGCTCATGTCCATGACTCATTCATCTTCCAACTGCTTATCTATTAGTGTGACAGGGAATCTGGAGCCTGTCCTATTTGGTAAGAAAGAAAAAATATCTCAAAGCTTTTAAGTCAGATGAATGTTATCATGATTATATTACTCTCTCAACAAGTCACTGATTATTCAAATCACAGATGTGTTACTTTTTACTGTAGTAATTTAGCAGTGCTAGGACTAGAACGGGCCCCTACGTCGCCTTGTGCCCCCTGCTGTCCTTGCTTCCTCCATGTAAGTTTTGAATTGATTTCTCTTATCCCCGATGTTCCTTTTGCTGCGGACTCGAATGCCCAGGAAAGCGACACTAGCTGCATAACATGGTGCTGGTGGCTTAAAAGGGGGAAATAGGAGGCTCGGTCTTAAGTTATTTTAACTAGCAATCTGAAAGTGAAGGATACAGTAATTCAGTGCTAAAGTCGCTAATGAAGCAAGAACGTCCGGCCTCCTGGTTTGTCGACGATTAGTCGCGTTTAGTGCGCATGCGCAGGGCCCGTAGTTGCTGTTTGTGACGCACGTTCAGACGGTTTTAGGTCGCTGCTGGAGCGCTTCGCTAAGCAGGCCGGAGGGCTATTATGAAGCCCTTGGTAGATTCTGTAGGGAAATTTGCATAGACATTTAATTAGGAGGTGTTTCGTTGCTTATTTGAGGGAGGGGAAACCGACGCTATTAGGGCCACGTTTTATCCGTTGTGTTTTAAAGTAGTTAGCCGTAGTGCTAACGAGCGACACGGTTGCCCTTAGGTCATCTGCTTCGTATCGAGCGAAAAAAACCACGGAGTGCCGTTATATGATCCAGTACCCGGCGCCAGTGCTGTCCTCCATGTGGGTCAGGGACCTGTGTGTGTCGGACTATGGCGAGAAAAACAGTTAGCAGGAAAAGGAAGGCGGCAGAGCCCAAGGAACAACAGGTAGGCTGGATCGGACGGGGTCGGGCTGTCCTCGGTCTTGACCCAGTTCGCCGCGGCCCACAAAACCGGGCTTCTGAGCTACGGCGTTATATGTTAATCACCTGTCGAGAAGCCCAATATAAATCTGAGCTAAAGCTGCGATTTCACTCGGGAAAAGGTGCCGAGTTGGCCTTGGTAAAATACGCTACTTTTGTAGTCTTTCGAAAATCGAATTCAGGCCAGATTCGTGTATCCCATAATGCATTTTTATTTATCTAACGGCCATACTGACCTAATATAAAATATAGTCTATTACAGTAAATTAATTGCTTGTTTTGAATTGCACAATGGCCTTAGTGTATAGTCTGCAGTGTTACACCGGTATTATCTGTTTTGCGCACAACCCGGGATGGCAGTATATTTACTAGGAATGACAATCTGCACCCATACCTTACGTATTGTTTGTGTGTTTAGCTGTTTTTATGTAGTGTGGTGCTGAGATTTTGTCAAAAGTACTTGTTCATTTTTGGGAATTATTTGCCTTCCTGTAGTGCAAACCGAAGCAGCTGTACAAGTTTCATGCATCTAAATGGATATCTGAATTATTTTGCTTAACGTTATTGATATTATTAATATTATTCGTTATTGGATAACAGATTCATATCGAAGGGTCAACTTTTTAATAAATCATTGATAGAAAAATGTTACTTGCTTTTCTAATGTGAAATCAAATGCTGCTTTTTAGATAACAACAATATAGATTTGCCAATCCCCACCCTATTATTGTCCTTTACATTTACGGAAAATGGAGTGAATTTTGTATGAATGTGTTCCTTTTAACCTGTGAAGTGTTGGGTGGCGTGTGTGTGTGTGTGTGTGTGTGTGTGTGTGTGTGTGTGTGTGTGTGTGTGTGTGTGTGTGTGTGTGTGTGTGTGTGTGTGTGTGTGTGTGTGTGTGTGTGGGGTGGGGGGGGGGGGGGGGGTGGTTAAGAATGCAGTTTCAATCATGATCAGATACAAACAGCCAGTGGTAGATTGGAGGTGGCCATTCATTGACAAGTGCATGCTGCTTAGTGTCTCACTTTCTGTTAAATGAAATGCTACAGCAGTTCTCACTTTACAGGTGACTTAAGCTCATTGCTGGGTTTTGATTGTGGGATAAAACAAATATGTGCATCAACAAAATGTTTGCAAATGTTTTTGAAAAGGTGTGTTTTTTATTAATTATAGTACATCATTTACATTTAGCTCGATAGTGTAACCAACCTTTTTTTTTATAAATAAGATTGCTAATATGTATTCAGATAGATAACATGTTTTACTACTGTACATTTAGTTTTGTGACTACATGTTTGCTTAATTCGCATGATCGTAATTATTGCCATGAGAAATCGATAATGTTAGGGATTTTTCTTTACTGATATGCGTTTAATTGCAGAACTAGTTATATCGCATGTAATCCAAATTTTCAGGCACAGAGTGAATTGACTTTAAATACCTCAATGCTGAACAGTTGTATATGGAGAATCGTTGTGTTAAAAACTTTAAAACTGTCAGTGTGAAGGGTACGCAGAGTTAACAGGGATCTCCTCTCAACACACTCTGCAGGACAATCCACAGCACTTCAAGCAGCGAACAATATAATGTAATTTTCTGGCTATTGAAGCATTACGGCTGTTTCAGCTATGCTTCAGTATGATGGTATATGAACGATTCATACCATACAGGAAATTAAAACTGGAGTACTCGATGAACCAGTGTCATATTATGATTTTTTTATTTTTTTTTTATCTCAAATTCATTTGAGGATCTGCTAGTGTCTTACATTTAGGGCTGGGTGATAAAGCTATAGCGATATTTATCACGGTTTTCCTCTATCAACATAACAAATGCTTGACGGAAGTTCAGTGTAATTTTGCATTCAGCGTCCCGGTGACCTGTTTTGCATTGCGATGAAATGATGTCACTTTTTCTCAGTGACTGCTTGTCAAGATCGACAATGGGGCTCAAGCGCAGACACAGCCATCAAGACACAAACAAGGGGACAAGAGGGCTGCATAATATCACATCGCAACATAATCACAGTTTATATGGTATATGCACTATAATCACCAGGGCGAATCTTTCTTCATTAAATTTGGTTAGTGGAGCATGCTCCATACTGCTTTGCTAGTATACAGTTCAATCGATAAGCTCTGTAGTGGCATTGAAGAAAGGGACCGCTCAACTAAGGATGGTTCATTAGATCGACCATCGATCATTCAAACCATTTTGATCGGCGCTGTCTATAAAGGCCGATCAGATGACACAATTTATGCAAGACATCTCATTGCGCGGGAAAATAAATTTTCCTAAAAGTGCGCCACCAGTCTGGCAGTTCAACAAGGTGTCCAAAGACAATAAAATCACTATTTGCAATGTGTGCGATGGCAGATCTGGGGGAGACGCTTTTCCACTGAAACGGATACAGCCCATGCTTTCTGGCTGGACAATAAAAGGCGCTGCTTCGCCCTCGTGGGAGCTGCATGAGCATACTATTGTGTGCATTGTGCGCAAGTGTAGATAGCGAGCAATTTTGCAGCACCCGCTTGTCCTATTAATAGTTGCCGGCCTGTGTGTCATTTATTTACTCATTTTCTTGCAGTGAAGAGAATTTAGAACTAAAGAAGGTGGATTTTTGATCTTGTTTGATATAATTGCAGGAAATTGTCAAATGAGACACCAGATTCAGGCAAACGAACACTGCCCAAACTAAGCCATAATAATCATCATCACTACCTTCATCATCACCATCATCTATACATGTGGTTTTGCGTAATTGTGGGCAGCATAAACCTCTTAAGAGAGATTCAAAATGGCTTTCTGGAAAAGTGGTAGCATGACGGGCCATGTACTTTTACATGTTAAGCTTTGAAATACTTGCGGGTTAAGGAACAATGTCAAACGTATCAAATGCATGTCGTAGTTCAGCAGCATCTAAATTGAGAGGGCCACACGGTTATGCTGGAAATAATGTCCAATAATACCTAAGCTTTATAATCTTCTGATATAACTTGGTAAATAAGGCACACGCTCTGTCTTACTGAATGAGGCTGACTGACACTGGATCATATGTCAGCATACATTTAACTAACTCCTTCCGAATACCTCGTTTGACAGCTGGGCTGGTGCCATTCGACTTACAAGCGTCTGCGCTCTTCCGACACCTCTTCATCGCGGCAGCCGCGGCGATCATGGCGCCAGCAGCGCTCTGTGGTGTGCGCCCTCCAAGGCCGGGAATTTCAGCCACGGCAGCAGCATGAACGGCATCTCCAGCGCAGTCTGCGGGGATTTGCTGCTGCCCGACTGCCTGCCATGCTGAGAGAGAGGGAGTTCTCCCTAGGATGCCTCAACAAGGTGTTCGCGTCCCAGTGGCTCAACCATCGGCAGGTGGTGTGTGGAACCAAGTGCAACACGGTCAGTGGAAGAAGAAAGTGTCTGTCTGTCTGTAAGGGCTGTCTGTCTGGTGTTCATAGGTGAATTTAAAAAATTATTAAATGCGCTTGTCATTTTCCTGCAGCTCTTTGTCGTGGATGTTCTGACTGGACAGATCACCAAAATACCCATGCTTAAGGACAGGGAGGTCCATGATGGGGGGCTAGGGTTTGGGGTTTCTTCAGTGTCTGGAATAGATCAGCAGGGTTGTGGAATCCATGCCATCGAGATAAATGCTTCAGGGACCTTCCTGGCCACCGGTGGAGACAATCCAAACAGTCTGGCTATCTACAGTTTGCCAACGCTAGACCCTGTTTGTGTAGGAGATGTAAGTGCTACGTATAGGATACATAATTTTTGTATATTCATTTTCATTTGCTCACCCACTGATCTTATTTACACATATTTCAAAATGTATTTAAAGCTGTGTGGAATGGTGCGTTTGATTATCTCTTGGAACTCGGAAATTCCGAGTTGAGTGACATCACGTTCGACAATCTCCCGTCGAGCTACCACATCTCGGCATAAACATGGCTGCCTCCATGAACACGCTGCTGTGTGTTGTTGCTTTATATTTTAGCAGTTTTGGAGTAAGATTATTTTTTCCAAGAGACAAACAAGAAACACGAACTAGTCAAACCACATTAAAAGCTTTATAAAATATTTTAGTACATTGATAGCGATATTCTTTTTTCGAGAGGCAAACAAGCTACGAACCAAAAACACTAACAAGTCTGGTAAAAATCTGATATTGCATGCTAGAATACTGTTTACGCTCATGATGTGATATTCTCTAAATTGAACACGTGCAATTACGTTTATAATTATTAGTACGTTTAACAAAATAAACATTTTTAAAGATTTATAAAATAGAATTACTGTTGCGTGTGTAAGCTCGATATTCGAAATAATACTGAAAATAATCAAACGCACCAGAAAAGATGTTAGATGTGCCTAAGGTAGGTATGTCATTGAAGGGCGTTGGGATAACAATGGTCTCGATCCGTTACCTTCTGTCCGTTTGCTCCATCCTCTTAGGATGGACACAATGACTGGATCTTCTCCATTGCGTGGATTAGTGATACGATGGCTGTGTCTGGTAAGTGCAGTAAAATAGGTTGACAAATGAATAAAGGACATATGAAGTCATGTCCCATGTTACATATTTGAATTTGGTTCTCTCTGCATCTTTTTGCTCCAATTGTCCATCCCTCTGAAAATATCTAGGGTCACGGGATGGCTCCATGGGGCTGTGGGAGGTGTCAGAGGAGGTGCTTAGTCTAAGGAATGGTTGCCAGGATGATGGAGTCCCCAGTTACTCTCACATCTCCCACCGTGCCCTGGAAGACCTCCCTAAGGAGTACACTAACCCCTACAACTGCAAAGTGCGTGCACTTGCCTTCAACAACAACAACAAGGTAGCTGGTGTTCTGATTTTGGGTGGCATATATCAGTACTTTTTTTATTTACTTTGTTATTTATTGTTGCTTTAATCAACCATTCCCTTTTAGGAACTGGGGGCTGTGTCCCTGGATGGCTATTTCCACCTGTGGGAAGCAGAGCATAGTCTGTGCAAGGTGAGTGCTGCTTTATCAAGATGTCTGTCTTTGGGCCTTGTGTATCTCTGGCTGACTTGTGCTTCTTTAACCCTTGGCTTAGGAGAAATGACAATTATGATCCTATCACGATGAGAATTATGGTGTGTACTTGGTTGCTGATTGGCCCTTTAACTGATTTCTCACTTGATAAAACATTGCAGTATTAGCTGCTCTGTGTTTCCATTCATTACTTGGTTAAATGATCAGTGTTTAGGTTTGCAGGAGGTCTGAATTAGCAGTGCTTATTTTACTATAGTTCTCACAGTCTGTGAACAGAACTTTGTAATGGGCTACTTCCTCTGATTCTGCAGCTGCTCTCGACTAAGCTACCACACTGCAAAGAGAACGTGTGCCTGGCTTACGGGGAGGAATGGTCCGTTTATGCCGTCGGGTCTCAGGCACATGTGTCCTTTCTGGATCCTCGCCAACCTCTTCACAACATCAAGTCTGTGGACTCTCAGGAACAGGGCAGTGGTAAGTACACTTTCTGATTTATACAAGGTATGTTCATTTTGGGTTGAGCAGAGAAAATACTTTTACAATACAAGCATTTTCTGTTCGGTAACTTGCTTTTGAAATTCCTTAGTGATCTAGTGCAGGTAACTGCAGGAGGCAGATTTTGCATAGAAATGGGAAATGTGGGTATTGCTTTAAATGGGGTTTAAGTAGCTGCTCTGTAGTCAATTTCTTGATGGCAAAGGGTCCCAACGATCACATGTTTACATTTTAATTTGCTGAAATAGGACAAGTATACTTATGCATGCATTGAAGCTGCTAGTATTCAGTAATTATAGATGGGTTTTAATGTCTTTAAAATGAATTTAGGGAGAAAAAAAATTCTCTGTCAGTCCGTTGGCTTACAAGTCCATTTGATATTACCGTCACCCTTCATACATATTCAGTCATTTGAAATGGGAATTAATCAATGATGAGCATGATGAACGATTTGTGTTCAGGCATCCGGTCTGTGAGTTTCTACGAACACGTTGTGACGGTGGGCACAGGCGAAGGGTCCCTACTATTCTACGACATCCGCGCCCAGCGCTTCATAGGAGAGACGTCCATCTCCAACTGCGGATGCTGGTCTCGCACAGGAGAGGGGATCCTTAAGCTAACCACCGGAAAGGGCTGGCTGGTCAGTCTCTCTTTGCTTCCACTGAACTGTTGTTTCATGTCTAACTCTAGAACTATGTGTATTTTGCTGTGTCTTCGTCTGTAACAAAACATTGTCTTTGTGGTTTATGTAGTAGCAGCTATAGTCTGGTCATGAGGAGCAGTATGTTCATTGGGTGTCTCTCACCTGTTTCTCAGAACCACGACGAGACATGGAGGAGTTACTTCTCAGACAACAGCTTCTTTCCCAATGCTGTGTATACGCATTGCTACGACGCCTCCGGAACAAAGCTCTTTGTGGCTGGTGGCCCCCTTTGCTCTGGTCTTCATGGGAATTATGCCGGGTTGTGGAACTAGCGCATAAGTGTATAATCATCATGCCTTTATACAGCATTTCCATCAGCCCTTTTTTCTGTTTCCCCCTTCACTGTTCTGTCATTGAAAATGACATTCTCATGCCACAAAAATCTGTTTCCAGTGATGCTTTCTTTATGCATTGTTCTCCCTCAGAAACCGCATTAGATATTTTCTTTTGATTTATGAAGTTTGGTTATGTATTTAAATGATATACTAATCTGTTTGCCTAGTGGAAGGTCTTTGCTTACCTCATATGGCTTTATGTTTAGACAGAGAAGGGGGGGGGGGGGCGCTTCGGACACAACTCACCGAATTTTTTTCTTCTTCTAAATGGGGAGGAAAGCATCAGGAAAAATGAATAAGCTTCTTGCCAGATTCTTGAAGATTTTAATATATTTATATTTTGGCTTAAAGAAAATGTGTGGTTTTTCCCTCTCTTTTATTGTGTTCAGTGCTTTTAGCAGAATCTATTTAGTTAATTCCTAAGGGAGACTTAAGGATGATTGCAGGTCTTGGAAAGGTGGAATATAAAGAAAGGAACATCAGAATAATGAGATGATTTAATCAGGCACCTCTGACCTTCTGCACTGTCTGTGTTTTGAGGTCCCTGTTCTCCTACAGTCTTTCAATCCTGCAGTGATTTTATTTGCTATTTTAGAGTGGGACCATGAGATGGAGGGAAACGTTTTTTTTTTTTTTTTTTTTTGGACTTTGTAAGATTTTGGACTTGAGTCCCCCACCAAATTTTTACTATGATTCATTTTTCATAATCATTGTTTATTTTTATTGTTCTTAATTGTCAGTTATTTATTATAGCCTCCCCTTTTCTGACAGGTGTCTCCACTATAATCACCCAGTATAATCTTGTGGTGTGTGTGTGTGTGTGTCTGTCTGTGTGTCTGTCTGTGTTCTCATGGAGCTCCCTTTTCCCATCAAGCTGTTCTGTCCTCCATTACTTAGTAGGCCTCAGTCTTTCTGTGAAAGACTAACCCTGGCTGACATTTGTCTTTTATGAAGTTATTTGTATAATAAACACACACTATTACAGCCACATGTCAAATAACCATCACTTTTATAAAACTTTTAAATTGTGTGCAAATATTACACATGCATACAGTTAAGATTTTGTTATGCCTGGTTTTCTGTATCCACAACCATGTTTTTACAAATGAAGTGAAGAAATTACGTCGAGCAAAACAAAGTATTTAAAATAAAAGACTACTGATGTACCTTTTTCTATTGAAGTGGTTGTTGACTCTTGAATGTTTTGTTCAAAGCCTATAAATCTAACAACAAATGCAAACAGTCATTCCAAACACACTTTAGGTAGAACGTTATGTCAGCTATATTGTTCAGTGAAGTTTGCTCTTAACATTATAACAAAGAGGAGCGGCATGGTGGTGCAGTAGTTAGCACTGTTGCCTCACACCTCTGGCACTCTCCACCTGGGTCACATGTGTGCGGAGTTTGCATGTTCTCCCCATGTCGTTGTGGAGTTCTCTCCGGGTACTCCGGTTTCCCCCCACAGTCCAAAAACATGCTGAGGCTAATTGGAGTTACTAAATTGCCCATAGGTGTGCATGTGTGAGTGGATGGTGTGTGAGTGTGCCCTGCGATGGGCTGGCCCCCCATCCTGGGTTGTTCCCTGCCTCGTGCCCATTGCTTCCGGGATAGGCTCCGGATCCCCCGCGACCCAATAGGATTAGCGGTTTGGAAAATGGATGGATTATAACAAAGACGCTTGTGTTTGGTTAAGAAAAGATCACTGGAGGACGTGTATTTTAAGGAAGTGACTTCTCATTGTTTAAACTTGTGGTAAATTCCAAATGGCTGGAAAGAACATGCAAGGTAATCTGTTTCATTATGTGAAGCAATATTACTTCTTGCATCACCATTTTTCTAAGTAACATGGGTTGCACATTCTAACTTGTTACATATGTACGCATGAAACATTGGAAGCATTAGGATAAATCATTTTGGAAAGGATGTTTATTGTGGTACATTTTGATTTGCAGGGAGCCTATCCAACATTTTAACGAACATTTTAAAGAAATGTGACTGTCGACCCAGGATTAGAAGGAAAGATGTCTTGATTGTAACTGAAAAACAAGCTATGAATATTGTTAGCTTATGATAGTCCAGTGCTATGACTATGGTATGCACTGACTGAATAACAGACACAATGCACAGCAAATTACACAATTATAGTACAGATCGGGATTTGGCCGATGGCATAAGGAATAAATGCAAAGTATCTCTTTATTAACTGGGAGAGTATGCTAGAGGTACCATGTGGGGGGAAATAGCATGTACTTCTTCCTAATATGAGATACATTAGAGGGTACACTTTGTTAATAAAAAAGTAAAATGTATGTTGAAGGCCAATTAAGGAGTGATGAGACTGTTCGATGTATTAGGAAGACCTAATATAGATTGCTGCAATTGTGAGAACCATTAGAAAAATCCACATTGTTAGAGGACAGCCAAGGACATCATATAAAATCTCTTCAACCGCACTAAACGGGTAATGGACGGGAATACTTAATACTACATTTTGAGAATAGGCCCGACGCAGACCTGATGACTACTTTAGTTAAGCACCGACTCAATAACAAAGGCAAAGGAACATCCGGTCAAGTGCAACTAAAGAAAACATTTCTTTACACATTGTAGTGTAGTTCAAGCGCAGAACTGAATGGTTTAAGGAAAAGGAATACACATTTTACAAGATGGTACTTCATTGACCTCCCAAAGGGAAATTACGATTATGATTGTTTTTCAAAGTCCGTGCAGCTCCAGTGGCAGATAAGACAGATAACCTATTGTAAAATAAGTAGTTAATAAACTAACGGCCACGGCAAATACCAGAAAGTATTGGTGGGGAAGTTTAAACGGAAGGTGGCGGAATCACGAACCGATAGCAGCACATCACACGCTCTTACTTAGACTACGCTGTGTAGTTTTATTCAGGACTGAAAGGCAACACATGAGCGCCGTAGCGACGTAACGTAGCGTGACGTAGCGTGATTTGACGTAACGTGACGTGCGCCGTCTACCCCGGCTAAGAGAAGCGTGTTAGCAGGTAAACGAAATAAGCCTTTTGTGAAATAAAGTAATACACTGCATTTCATACTACGTGCAGGTATTTAAAATGTCTCCTACTGTTACTAGGTGAAATTATAATTATAAAAGGTAGGAAAGTCATTAGCTGGAGTATCTGGAAGTAATTCGATGTTCTCAGTAGAACAAGCGAGCAATGCCAGCGGTGTTTGTCGGTTTCGTTCGTTACTGAGCGGTCTGGCTAGGCTAACAGTGGTTCCGCCTTATGGCCGCCTTAATATCGTTATAAACGTTAGGCGCCGGCACACCAGGGCGTGTCCGAAAAACCCTGGGTTTTCCTCTGAATGGTCGAAAGGGTAACGGGTATTTGGGGGCTGATAAGCAGCGTTGTTACTGACCACCGGTGCCCGGCTGCTCGGAGTCGCCGACACAAAGGGGCCTCGAACCTGGGCTGGTTTTACTGTAGGCCTCGAAGAGAGGTGGTTTATTGGGACTGAAATACGAAGTCGTTAGACGGCTAGTCAGATGGTTTAATGCATTATGGAGGATGAGACGTGGTCGACGGCTACGGCGAAATAAGCCGCTGTTACTTGAACAATGGGGAGGCGGTGCGGCGGTCTAATTCCCGGATCCCAATAACCCCTGCGCCTCTTGTACATGAGGTTAAACTAGGTTATAACACAGCATTTTAATTAAAATTGGTTATACGGAATCAGTTTAAGTAACTAATATTACGATGAATCGGCCTCTCCCGAATGTTGTTTTACAACGTACTGTTTACTAATTGTAACTAATTCATGTGTGTGTGTTTATTGATAGTGACTGCTTATGAATTTTGAATATGGCGCAGCGGTGTCCTGTTTACTTTGGGATTCTTGTTACGCTGTTAGATAAATCTAAATTATTCCAGCAGAGCTGCTTTTTGCTCACTGAGTTACATGTACAAAATGAGACAAGTTCCGACAGAGAGCGCAAATGGTGAAGTGTAATGGGATACCGGGGCTGTCCTTTCGCGAGAGGCTAAATTTAAGTCAAAGCAGTCATATGTTAGGTTGTGTTCCTCCGGTGTGTGGGAGGCCGCATGTGAGATCACGCTTTGTTCCGCAATCCTGATTCAGTCCCTTGTATCTTTAAGTACTACACAGTTGTTGTACTTGGTAAAAATCTACCGTGTAAGCCCAGCTTGTACTGCACAGATGTTGTTCAGGTGTAGCAGGAAATCTACAAGCGAACTGTGAAGGATGAGTACCAGAAACAAACGTTTGAATCATCCAACTCTCTCTTCCAGATTTTTCTATTTTGTACATACATTGTTTTGTATATACTGTATATGATGACTTCGTTAGTCACCGACCGACCCCGGGGCACTCGGGAGAAAGTGCTACCTGCAGCACCACAAGCAGCACAGATACAGGTGAGTAGCAGAAAGCCTGCCAAAGCTGGGAGTTTTGTGTGTGTGTGTGTGTGTATAAGGTCCTGTTGTGACACATTGATTTTTATGAATTAGCGTTTATGAGGATGTATGGAAAAACTACTCATTTCTTTGGAGCTTTATAAACGGAGGTTCTGTCTTTCAGGCTACAGCAGAACAGATTCGCCTTGCCCAAGTGATCTATGATGGCAACGATACAGTCTTTGAGGATAAAGTCAAACAGGTGAGAGAGGCGAATTGTAGTGTCGTGTGAGTGATTGCGACATGGTTGCTGAGCAAGTGTGTGTCTATGGTGGCTGTATTAGAAGTAATGTTTCAAATGACATTGTGTATTCAAAATCGACTGAACTGTGTTTGAATTAGCTGATGGAAGTAACAGGGAAGAATCAGGATGAGTGCATGGTTGCTCTCCATGACTGCAATGAGGATGCCAACAGAGCCATCAACTTTCTCCTTGAGGGCAGCTCAGATACGGTAGGAGGAAGGAAGACGGTTGGGGATACTGAGGTTCACACATGATGTGTGAAAATACGAAGACGTAAATAAATTTATCCTGTCACCCCAGGCTCAAACTCACTGGGATGGCAGTAACATATAGCTGTTCAGTTTATTTGATTTGCGTGTGCTGATCCGAACCCAATTTCAGAACTCTTGGGAGACCGTGGGGAAAAAACGAGGTTTGCCGAAGGAAGGATCTTCATCAGACAAGGAGAACAAAGACGGCAGGGAAAAGCGAGGAGAAAGAGATGCTGGTCGGGGTCGTGGGGGGCCAAGCAGGAGGGGTCGTGGAGCTGTCCGCAGTCGGGAGGGTAAGCTGATGGAGGATCTGTTGGTGAAAGAGCTCAAAGGAAGCTTTCGTTCTTAACCTTAACCTTAACCTTAACATTACAGTGCAGAGCGTGTTTCTGTGTTTTACATTTGTCATTTTTGAAATATTTAAGAATGTTTTAAATATGCAAAATTCAGTTTCTAATTTGCCGACTGAACAGATGCCGATTTGGCAAATGGCCTCTTTGTGTGTGTTTGCGCTTTGCAGTGTGCTTGGAGGAGAACGGTGTGGACCTGTATCAGGGGGAAAGGGGGGCGGACAGGGGCCGGCGGGGGCGAGGCAGAGGTGAGCTGCTCTTTGTGTGTTTTCTTTTAACTGTGCACTTTTATTTTTCAGCGTAAATCGTGAATCGGGAAAAGTGTGGCTTACTGAGGGAGAGATGAACAATTTTCCTGGTTCTCTTTCTATTTATATCACGTGGTTGTCACTGTAAGCCATGTGCAACGTGGTGTATGGAGGTTGTCACACAGCTGCTGTCAAGCAAGGCTTTAGGATAGGAGTGAAAAGAATAAGACTGAGGTGGTTAATGGGAGGGAATCCGGCTGCCTCGATGAGCCAATTTCAGTTTCCGTCCTGCATCCTGAAGCGAATCAGTGGAACATACAAACTGTGTGCTGCACTTTTGGGACACTGCCCAGTTTGGAACCCAAAGACCTGGTGGTGATGTGGCTGTATGTTCAGCTTCAGGTGGCCGAGGAAGGGGCCGTGCAGCTGGTGGCAGCAAGTTTTCATCACAGGGAATGGGGTGAGTATCGCACGTAGCCGACGTGCTCAAACCTGTCGGTCGTCACGTGGCTCATCATTGATTTGCTACATTTTAATCTATGTTAATGTCATATTTTGGCAGATGTTTGCTTAAAATGCACCATTTTTTTCTCTCTCCTCTCTTCAGGACCTTTCATCCAGCCGAATACACAACAGACTCGAGCACAGCGGCCGGAGGCTCTCGCTCTGACGACTGGGAGACAGCAGTGACAGACGCGGTGGATGGAAGAGGTATGGAATCTATGGCCGCGACAAATATTTGATGATTTATGTAAATTTAGAGATTCAGTCTTTCAGATTTGATGATGCGTTTTGCTTTGGTGTCGCATCACTTTTCAGCGAGGCTGCCCTGAAATGTAGGGTTTCCCCTTCAACATTAAAAATTCTAAAAGAACCACAGCGATTTCTTGGGGGGGGGTGCTAATGGGGGGCTGTGGCTATCAAGCCCCTGCCTGGTGTCACCCCTGATTTTAATAATCTGTACTTGGACATCTCCATTATTGGAAGAATTACAGAAATGTTCCCGTTTTCAACTTTTATGAATGAGCTGCGATTAGTAGTTCCCTGTGAGATGTTGCTGAAAAGTTAAATGTTTTGCACTTGTGTGTGTTTGCTGACAGGGGCTTGGACGGTTCCACAAGACGATTGGGCCACAGACGATTGGGCAGAAGATGTAAGTGTGGTTACTGGGTGTTTTAAGTATGTTAGTGGGCATCCGGTAGAATGATCGCAAATGCCGATCGACGATAAATCTGCAAATATTTGTAGAAATTGGCATAAAAATAGAATGTTTAATTGTATGAGTCAGCTGCTCGAACAAGCTTCAGTAGTTAATAGGAGCTTCGTGTTACTTCTGTCTGCAGCTTTCGGAGACCAAAGTTTTTACTGCCTCTTCTGTACCTACTGCTGAGAACCACATCCCATCTGGAGACAGGTAGACATGCTCTTAAAATGGCGCCTTTCTCAAATAAACGGCAGTTATGGATTCCTCAGTAGTGGGCTTTACTGTTGAGGTGGCTAATTATTCATATGGTTGGTGAGGTAACTTCTTGCAGTTATCCGATCAATTTCATCTAGATAGTTTTAAAGTTACGAAATCCAGCAGGGTGGAAATGCATAAAATTTTTAAATACTTTTGTGTCCCCAGCTTTGCAGAGTAATATGTTTGATAGATATGGCTGATTGTGTGTATGATCTCTTCCCCCCCCCCCCCCACAATTTTGAAACTTGGAAATGCAGCAAAAGCATCAGAAAGGCGCCCAACTCCATTTTCTTCATAGGCGATGTGATGACATCCAGAGCCTTGGTAGTTGTGGTTGCTTGATGTGCAGTGATCTCCAGTCAGTGTTTCTATAACAGCTATTCCGCATTGCACATCTTTTTGACGTAGGGCTGGGCAATTAACCGAAAATAAATAGAAACTGGCATTTAGAACCTCTCACCAGCTTAATCTTGCTCATGTCAGATAATTCAGTTAATACTTTCCTCACTGCATACATTAATGAACTGTCCCCTTAAAGTCAGCGTGCTCAGTCACATGCCTTTGGCCTGACCCGCTAGCGTTAGTCTGTGTTCACTCAAAGCGAGGCTGGCAGCATGGCTGACACTAGCACAAACACCGAGCTAGCTAACTGACCGAGCAGCTTATACCTAAAAAGAATGCTGTGTCTTTCCTTTGGACACATTTTAGCTCATATGACGACAACACCAAACAAAAAAACAGTGAAATATTAATTTGTTGCATCGTTTGGACCACAGTCACAATACCAAATGCTTTTACTGTAAAATGTGAGCTTTTTCACAAGGTGTTTTCTTATCAAGCCATGTGTGCTTTGATTTCAACTGTTCAAAATGTTCAATCAATAACCATAAACTTACATTTTTTTAACTAATTTAAAAATTACAAAGAGATGCACTCCTTCATTAGGAAAGAAATAGATTGCACTAGTATGTTGTGTGTTAAACGCATAAAGTGAAGCACGCTAATTTTGCCACCCTTAGTACATATGATATGACAACCTTTAAGTATCATTCTTTCTGACACTAATATCTAGCTTTCAGGCTGTCAAATTCAGTGACTGACTATATGAGTGATTCAGTTTTCCTGTATTCTCACTTTGTCTTCCTGTACCTGGTTATAGGTTCATGGGAATCTATTGCACATAATACCATTAAACTGTCCCGGCTCTTGGAAGTTAACCTACCAGTTTTGTGCGTCTTAAAAGGTCCAGACGGCTTTAAACTTAAGTAGCTTGATGTAAATAAATGGGATAATAGCCAGGAATTCCTTCCCTATAAAAATATCAGGAATGGTCTTTCTCAAGTGGATATTTGCTATATGCAGTGGTAAAGAATTGCGGTATGGCAGATAAACTACTTGGCTATAATTAAGAGCTACAATACATCAGACACAACAAAAAAACAAAGCATTATAGCCTAACTCAATTTTGCTGAAGTCCACCTTTTATTTTCAATAATATTACTGCAACGGTGTCCTGTGTACAGGTGAGACTCGCAAATACAGGTGTGAATAAGCAAGTGGTACAAATTGAAGAAATTCTGTTTTGGAAGTCAGCCCCGTCTGACGCTGAAATGCTGTGGTGTGATCTGAAGCAGGTTATTCCAGTGAGACATTCAAGAAAATCTATTAATGGACTGGACAAAAGCTTTGCATGGACAGCCGAGTTAAAATACTCTGAACAGAAGATACAGAAAGTGTTGGTTTTAGGTTAAACTCCAGTGAAGGAGCTTTAAATAAACAGTTGAATAATAGCTTCTCGCTTAAGTCCAGAGAATTCACTCCCCCCCCCCCCCACTCGACTGCAAGTCTAAGTGTATCTGTTTTGCAGTAATGATTTTGGCATTTTGTGTGCATGCAGTGTGGATATGGAGGGTCTTCTGCTGAAACCTGTGGATGGAAGAGAGTCTGAGGATATGGGATGTGTGGAGCCGTCCTCCTCCCAAAACCTTGCCCATAGCCTGGTGTTCACCAATTCCCACCACCCTCACACCAACCCAACCAGCTATGCACATGCCACCCTGGTGAGTCTTGGAAAGGAACATCTACAGTAAATGATGCATTAATATACTAGCCTAACATGGTCAATTATGCACACGCAGGTTTTACTATATGCTGAGTGTTTGGGTTATGTGATGTTTTCATGGACTCGTATGGTAAAACACAATTTGTATTCTTAAACTTGTAGGTTCTTATTGGAGCAGTTCTGTAAAGTTTGTTTTTGCTTGTTTGTTAGTCTCGAAGTCCTTGAAGCACCTCTGAGTTTGTAGTGTGAGTTAGTAACTTTTTGTTTATATAGCTGCAATTTAGAAACTTTTTTTCCGAATATTTACTGATCTTTCCCACCTACGCACAGTCCTCAGTCCTCGGTTCAGGCTTTGGAAACTTGGGCAGCTCCAAGCTGCCGCTGTCAGCCCAAATGCTGGAGCAGCAAAAGGGCCCAGGGATCGGACCGCTGTCTGCAGAACAGGCCGTCTCTGGGGGCAGCAGTGGATCTGTGGGAGTGTCTGGGGCGTTAGAGGTTGAGAACCCTGTCCCCACTTCATCTTGGGAGGCCAAGCCACCGGTTTCACAGAACACCACTGTGCTGTCTTCACCTTTTGGTAGTGAGTAAATGCCTTTTATGGTCCAAGGGCTAATTCAGCTTCACATTTTGTTCTGAAAGACAGTGCTTGCTCTATGTGCCCATGTAATAAAAGACACATTCATCAGAGCCAGATCACTGACCACAGATAAACCAGCATAGATGACAGATGATCTTTGTAAAGCGAATCATCAAAACAATCCCAAAAATAAGTGTAAGATTTCAATTTTTAGTCCACAATGTATACTTACTATAGAATTCAGCCAAATGCACTATATGAATTCATATAAGAATTAGTTTTATGTATTTGTCTTTTTATAGAGCAAAACGTTTCTGTGAAAAGTTTTGCGGACCTCTTGTGTCTCTGTTGCTTATTTGGAAGTGTCAGGTTTTCTGTGAAACAGTATGTTATTCAGAGTGTTTGGTGAATTTGGTTGTGCTGAATGATTCTGTGGCTAATGGGTCTGTCTGAATGTGTTACTTCTCCTAGGGGATTATAAGGTACAGCCAGAGCCATCTCGGGTTCTGAGCCAGCTGGCCCAAAGGCAGCCGAACTCTCTGCCCCAGGTTCAACCAGCTGCCCCCCCCACAGCTCCTGCTACCTCAGCTTCAAGCTTCGAGTCCTTTTCCAAACCTCAGGATGCCTCTTCAACCCACAACGGACCCTCGCCAGTTGCCAAACTGTCTCTCCCGGCCGGCTTGCCCCCTCCCCAGGAAGCCATCATGCAGCACAAACTTAAAACCCAGAAACGCAAAATACCTCCAACTTCAAAGGTAATGTTGCAGTCAGACAGGTGTGTTGGTGTCTTCAGGATATGCGTTGGCCATCGAGTTGCATTTGTATGCATTTTCTTTAAGGGCTTTGGTTTGTTCAGCTGCACACGGCCATAGCCTTGTTGCATATTACATCTAGAACAACTGGGCTAATCTTGTATTTGAGAACTAGAATTTTACACATACAACAGTAGGTGGCGTGAATTATCTGCCTCCTAGCTAGACTAACTGGAAGGAAAGATAGAGAAAGCCGGTTCAGGTTAAATAAATCATTTATTATTGGAATGCTTGTTGCTTAATACGCTTGTAATGCAGTTGTTTGTGTTTGTGGGGGGGAGGGGGGGTCATCTTATTCAGGGTCATGTAATATTCGGGTAAAACAGTAAATGTTACAAGGCTTTGGCGTATCTGTCAAAGATCACTTAAAGCTGGTGTGAAGCTTTAACCCTCTGGGGTCTAGAGGTAGGGAACACACTTTCACTGACTGGTATGATCACACATTTCTGCTGAACACAAATTTTCTCAACGTAACAAATGTCTTGTAAGTAGGTGGATCAGCAGGTTGGGTCAGACTCGTTTCGAACTGCTGTATGTAACATCCTTGAATGACTGGCGTAGGTTCAAGAGCTTAGGTTCTGCAGTTATGTCAATTTGTTTCTGGGCTTTGTGGATTTTAAACTGGAAATGTGGCTTCCTCTTGTTTTTCTTTCAGATTCCTTTGTCAGCAGTAGAGATGCCTGGTTCTGCTGATGTCTCTGGGTTAAATGTGCAGTTTGGGGCTCTGGATTTCGGGCCAGAACCATCCTTGCCTGATTTCAGCCATCCAGACAACGGGAGCAGTGGCATTACTTCAAGCAACAGGGATCCAGTGCCAGTATCTCAGCCTTTAAACAGCCACTATTCCAAGTCTCCCAGGTCAGGTGCAGTTCGGTTAGCATTTAGATGCTTTAGCGTTCCTGGTGTTCATCTCTCAGTAAGTTAAATGCCATTTGACTGAAAGATTCTGCTTTGTTTCAATTGTGCTCTTCTGACCTCCACACAGTGAACCTCTTGGAAGCCCTCAGTCTCTACCAATGTCAACATCTGACTCCAGTTACTCCTCGCCCTCTGCCTCTTTGTCCACGTTGCCCTCCTCCCTGCCCCTGTCGCAGACCATTTCTGCAGCATCCCATTCTTCTTCGTCAGGCAGTACTTTTGATACAAATGGGCCCCCCCATCCACACCTTACCTTCTCGCAGGGCAAGGAACCCACAACTTCCTCTGTCACTGTAAGTCTCTGCTATCATTTGTTGATCTAACACGTTGAGCTTATCCTCCTCTCATGTCACAGTCTGACAGCCTTGTTAATAAACTCCTGTATTATATCTGTGCTTGTTTTGAAATGTGTGTATTTCATTGTGTTCATCTTAAGTGTATCAACTTTTTTTTTTTTTTGGTTACAGAATAGCTTTGACTGTGTCAGGACTTCAACTGCACTTGAAAGTAGGTTGAAAAAAATTAACCATCCAGGCCTACAGAAAAGATTCTTTGCTTTTTGCCGATACCCTTTAAAATGACCTTTTTCGGCACTGTAGCTGCAGTTGCTTCCCCTGCAAAGCCGGACTGTCCTCAGAGCAGTGTGAGCAGTTCGGCTCGGCCTCCTGTCCTGCTCTCCTCATCCGCACCAAGCCTTAGCTCTGAGCTTCCCACACTGAGCAGGTGAGCGTCGCTTTATAATGAGCTGTTCATGCGTACATCATCAGTCGATGTGCCTGCCTGGATGGCGCTTGGTGATGACCCCCTTTGCTGGTGATCATGGATTGACTGAAGTGTTACTGGATATGGCTGTATAGTCATACCATCATTCATTCTCATCTGTCATCTTCCCTGTCTTGCAGTCAGGTGACTAACCTGCTCTCCAATTGTACCCTCACATCCAGTCCCTCTTTCACGGTGAGCATGTCTGACCTCTTCTTGGATATCCTCCTTTTTCATCTGTATATTGATGTATTGGTATAGGTAACTTTGCTGGGAATCTTCGTTCATTTTAAATAAGAACTGGTGTTGAGTTTTAATGCATTTAATTGCTTGTGATTCACTGCAGCTTCTGGTCTCCCCGTAGACCTTCACAGGAGAAACCCTGATTCTTTGTCTTTCAGAATACCAGTGTGAACGCCCACAGCGCCTCGGTCTGCGTCCTGTCCTCAGCGCCAGCTCCGCCCGGCGCCAGTGCGGTCAGTGTGACCAGTGCCGTGCATGGGACCGCAGTGACGGGCAGCGCGCTGGGGATGAGTAGCAATGGGGCAGCTACCCTTCCTGGTTGCCGCAGCACGCCCCTGTTGCAGTCATCCTCTGGTGAGATGTACGCTTGTGTGCAGACTTCTCTGCGGTGAATGTATCTGTAGGTTTGTGCGGAAACCAAAACAGCTTTTGCTTTAAAAGGTTCTCTCATATCCCTCATTCTCCAGTAAATACTGACACCCCCCCCCCATCTCTTGTCCCACAGGCAAAGCTCCGCCCAATCTTGCCCAGGGTGTGCCTCCTTTACTGCCAAGCCAGTACATCATGGGGCCAGGGGGTCTTCTTCCTGCATACCCGGTAACCCACCCGTCCTCTCTGTCCCTGTGCCGGGAACCTGCATCCTGAGTGTAGTACAGTTCGGTTAGTACTTTAGTGACACTGTTTTGTGTACCAAAGCAGATCTATGGGTATGAAGACCTGCAGATGCTGCAGTCCCGACTGCCCATGGTGAGAGGAGATCGACTGTTTCCCCTCGTTGGTTGTTTCTCTGAAAGCATACATTGCTGTTCCTTATCCTCTTTGTGCTGCTCTCTCTACAGGATTACTATGGGGTCACATTCCCAGGCCCTGCAGCATCACTCACTGGCAGAGACGGGAGTCTGTCCAACAGCCCTTACTCAGGTAAGGGCTGTGCCACCTCCTGGCCTTGTAGCACAGCATTCCCTAACTGCTCCCGTTAAACTCCTCCTTTCTTCTGCCTCGCAGGTGAAATGACAAAGTTCGGCAGGGGTGATTCTGCCTCCCCCGCCCCTTCTACCAGCCTGTCCGCACCTCCGCCTCCACAAGCCCAGCAGCCCCTGCAGAGCCAAGCGCAGCAGCAGCCGCCAGGCCACCATGGCGGCCAGCAGGCCTTCCTGAACCCCGCCTTACCGCCGGGCTACAGCTACACGGGTCTGCCCTACTATCCCGGGTTGCCGGGGATGCCCAGCGCGTTCCAGTACGGACCCATGTTCGTGTCGCCTGCCTCCGCCAAGCAGCACGGCGTTGGCCTCAACACTCCTTCCAACCAGTTCCAGCAGGCCAGCGCTTATGGGCAGCATGCCTATGGTTCAGGTTTGCCTTGCTCTGCCGTTCTTGTTAATTATCTGCTTGACAGACAATTTAATCAGTTCATGGAGGGCGATGGCAAACTTGATCCTGGAGCGCTGGTTTCCAGCAAGTTTTCCATCTTACCTCCTCTCTGATGAGCCACATCTGATCTCAGTCAGATAACGAATCAGGTGGGATAGAAAACATGCAGGATACCAGCACTCCAGGATCAGGATTGCCTATCCCTGATTTATGGAATTCCTTAACTCCACCTGCATTTCGAGTCAGTAGTCTTTTTGGAAAACACAAATTCTTAAAGAGCTCATACATCAAATTAGTGTGTGATTTTCCATGCCTTTTTTTTTGTAGGGTTTGATGATCTGACACAAGGCCCAGCAGGTGGAGAATATGGCAAAGGGGCCTATGGCAGCTCCACCCAAACACAGGCCAAATCAGCTGCTACTGGACCTGGGAAAGGTGACAGTCTGTAGAGCTATGTCAGCCTTTGGAATCCAACACATAATTGAAGTGGATTTTGTCCCAGCATGCAGAAACACAATTAAAAACAAATTGTTTTTTGGGGAACTGACATGAGGTATTCTGTTTTTAACAGGTATATCGGTCTCATCTAGCAATGCAGTAGGGCCAGACCTGAGTGCCACAGTTTACAATAAAGCCCAGGTGAGATGCATCATTTCAAAAGCAGCCTTCTGGAAGCTGCTAGCATGTGCAAACTACTGAGAAAACAACCTGTGACTGAAAATGTCTCTGCTCATTTGCCATCCCCCTACCTTGTAGTCCTTCGACAAGCAAGGTTTTCACACTGGGACACCCCCACCTTTCAACCTGCCCTCGGCACTAGGGGGAGCGGGCCCCTTAAATCCAGGGAGTGGCCCTGGTTATGCCCCCGCCCCTTTCCTTCATATCCTACCGGCACATCAGCAGCCCCACTCCCAATTGCTGCATCACCACCACGCGCAGGACAGTCAGGTGAGTGGCAGTGCTGCATTGGTAGGGCAGTGCCTGTTATGCTAGTGTGTTCAATACGAACAAAAAAGTAAGTTACACACTCCACTCCTCCACTCCGCCCGCTGAACTAGACTTGTTCACCCAAATGTTGGAACAGTTAATGCTAAAAATGATTAATGCTAAATGTAGATCACATTGTATGGCTTATTAATAAATGCGAGTGTGGGAGATGAGCTTGAATCAGCAGATCATGTTCTTTTATATTTGCTAATACTTTGTGCAGAAGTTCTTGTCTTATTTGTATGTGGGCTCCCCCTACAGGGCAGCTCTAGCCAACGCAGTCAGTCGAGCAGCATACAGCAGAAGAACCCAGCCAACAAGTCAACCTACGGCAGCTCTGCTTACTGGGGCAACTAATCGAGGGGTGCAAAGAGCTTCCCTCCCCATGCTCTCACCCTACCTCTCGTGTGCCGACCCTCTTCCGGGGAGCACCGTCTGACTGGCGTGAAGCTAAACAGATACACACACACACACAAGCGCACCCCCACACACACACTACCAATTTGCTTCCCCCAGTTCTCCTTTTACTTTTTCTTTTTTCTCAATCTCCTGGTTGTTATACGTGTAAGATATTTATGTATTTATATACTGTATATGTAATAGTAGAAATGTGATTTCTGCATTTGAAGGATTTTTGTTTACAAGTTGTAGGAAGACGATGCATTATAGAAAAGAAAAAAGAAAACTTAAGAGAGAACTTTAATTGGGGGGCATTTTAAATTGTCCTTAAGTTAATTCTAATGTGAAATTTTTAGAAGAATTTTTGTATTTTCATTTAATATTTCCGGGTTGGTTCACAGTTCTTGACCAACACCATGATATTCTTGATTGACCCACACAAGTACCATCCCAACTGTTACTTCATTTTAGTTCATATTATACACCAAATAAAAGTTCTGAAGTCAGTGTGTAAGTTGTCATAAGCAATGTGTAACCTTGTATTTAAGAATATTCTAATTTTCAAAATATTAATCAGGCATATTTATACCGAATTTGAAGAAAGGATATTATTTCTACACAAAATATCCATTTGAAAAATATTTCATACCTTTATACATACAAAGTGTCCTTACGGCTTTTAGTTTATTCATAGAGAACCCCTAACTAATGACTTTTCCGTCTTTGCCTGCCGTGTTTCTTCCGAATCCTCGGCTGTTTCACGCATGTTCCTTTTTATCCCTGACTGGCGATGTTCCACACAGTGTCTTCCTAATGATTTCAGTCCTTATTTATATGGGCTCTTCACCCTTTATTTGGAAACGGGAGTTTCAGCTTTTTGTTCTCTGCTCCTTTCTTCAGTTCTTTCTTTGGATTAGTCATTTTTGTCAGGTTATTTCTTATGGGTATATCTAAGTGTTTTAAATGCAACACAAGTCCCTTTTTCAATGTTCTGTTAATCAACTGTACTGTACCTTACTGTAGTCCAGGTATTTTACCAGTAAGCGAGATGTTCAAAACCACAACTATGACCCAATATTTAAATACTTTTGACTGACTGGATGACTCAACATCATATTTGTACCGGCAACCATATAAAAAAACTGTTGCTATTCACAGTAAGGAGACAGTGATACTCTGGCATCCTGTGCAGTGCAGTGTTTTAGCATTGATGTATGTTTACCACTTTAAAAGATCATCTAGTTTATGGTGCAAGGTAGGTCCTCCTCAACCATGCATTCCTAGTGGTTTTGTATTTCACACCAAAAGACATCTTGAAAGTCAGAAGTGTACATCGCCACATAGTCAAATATTTAATTTGCAATCAGATTTTACAGGTGGTGTAATGGTTAATGCACTTCCAGGATTTGGGGTTTCAATCCCAAATTTTGTATTTTCTGGAGATTGTATGAAATTATATACCTTTAAAACGCTATTTTCGTTTGTTATTTTGATTCCCCTTTTACACTTTTTAAAGGGTGCCAAATATTCTATCAGCCAACAAAAGGCTTGAGAAAAAAAATCTTTTTTCTTTTTTACTAAGATGTGGTTCTTCACCAGATATCCCATAAATCGCGCTTATATCGCGAGAGTGAAATGCTTCCGCCAAGCTTATATCGAACTATCCCAGAAGTTTAACGCTTTAAGCGACATTAAATTTAATACTCTATCCATTTAGTCTACACACAGACGTGCCATATGAAAATAATCATAATCATATTATTTAGCCTTATTTTCATCCAGCAATAAAGCAGGAACAATACTTTCAAGTTGCTGTGCTTAAAAAAGCCGCGACGTGGGGGGATGGATGCATGTTTTTCTGCTGGTTTTTAATTGTATTTATCTAGCTCTAAAATAGGATTAAATGTCAACTGTTGTCTCCCCGATTAAAATGACTCTTAAATTTGCAAATTACTCTTAAACTAAGATCACGTTGATTTAGGAAGTTAAAACAGGCAACTATTTCTCTAATTTACACATAACTCAAACATTTAACTTTCTCTGTAAAATGAAGGATATGGTATATAAAAACGCAGACGAGTCTTGCCACGGACACTTTGTCCATGTACGGACCAGGTGACGATCCCTTTTTGTGACGAGCACATAATCTATACTCCTTTTCCGGCTGGTCCTCCAAAGCAGGCGGAAGACGGCAGTGAATAACCTCAGTGTGGAAATTCACCTGGAGCGTCTTTTTAAAAAATAACCAACAAATTTGGTAATTACGTGCTTTAATACCCACATATTTTGGGGACGGATAACGAGGACTGGAAGGTAATGTTTGCAAATCTAATTCCCGTTCCAAAAGAAAGACAGTAAAGTACTTAGAAATATTTCACGATCAGTGCCGCCCCTGAGCAAATCAACAAGCGGGCTCCCGATTTTCACTGGGGGCGAGGGGGACCCGCAAATCCCTCCCTCAGCAGTAGTTCTATGACGCGGTCCCTGTTTACGATGACGTAATCGTAAGAAAACTTACAGATGAATGGTTTTGTTTTATAAGAGTTTATAGTCAGGCGATTATACTGACAAAAGAAATAGTCCCGCCCCCGGCAGCCCTTTACCAGGGTAAAAGGTAAGAAAATGTACGGATAATTGAGTTTGGGTTTTGTTTTATTCTAACAGCAGGAGATTGAGATGCCTCTTTTCAGAAGATCTGAGGATTCCTTTGTTAAAAAGGGGACAAAGAAGAAGAGGAAAAGTCGACAAGGCGATAGAGAAAATGAAGGAGACTGCAGCTCTCTCATTCGATTGTGTCTTTGGAGTCTGGTTGAAAACATGAAAGATGTCTGGACCAAAGACTATACCGAGAAGTACATGGACCAGTACTCCTTCCGTTACATCATAGGTCCATTCGACATGCTGCGTTGAGTATTTCTGGTTTAATATCATACCTTTGGTGAACAGAGTGCGAAAGGTTGCATTCAAAATGAGTACATTTGTTGCCTGATGTTTTTTGATCCCTTGCATTCTGTCCCAACAGCAAGGCACCTTGTAGAGGAGCTACTCTTTCTACTTTCTTCCCATCGTTTGATGACACGTCCTGCCCTGCACCTCCTACTACTGCCACAAGTGAACTCGCTCTCACTGTCTGCCTGTTCTAGCCTGGTTACCCCAAACATCTGCCAGCTAATTGGAATTCGCTGTCAGGTCAGTGTCCAGTATGTCAATAAAATTCTACATGCAAGCCTTCGTCTTTCTCTCTCGGGCAGTGTTGGTGATTATTGTGTCAAATGTCCAAAAGGGAATACAGCCTCATTGTAACCTGTTTGTAACCTTCTCGTATGTTATTGCTTAAGTAATGATGCATTTATGATTGTTGAACAGTTTTTTCCCCAAAAGCCATTACCACACTAAACTCACACATGCACTGACTGCACAGTCTAACCAAACCCCCCCCCACCCTAACCCCAACCCCTGGACTTCCCTCTATCCATCAACTGTGCAATATCCGATATCTAAATGGTATTGGTAATAACTGTGCAATATCTGTATACTGTACAATATCATCACTCCAACATCCACTACTCACTGCACATGATAATCATCCATCCATCCATCCATTTTCCAAACCGCTTATCCTATTGGGTCGCGGGGGGTCCGGAGCCTATCCCGGAAGCAATGGGCACGAGGCTGGGAACAACCCAGGATGGGGGGCCAGCCCATCGCAGGGCACACTCACACACCATTCACTCTCACATGCATTCCTACGGGCAATTTAGCAAGTCCAATTAGCCTCAACATGTTTTTGGACTGTGGGGGGAAACCGGAGTACCCGGAGGAAACCCCACGACGACATGGGGAGAACATGCAAACTCCACACACATGTGACCCAGGCGGAGATTCGAACCCGGGTCCCAGAGGTGTGAGGCAACAGTGCTAGCCACTGCACCACCATGCCGCCCTTCACATGATAATCACTACTGTGTAATATTTAAATCATGCGCAATAATCTACACAGTTATTTATTCCTTCCGTATGTATATAGCTCCGCAGAACTTTCTGCACTATTTGCACTGTTTGTTTATTGTTTGTTGTGTGTTCGACATACACGTTAGCACTGGAGGAGCTGCTTTTAATCTCATTGTACATGTGTATAGCGACAATAAAAAGGCATTCATTGCATTCATTCATGATGGGCCGTGGGGGCTTAATGGTTAGGGAAGCGCACTTCTAATTGAAAAATTGCAGGTTCGAATCCCCGACCAGCAAGGTACCTCCCCCAAGCACTGCTCCATGGGTGCTGAATTGGCTCCCCCCTGCTATGTCACATTGTCACATATGGGTCAAATGCAGAGGACACATTTTGTCGTTGTGTGCTGTGATGTGTCAACAATGACCACTATTCACCAAATTCGAAAATTCTAAATGATGTGTTACAGTATGTGATTCGCATGTTTGATCTCTCTCTCTCTCTCAGGCTTTACTCTCACTGGATCTGTCAGGTACTCGACATCTCCCTGCCCTGGTCCTGAGTGAGCTGCTGGGGCATCTAACCAGGCTTCATTCTCTCTGCCTGGCAGGAACTCAGTGTGACGGTTCTGTGTTGCAGAGTGTGGGTACCGGCTGCAGAGAACTGCGGCACCTGGATGTATCGGGCTGCTGCCAGCTCACCCCCATCAGCTTGTTGTCTTTGGTGCACCCACATGCTCCTCACACTCGCTTGCCCCTACGGAGCCTTGTGGCTTCAGACATAGGCTTTGCAAAGGGGGGTGATGAACGAGTGGCTGTGGCAGTGTTTCTCCTGCTTGCATTGCCCTGCTTGCTAAAAACTGCTCTAGATGGCCTGGGCGATGCCTTAGATGTAATAGAAAGCCAGGATTTTGCGGATTTGGAAGCTTTCTGTTCCCATAATGGAATGCCTAGCCTTAAAGAATTATGGGATGGACGAATACAAACACAAGGAAAGTTAACGGAAGAGAAAGAAAAAAAAATTGAAGGATTGTTAGACGATCAAGGAATGGAAAGATGGCTGTCCGAAAGTGAGGATCCTGATGGTGGTGATGAGAGTGAAAATGGATCAGAGCACAAAGAGGCTGACGGTGCAAAGGTGAAGGTACAAGAGAAGATTTCGCTTCACTGTGAGCATAAGCAAGTAGAAGTGAAGGACATAGGCAGGACTGAAGGACAAACCAGGTATGCAAAGAGTGTCTTACAAGACCACTTGACCCTTCCTTTGAGGGAAGCTCACGGAATATCCTGCAGGAATATGAGGGCATTGAGGAAACTTTGTCCAGATTTGTGTGCTCTCTCCCTGGACTGTGACGATAGTGAACTCGGACATTTACTAGTTGCATTGGAACGATGGACACATGAGTTGCTCAGCCTTAGTCTGCATTTTGCAGGGATTTTGACTGAAATTCTACCTGCCGTACAAACTGTGGGTGCCACATTACACCATCTGCATTTAGAAGGTGTCAAAATCAGTGATGATGCTTCTTTCCTACAACTACTCTGCTTGTGCACCAAGCTGAAGACACTGGCAATACAAACAGAGTCTCCCATTCTAAATGAGGAGGAAGAAGAGGAAGAAGATGAAGAGCAAGGTATTCAGGGACTTCCCTGCCTGTCCCAACTCCGTTTTCTGTCAGTCAAGTGAGTATACATTCGCCGCATGGCTGTTGGAGTAGTATATCTATTTTTACTTATATATAAAATATTTATACATTTTATTTATTTTAATGTTATACAGAAAGTATATAAACTAGTTTGTATATGTGGACATGTGATGTAAAACAAGATTGACCCAGAATGGGAACGGAAAAGAATTAAAAAGAGAGAAGCAACATTAGAAATGTCAAATCTTTGACTAATACTTCAGGCCACCCATAATGGGAATAAATTGAATTGATCTTTATACTGATTGTTCTCTTTGATTCATAGGTTCTTCATTGATCATAGTAAAAAGAAGCCTTTGATGTGTTGGAGGTCCCTGAAATGGCTACTGCTGGGCCTGCTAAGAGGATCTCCTCTTCTTGAAAAAGTGACGCTGGTTGCCATTCCATGCTCTATAAATTCTGTTTTCCAAATGCTTCTGGAAACTCATCATTTACCTCCAGCGGCTGACAGAGTCCCACCACTGTGTCAGTTGCGATATTTGAGTCTGGCTTATTGTGATGTTTCCATGGAAACCGTAACCCGACTAGTGACCTTGGACGGCTGCTTGTCCACACTCGATCTAAGTGGTTGCTGGACTGTGAGTGCTGACAATATTGAGCAGTTACAGGGGAATACCAGCAGGAGGAAACATTCACTCAAAATTGTCTGGACTTAGACTATTTCATATTGTATCGGTTGTACTGACACATTTAAATAAATAATAATTAGTCCGTAATTTTTTTTTTTTTAAAAAAAAAAAGAGAAATCACATTGTTATTGATTAATCCTTAATTTTTCTCCTTGCACTTATTATTATAAGCACTGACGTATTTGCACCATTACTGATACTTTGCATAGAAAAGGTCATCATTGTTGCTACTAGTAATCAGGTAAATTTTGAGGCTTGTGTACTTCATGCACAGCCCAGGCTCAGTGTCTATGACGTTTACGTGCTCTGTCTGTATTTGTGGGTGTTTTTGATTTGTAATTTTTATGACCACCACCTTGTAACGATGTCTTAACTAGGAAAAAACAATCACTTAAGTTAATCTTATAGAACGTCTTTCCCAATATAGCTTCTCCAGACTATCTGCATATACATGTATGCTACAGAATCATCTGTGAATGCAGACAGAGGACAACAGAGGAGGAAGAAGAAAAAACCTTTGGGATAGCATGGGATACTGTCAGTGCACCCGTCCAGGGCATGTCACCCATACATGTAATACATGTTCCCTATAGTGGAAGCACATGCAAAGGGAGTCTTTATACTAAGTCCCGTAGAACTCAAAATTTAACTATTGATGTGAATGAGTCACAGTTGTCAGAATTTTGGACATACTGCACATAGTTTTTAGATAAGAGATAAACAATTGTATTATTATCATTGTGTTTTTCCTTTGGGATTAATAAAGTATCTATCTCTCTATCCATCCATCCATCTCATTTCAGCCCAAATCCATAAAGCCTTACAAAAGGCTGGAGACTTTTATGCACAATTGTACAGTCAATTGTATCAAAGGCTACCATTAGGTCTAGCAATATACAATATTTGTTATATTTCCTTCAACACAGACTGTTATCTCATTTACTTACCCAGTTAACACAGAGCCTGTCTGGGTATGTTTTTAGTTGTGATCATTTGTTCTGGGACTTATGTTTATTTTTGTTAGTAGTCTGATTACAGCCACTTCAAAGTATCTTAGAACAGCATTTATGAAGGTAAGACTCAAGAGAGCAAAGATTCCTTAATTTTAGTTTTATGGGAATAGGATTCATAAGGCAGGTAGTGCATTTTCATAATTTATGACTTTAGCTTTTTTCATTAAAGAAACAAAAGTTGCAAAGGCAGTGCTTGGGAAAGGTGGGTTGATTAACAATAATTTATATGTATTGCCTGAAATCTTGCATCTTTGATTCTATTATTGAATTTAATAGGTCATTACTACAGGTGGTAAGTGGAACTACTCTTTATGAAACCGATTTCTTGTTTGTGGATCAAGTTATAATTTGAAAAGAAAGTGAGAGTTATTTTTAATTTTGTTTAGCCTAGAATAAGAGGCAGAACAGGTGATGTATAAGGCGTTTTATAAAATGACACTAGTTAACCAAGCCGACCTGAGGACGTGTAATTTGATGGTCTGTGGCATTTTCATTTGAAGGGTCGCATGGAGTCACTTAACCATGGGGAGTATCAGGTTATTACTGGCCTGTTTGACAGTTGTCTTGCAGTCATCCAAATTGAATTAAATTTAACATTACGTTAATGTTACTAAATTTATTCCTCTTTAATGTTGTCCATGTCCATAAGACGTACAGCCAGTTCTACTCATCATCTCTCTTCATCATGGTGCCTGATTGCCCCAACATCTTACGCTTTAAAATGGAAATGGGGTAATAAATGTTATTTTTAGAGAACATCCCCCAGGACAAGGTGCATCTTGCAAGAGATCCATCCCTGCTGCGTGCTAGTACCTTTCCATGGATCTTCAGTGTTTTTTTTTTCCATCATTGAACAAGGAGCCAAAATTAACTTTCGAAAACGCGTTTAATAAAAATAGATTTGTCAAAAATAGAAATATATATCTAGAAAAAAGAACACTTTGGAGCTGCATCTCTCGAGTCCACATTATTAAGCTAACTTAAGGAATATAAAGGAAAGTAAAATACATAGGATACACTGACTTACATAAAATGCACAGTTTTGCATCAAAAATTTCATAAACAAGGAAAACGCTTAAGAAGTTTAAGCCTGCAGGGAGAGGGTTTTTATAGGCAAAAAGGAACCAATCAGAAATCAGCTCGAGGAGCTCGCGAGCTTTTCGCGCCGCTGGCGTAGTCCGCTTGTGGTTTGTGCGATTTTTATTAATCAGTTAAGCGAAGAAAGCGGTGATGCATAGGATGTTAAAGCACTAGATTAATCAAAACTATAGTTGAAAGCTTATTTCTTTAAGTGACGGAGAGTGGGAATTTTTCAGACTCCGAAGGAAGGTCTGTAGTGTGAGATTTGGATCCAGAAAACTAAGCCAATGAAAATCTGTACATGGACAGGTGAGTAGCCCTAGTTATTTTTTATAAATATTTTAATTCAGATATTTATTTATATTACACCTGAAGATATGAATAAGAATCTGTACGTAGGCAAGCAAGAGACTGCTGTAATAGGAACTTAACCATTAAAACCGGTGAAAGTTATTTATACTATCGGTCATAACCACGACTTCCCAAGTCACATGTACGCGCACCCATATAAGTGCGCGGCAGAGCGGTCAATAACAGGGTTATTGCGAAAAACATTCTACTATTACTACTGCAGACAGTTAATACAGTCAGTGACATTTCATACGGGCACAATAATAATATAAGAATCTCGCAAGACGTTTAAGAGCCTAATCAGAGCAAACAAAAAAAATCACAGAGCAGAGGGACACAGGTAACATCTTTGTGCTTCTCATACACACCCCTTCAAGAACAACAGATCACATAAACAAAAAAGCTGAGCCCCGAAATACTGAATAAAACGCCCTTTCTTAACATCCATTCCATTCAAATGCCACGCCCACTCAATGATCAGGTTCAGGTGGATACATAAATGTCGTAATTCGAGTGCAGCGCCGCCACGTATGGAAGGCCACAGCCGGAATCGACAGAATTGCCGTCAGATATGTAATTAACATTACATGTAATTTAACAGACAGAGAAGAATGTTTTCGAGACATCGTAGCTCTCCCGGCACTTTCGGGAGTCTATTGGGATACGGGGGTCTCCCTCAATGTTTGCAGTTCAGATTTCAGACTTACCAGTCCCATTTTCTCTTGTTTTAATTGATTACTGACTGCCTATCACAGTGCAGGAACGGTAACAGTTTCTGGCAGAACGGAGTCATATAACGCGTTTGCAATAGTGAAGAGCGTCAACGTAAGTTTTTATGAGCAGGGACGTGCATGGGGTGTGCTGGACCCCTTTTGTACAAACGATTGCCTCCGTTCTAAGTCCCAAGTGTCCCTGTTTATATAGCAGGCTCGGGATTTCGCTTCTAATCTTCGGTTACCTCATGACTTTTGGGCATAGTTTTGTTTTCTTCAAAGAAAACAATCTTTGAGTTAGTAGAGGTCACATTATACATCTTTGTAAATATTATGTTGTTTAATAGCTTTAAGCACAGAGTTTTCGGGTTGTTTTATTTAGTTTCATTGGAAATTGCAGACTTGAAGGCTCAGAGGGAAATGAAAAAGCAGTACCACAGAAAACAGAGGTAGGTCCACAGGTCAGAAACAGGAACTGGCAACCAGAGCATCTTACACAGTGTTTTGTGCACCATTTTAATTTAAGATGTTATATGAATATGAATTAACAAAACGATGGATGGATGATAAATTTTTGAAGCTGTCCTAATAATGCAACTCAATGCAAAAGTTGAAAAGACTTTACTTGAGGGGGCATAAGTAACTTAGTAACTCAGTTACTACTCAAGTATAAATCATGAACTAATATAATAACTGCATGAAATATGTGAACCATTATGACTTATTAATGATATACATGGGATCAGTACTTAACTAACACTTTCTGGGTTATTAATACATCAAACTAAAGGGAGAGGGCCCTACTACATTACCACTCAAGTAAAGTGTTACCCACAAGGCTAATGCATGGTGCAACAGTAAAGTATAAATTCCACTTCCCAGGAAGATTACAGTGTGGGTATGTTGAGTCATGATGGTGCTTTAGCCCCAGTGGTGGTGCGACGTAGTACAAGGCTGAGCAACAGGGAGGCATCGGGGGAGAGGTATGCAAAAATGTGTGCACAAAATGCATTGCAGACCACATAGTTTACAATCCACTGATTAAACTTTCTTTTTATATATAGTAGTGATAGCAGAGGCCAAATTGTCGTCGGGGAACAGATATCTCATTTTAAGGTCCTTGTTATAAATTAAAAAATCTGCCATCACATAATAAAACTTTCTGAAAAAGGTAACTTGTTGCACAGAGGTATTGTTTTGATTCATTTGTTGTAGACATACTGTGACTTTGTTGGTGACAGACCAGAACAGAATGGTTTCTGTAATTCTTGTGTTTGCCCAGCAGCATAGAGTCATTGTCATCTCTAAATGTTTTCTGCCTCCCAGGAGCATGTCACAACAATGCACTGCGTGCAGTGAAAGACCGAAAACCGTGAACCAAGGCAGGCATGCTGTACAGTCAGAAAACTCCAGTATCAACACTCCATGTATGCTGAACTGAAAGAGATTTGAGTGATGATTTTATCGGAGTATTTTTGTCCATATTCTAGTAGTTACTGAAAAAGAATTGTCAGGATTATTACACATCTGCTGTTTCTATATCAGTTTGTCTGTTTTGTATTTAGCAAGTTTGATTTACTTAATCATGGTACCGTATATGTTAAGAAAATACAAGGTTAATGGCCCAATTGTTCTGAAAGGTTATTTTCCAGGCAACACAACAAGGAAGGCTTTGTCTGAGATCATCGGCATTAAAAAATGCTGCACAGTGAATGAACTGGATCAAGCTACACAGTTTTTGGGGGGCAAATCTGATCTTGACAGAGGTATTTGTAAGTGTAGCAGTATGATTCAGACTTTAGCTAAATGAAGCTTGGGAGGCCAAGATTGCTCCTTGCAGACTCTTTCGTGGTGCTTTCTTGTGATTATTGTTATTTATGCAACAATTTCTTATAGGAATTCTGTTGGCCTTCCAGGATGCATTCATAAAAAGGCACATTTGTTTTTAACTTCCTTGGTTTTTAAGGTACAACTATGGCGTTAAGGTCAAAGATGCCGAAGAACCTGTCCCTCAGCAGAGTTAACAGACGAAACAGGTTTGGAGAAACCCTGCTCCATCTAGCTGTGATGGATGAAGATATACATTTGGTGAGAGAGATATTAAAAATCGGTGCCTGCCCAAGCGAAGCTGACTATGCAGGTGATGTATTAAGGGCGACCTGTCTTGCTCTACATGTTTCCAGTGAATATGGGTAGCCAGTGTGTGCGGCGTTTGCATGTTCTCCCCATGTCGTCATGGGGTTTCCTCCGGGTACTCCGGTTTCCCCCCACAGTCCAAAAACATGCTGAGGCTAATTGGAGTTGCTAAATTGCCCGTAGGTGTGCATGTGTGAGTGAATGGTGTGTGAGTGTGCCCTGTGATGGGCTGGCCCCCCATCCTGGGTTGTTCCCTGCCTCGTGCCCATTACTTCCGGGATAGGCTCCGGACCCCCCCGCGACCCAGTAGGACAAGCGGTTTGGAAAATGGATGGATGGATTGGTACCCAGTTGAGTAAATAAGGCAGCCCAAAACGAATTCGTTTAACGTTAAAATGTTATCACCTATAAGCCATAATAAAGACATTAGTTCAGGGTAAATATGGTAGTATTTTGTGAAAATGAAAGATGCATAGAACAGTATAGAAAGTGTGTGGGAAAGTGTGGGAAGTAGCAAGACAAACTGTTATCACATAAGTAGCATTTGAATAAGTAAGCTTATTTCTGCAATTAAGCATGGCTTTATTGTACATGCAAAACTGGCACAGATGCAAAAAAAATCTCTATTTTGAGAAAAGGCTGAATTGCTTCAGTGTAATACTTGAACTGCCTGTTATCAGGCTGGACTCCACTACATGTGGCAGCAGCTGCAAGTCATTACGACATTGTGGTGACCCTGCTTGAGGCGGGGGCTGTGGTTAACTTCTCCGGAGACAAGGGTGTCACTCCACTTCATGATGCCATAGAGTCTGGAAATTATAAGGTAAGACAAGCACAGAAATTCAAGTCGATATTGCAGCGGATGTAGACTACTACATAGAATTAATATAACCAAAAAATTGCTAAATATATTTAGTTACATATCTCTGTAGTGACGTGTAGATTTTTAGTTGTAGATGTACTCATAATTACTTAATGTACCCTTAAGCAGAACTGACATGGTAATTGAATGCTTAATCACAGACTGCTATATACTTCTAGATTGTAGAGCTACTTTTGAGCAGTGGGGCAGATCCATTGCAGAGAACGGATGACGGAAGATCAGCCTTAGACATGACTATGGATGCTACCTTGAGGAAACTGATAGAAAGATACCAGCCCAAAGCCAATCAATCATCCCCAGGTCTGAAAATGTGTTAAATGACTATATATTTATTTATTTTTTTTCATTCTGTTTGCATTTATTGTATGTCCGTTGTATGATAAGGTTTACAAAAGTAAGTTTTTATTTGAACAAGATGGAAGGTTCAGGAAGTGTCCTGAATTTGAAGAAATCAGAAGTAAGCACTCAAAGACCAAAACATGGTAAAGGTTGCTTTCGGGGGTCATGTGTGTATGAAACTGAAATAATTTCTTCTGAGGTGTTGGCAAAGGATTAGATGTTTCCGATATTGGATATTGTTAGGAAATGGTAGGCAAGGAAACACACGTGCTTTAAAAATGTATTCAAACTTGTATGGTGATTAGGGGAAAATCAGTTAACTTATTAGTGGAAAGGCATTAAAATATTGTTGAATGAATAATTTTCTGTTTGTTTTTGATAAGGACAATGTGAGCTTTGGAAATGGTGTTGCCAAGATGGATCTAAGGTTGGTCAAATCATTGAACGTCACTATTAAAATGGTAGAATGGAGCAGTAAAAGTAAAAGGCTTGCTGTCTGCAGTACGTCTGCTTGTTTGTCATATTTCATTAATTGAATAGTATTTCGCCAGATACTGACTGACTGCCGTTTAATCCAGATTTTCGCCCTGTTTGTTTCTAGCATAAATTACAATTTCAGTGACATAACTAACGATGACAGTAGCAATATAAGAACTACAGGTTGCACACCGCATGGCTTGTAATTAGACTGACTTCAAGATGTCGTCAATAAATGTTCTGAGAAATAAATTGGAAAACTCTTGGGTTTCAGGTAGCAAAATCTGCACTCAACAGTGATGCCAGAGCAAGTTCCTGTTCGGGAGGTTTTTCTCCAAAAAAGATTGCATGCAATAAAAACCAAGAATCGTTTGGTGTGGAAGCGCTGTTAAAATGTGAGAGGAAAAAAGGTTATTTAATTGTCTAATTTTCCAAGAAATTTCAGTAAAAAACTGAAACTGAAATTTACAAAAAATGGAATTTACTTGTAGGTAGAGATTCAATGACTGCTGGAGACAAGGATGCTGTTTTATCAAAACCTGCCATTGTGTTCAACAAAGCTAGAAATGGACAAGTTATTGCAGAAGGAACTGAAGAGGATGGTCAGGATTCAGATTCCACACCAGCCATAACAGCAGACAATGAAAAAGAACAGTCAGAATTGTCTCTGTCACAAAACAATGAGAGCATAATAATGTGCACTGAAGATTTGTTGGGGAATCTCAGAAACTCAGATGGTAACCTTGTGGCTGATGGTGGAGAACAGTTTATTCATCAGATCTCGGAAGACAAAGCTCAAGAGTGTCCTGAATCTTTCACAGCCTATTTAGAAGAAGCTGCAGCTTGCTGTAGAGGCAGAAGTCAAATGAAAGAGCAAAATGATTTACAGACAAATGTTGACTTGGAGCAACACAAAGATGGTAAAAATGAAACTGTGAGATGTGATTTGAACATAAAGCAGAACTTTGGCTGCCAAACTGCTAAGCCTATGAGAAATCCCAAAATTGACCCTGAAGATGATGCGAATGAAAATATGGATGAGTGCAGCATATCATTGCTATGTCCTTATGCAAGGGATTCAGATCTTCCTTGCGCTCCAAAGGCTTGGCATGGACTGAATGCTTGTGAAGGCGAAAGGTTGTCTACAGCAAGCAATTCAACACCATCGATCAAAGGATCATCTAGCTTCTCGGACGGTAGCACACCATCACTACTTTTAGAACAAAGCAGAAGTTATGATGGAATATCAGCTTCTGATTCATGTAAAACTAGTACTGCGGAATTGCCTGTTTTACAGCATGAAGTTTCAAGTTTTGGTGAAAAATATGATATTGCCCTGTCTGGGAGAAATTCAGAGTCTTTTGAGATTAAAAAACAGTCAGTTGAGCCATTAATTGCCCGTGAAAACAAAAAAAACAGCACTGAAGTGAACCAAACGTTGTTGGAACAACAAGATAATAACCGATGTGAACCCACAGAGTGCATGGAACATATTGAAATGGCAGAAATGATTCGTTTGCTGTCAGACAGTGAACTTTCCAACTTATCTAATCCTGAGACTCCATACCCTGAGAAGGATGCATTAATCTGTGTCCCTGTAAATGTAGAAAATTTTTGCAACTCACTGGAAGATGATTGTGGTGCCCTTTTAGCTTTGAGGGGCTCTGGAAGTTGCGGCTCCAGAGCATTATCACAAGAAAAAGGATGTGACATAACTAAGTGGTTGCTTGACTCTAACACCCAGGTGGGATCACCGAAAGCTATAGAGTGTGTAGATCTTATCTGTCAGACAATAGAGGATATTTCACAAGGAGCAATTGAAAAGGCAGGTTTACAGTGTGGCCAGGAGCTTCTCAACCAACAAGCATTTTCATGTCAATCTGAGTTCCATATAAGCGGACAAGTTTCCGAGAATGTAGTGTATGACAATTCTGGCTCTGTATCCAAAAAAGGACTGTTAGAATCGGAAAACAACTTAAGTCCTCATGTAGTGATGTCTGCGTCTGAAAATCTCCTGCACGATTTCTCCTGCAGTTCAAGTAAATCACAGCCCGTGTGTCATGACACACAAAATGATGATGAAAACTGTTCATTTGATTCTGATTGTACTTACGTTTCAGAATCTTACTTTTTGAAAGGTACTAAAACTGAGAACTTGAACAATGACAGCCTAAATTCAGGTAAAATTATTTTTAGGAAAGAAAATGGATTATAACTGCAGATTTAAAAGTTCCATTTTGGGCAATTAATGATTCTGGGGTGATTATTATTTTTTTTATTCTTTCTGAGGCAAAGAACAAAAGTGTATTTCTTGCTGTAGGTACCAGCCAGGATTCAAGCAATAAGAACTTCAAGAGGCATAGTAAGAAGCATCACGATAAATTTGGCAAAGGGTCTGACCAGCAAAAGGGTAAATTATTGCAAGACAATGTTTCCAACGTGGATTCAATCTACATTCGAGAAGATTGTGACCCAACTAACCAATCTGCCAATATCCTAAAAAGCTTGCCAAGTGGAAGTGATTCCATTAACCCAGTTCCTTGCTCAGGTATTTAAACAAATGGTGTATAAATATTCTCCCCGGAGTTCAGCAGGACTTTCTGATATACAGTTTATTAGAGTTTCAAATAAGATCGTGTGCTGTTAGCTCAACATTAATGCAAACATAGCAGATAACTCTCATTATGCTGAAGGTGAGTTCCTTTGCTTTTTTTTGTCATCCATCCATTGTCCACCACTCATCCAGGTATGGGTCGCAGGGGCAGCAGTCTGAGCAGAGATGCCCAGGCTTCCTCTCCCCAGCCAGCTCCTCTGGGGGAGGGATACCAATGTGTTCGTAGGCCAGTTGGGAGAGAGAATCTGTCCAGCTCTGTTCTGCCTCTGCTACTGTTTGTTCTTTATCCTAATGTTAAAAAGGAATAATACTGTACAAGGCAAGCTCTAAGTGACACCTATTGCAAAAAAAGAAAGTAATTATGATCTGACCACTTCTTAATCTGTCCTTTCTAATCATTCAATATTTTTGGTCTATTATAATGAGTATGAATATATTTATACTGGAGTGCTAGACTTCAGGCCCCTCTGCAACTTTGACTAAGGTAAGCTGTTAGAAGATGGATGGATACTGAGTGGATCATTGTAAACTCTCTTGAGAGCTTCACTGATGCCATACAGTATAGTGTCTGTGCCTATTTTAGGACATCAAGTCCAGTTGAGAAGGAAATCGGCTTCCCAGAGGACTTGCTGCATGGACCATTTGACTGAAGTTCTACCCAGCAAAAAGCGCAGAAGTAGCAAAAAAGTAGGAATTTCTTGGTGTTCTGCACTGACTTCAAAATATAGTGCAGTACTGTTGCTTTGGGTCTGTTTCTGAGTGTTGGAAACAGATACAAACATAATAAAAGAAATGGCACACAATCCTGGTGACAATGCAAAAGCAACCACGTCGTCACGTGATTGTCACATTTGATAATGACCATGCAGAAAGGTTACGGGTGTATGTTTAGTATGCTGCGCTGCGACTTTGTGAGCTGCATGCAAGTAGACTTTACATGGCTGCCATAAACACAACACGCGCATTTCTTTTCTTCTGGTTTTCTTTTGATTCTTGACCAATGGGAGTAGAGTGGCAGGAACTGGAGACAGAAACACACGAACAGACCTATATACACGCGAAAAAAAACAACATGACAGCCCAAGCCCCCGGAGGGCATTTAATGGCTTTACAGTGGATATTTCACGGGGGACCTTTTAAACACTGGCCCAAATCTACTTTCCCCTTTTCTTTACTGCGCTGGCACTGGTCCCATTCCTTGCCTTTTCCCTTTTTAGGTCTGCCACCGTCACTTTCTCTTGGGTCCTGGCAGGTACCTCCATAGGTCTTGGGAGAATCCGTGGCTCCTGTACACACACTCCACCTTTCTCTCTTTCTGTTCATAGGCATAGCAGCTGCCTCGTCAGCTCCATCCTCGCTCCTGTTACCACTCCGTTGTGCCCAGCAGCTTTACTCCTCTCTCTCTCTTTTGCGCTTTGTGACTGCTGCACATTCTGTTGTCTGTACATCTTTGCCTGTGGTTCCATTTACATCCCTCCTGGTTCCATGTGGCCCAGGAGATCTTCCTTGCGCTCCAAAGGCTTGGCATGGACTGAATGCTTGTGAAGGCGAAAGGTTGTCTACAGCAAGCAATTCAACACCATCGATCAAAGGATCATCTAGCTTCTCGGACGGTAGCACACCATCACTACTTTTAGAACAAAGCAGAAGTTATGATGGAATATCAGCTTCTGATTCATGTAAAACTAGTACTGCGGAATTGCCTGTTTTACAGCATGAAGTTTCAAGTTTTGGTGAAAAATATGATATTGCCCTGTCTGGGAGAAATTCAGAGTCTTTTGAGATTAAAAAACAGTCAGTTGAGCCATTAATTGCCCGTGAAAACAAAAAAAACAGCACTGAAGTGAACCAAACGTTGTTGGAACAACAAGATAATAACCGATGTGAACCCACAGAGTGCATGGAACATATTGAAATGGCAGAAATGATTCGTTTGCTGTCAGACAGTGAACTTTCCAACTTATCTAATCCTGAGACTCCATACCCTGAGAAGGATGCATTAATCTGTGTCCCTGTAAATGTAGAAAATTTTTGCAACTCACTGGAAGATGATTGTGGTGCCCTTTTAGCTTTGAGGGGCTCTGGAAGTTGCGGCTCCAGAGCATTATCACAAGAAAAAGGATGTGACATAACTAAGTGGTTGCTTGACTCTAACACCCAGGTGGGATCACCGAAAGCTATAGAGTGTGTAGATCTTATCTGTCAGACAATAGAGGATATTTCACAAGGAGCAATTGAAAAGGCAGGTTTACAGTGTGGCCAGGAGCTTCTCAACCAACAAGCATTTTCATGTCAATCTGAGTTCCATATAAGCGGACAAGTTTCCGAGAATGTAGTGTATGACAATTCTGGCTCTGTATCCAAAAAAGGACTGTTAGAATCGGAAAACAACTTAAGTCCTCATGTAGTGATGTCTGCGTCTGAAAATCTCCTGCACGATTTCTCCTGCAGTTCAAGTAAATCACAGCCCGTGTGTCATGACACACAAAATGATGATGAAAACTGTTCATTTGATTCTGATTGTACTTACGTTTCAGAATCTTACTTTTTGAAAGGTACTAAAACTGAGAACTTGAACAATGACAGCCTAAATTCAGGTAAAATTATTTTTAGGAAAGAAAATGGATTATAACTGCAGATTTAAAAGTTCCATTTTGGGCAATTAATGATTCTGGGGTGATTATTATTTTTTTTATTCTTTCTGAGGCAAAGAACAAAAGTGTATTTCTTGCTGTAGGTACCAGCCAGGATTCAAGCAATAAGAACTTCAAGAGGCATAGTAAGAAGCATCACGATAAATTTGGCAAAGGGTCTGACCAGCAAAAGGGTAAATTATTGCAAGACAATGTTTCCAACGTGGATTCAATCTACATTCGAGAAGATTGTGACCCAACTAACCAATCTGCCAATATCCTAAAAAGCTTGCCAAGTGGAAGTGATTCCATTAACCCAGTTCCTTGCTCAGGTATTTAAACAAATGGTGTATAAATATTCTCCCCGGAGTTCAGCAGGACTTTCTGATATACAGTTTATTAGAGTTTCAAATAAGATCGTGTGCTGTTAGCTCAACATTAATGCAAACATAGCAGATAACTCTCATTATGCTGAAGGTGAGTTCCTTTGCTTTTTTTTGTCATCCATCCATTGTCCACCACTCATCCAGGTATGGGTCGCAGGGGCAGCAGTCTGAGCAGAGATGCCCAGGCTTCCTCTCCCCAGCCAGCTCCTCTGGGGGAGGGATACCAATGTGTTCGTAGGCCAGTTGGGAGAGAGAATCTGTCCAGCTCTGTTCTGCCTCTGCTACTGTTTGTTCTTTATCCTAATGTTAAAAAGGAATAATACTGTACAAGGCAAGCTCTAAGTGACACCTATTGCAAAAAAAGAAAGTAATTATGATCTGACCACTTCTTAATCTGTCCTTTCTAATCATTCAATATTTTTGGTCTATTATAATGAGTATGAATATATTTATACTGGAGTGCTAGACTTCAGGCCCCTCTGCAACTTTGACTAAGGTAAGCTGTTAGAAGATGGATGGATACTGAGTGGATCATTGTAAACTCTCTTGAGAGCTTCACTGATGCCATACAGTATAGTGTCTGTGCCTATTTTAGGACATCAAGTCCAGTTGAGAAGGAAATCGGCTTCCCAGAGGACTTGCTGCATGGACCATTTGACTGAAGTTCTACCCAGCAAAAAGCGCAGAAGTAGCAAAAAAGTAGGAATTTCTTGGTGTTCTGCACTGACTTCAAAATATAGTGCAGTACTGTTGCTTTGGGTCTGTTTCTGAGTGTTGGAAACAGATACAAACATAATAAAAGAAATGGCACACAATCCTGGTGACAATGCAAAAGCAACCACGTCGTCACGTGATTGTCACATTTGATAATGACCATGCAGAAAGGTTACGGGTGTATGTTTAGTATGCTGCGCTGCGACTTTGTGAGCTGCATGCAAGTAGACTTTACATGGCTGCCATAAACACAACACGCGCATTTCTTTTCTTCTGGTTTTCTTTTGATTCTTGACCAATGGGAGTAGAGTGGCAGGAACTGGAGACAGAAACACACGAACAGACCTATATACACGCGAAAAAAAACAACATGACAGCCCAAGCCCCCGGAGGGCATTTAATGGCTTTACAGTGGATATTTCACGGGGGACCTTTTAAACACTGGCCCAAATCTACTTTCCCCTTTTCTTTACTGCGCTGGCACTGGTCCCATTCCTTGCCTTTTCCCTTTTTAGGTCTGCCACCGTCACTTTCTCTTGGGTCCTGGCAGGTACCTCCATAGGTCTTGGGAGAATCCGTGGCTCCTGTACACACACTCCACCTTTCTCTCTTTCTGTTCATAGGCATAGCAGCTGCCTCGTCAGCTCCATCCTCGCTCCTGTTACCACTCCGTTGTGCCCAGCAGCTTTACTCCTCTCTCTCTCTTTTGCGCTTTGTGACTGCTGCACATTCTGTTGTCTGTACATCTTTGCCTGTGGTTCCATTTACATCCCTCCTGGTTCCATGTGGCCCCTCAGCTGGCTCCTTGTCCTCTGTTCTGTTTTTTCAAGCATCTGTCTACCCTTTGGGGAGGGGTGAGGTTTAATTTTCCACATGCTGCACATTTCCCAGTAAAATGCGTGGCCAGAATGTCTCACTGGAACTTGTGCCCAGTTAGGGAGCGGCTCTAGGTTCCCACATGATGTCATGTGCTATATTTCCACATGTGCCAACCGTATTATATGCACTTTGGACAAGATTAATTTTATTTACACATTCTAGATCATGTAGAAATTGCCCTGATTCCTTCACCGTTGAGTGTTATTTTTATAATAATAATAATAATTATTATTATTATTATTATTATTAAGAAGTGGATAGTTCAAGTCCAGAAAGTAAAAATCCAGACCAAGATTTCACTTCAACCAACCAGTTGAATTGAGTTTGTTACTGTGACCCTTTAAACACAACCGGTTGGTTGAAATCTTGGTTTGGATTTTTACTTCCTGGGCCTTGACTATCAGCTTCTGAGGATGATGATGAAGATGATAATAATAATATTACATATATCTTATGTGTAAATATTTTTCTGTACTGAACCCTGGGATAGACTGGAGTTACAGTAATTGACCTTTTAAATATACACACGATTGTACACCAAAATATAGAGATGGTGTTCCCCTAATCCTGCGACTGTCTTTGGATTGTGGGAGGGAACCTGTGAGATGGAGAGAACACAATTCCACCTACACCACGGAGATGGGGTCTGAACCCCTAACCCAAGTGGAATCAACATGAGATTCACTGTTTCTCGCTATTCAAACATAAACGTTTGGTGGCAGTGACAGTTTTTTAATGCAATTTATACACTTAGTAAACCAGTGGTTTAAAGATTTTTTTTTTTTTATTCAAGATATCTGCATTAATCCCATTGTGAAAATGTTTGCTCGTAAAATCCATAGTGTAAGAAGAAAACAGTTTAACCTGGTAACAGTGTTTGTACAATCTGCTCTAACAAATGTTTACCTTGTATACTGATTTCATTACAAATATAGATTTAAGACATGTATGTATGAACATAAATAATGGAAGTTTTTCCCTGAAATGAGTAGTTGAAATGAGTATTCCGAATGAATACTATATAAATACTGGCCTATCAAGCAGTATAGTAGATATCTTGATTTATAATTAAAAGGTTCCATTCCATATGCTGTAATGTGCAGTTTCACTGAGTATTTATTTTTGTCATCAGCCAAGTACTCAAGGATTTGTTTCCCATGAACTTTTATACTTCAGTTTCAATCCACTTCATCCACATTAGACAAAGTGAGAAAGAAGCAGGACGAAATGCTGGCCATGGATCTGACGGACCCGGAGGATACAGGTCATTTTTGTGTTGTACTCTCCCTGAAAAGTGTCATGTATAAAAAAAAAAATCTAGAGCAACACGGCATAATTCCATAACGCTGATTTACTGATTTTAATACCTTCATCAGTTTGTTAGACATTCAGTGTTCTGAGTTTACAGTGTATTTTTTTTCTCTATTTGGCTATACTGTTTGCAAAATAAATCTAGTGTGGTCCTGCATTTTCAGGATGTATTCTATTCATGAGCACATACCGTAGAAACACATGTAGTGCTGAATGACAAATTTTACCGCTTCTATTAGGCAAATTTACTGAGGCATTTGCCCAGATCCAGACATTGCTCAGTGATGTGCTGAACAAACACAAGGCAGAAAATGAAAATCTGACCAGAAAGTACAGGTAAATTCTCCTTTGTACCTGGCACATACAAACACACATATCTGTCTGTCTAACAACCATTTAATGAGTTGTTTTTTCCAGGATTGCCTCTGATTCTTTCAAGCATGGCACTCTCAGGGAACAACTATCATCGCTTTCTTCAAGGCAAAAACACCTGCTGGACATACTCCAAAGACAGAACAATCTCAGAGTTAGATTTCAGATGTTCCACAGCAGGTCTTTTGAGGGTCAAACCACCGCAGAAGCTCCTTGGACAAGTATGAACGTATGTGATGCTGAAACAGTTCACAAAACCCAATGGAGAGACTGTCGCACTGGTACTCTGGAGCAACTTTCAGAAGACGACTGTTCAGGTTTCAGCTCAGCTTTGAGCCTCTGCAGTGAAGCTGTTTCACGAAACTGCAGTGACCAAACCCAAGTTACTCTGGGTATCAGTCATGCAGGACCCCAGTTTTCAGTTAACGAGCTACGCACAGATTCGTGCACGTTTTTTGACAGCTTTGTGAATGTTGATAACCAAGCAGGCGTGCCACCCAGTTTCACAGTGCAGGCTAGCCCGGTTGCAGTTCACACTGAAAACATTCAGTCACAGATTAAGGTACCATCTGAGCTGGCTTATCTTATTAAACAAGGCACCATCAAACCTGGGGAGAATGTATTCAGGCTGAAGTTGAAGGTAATTTCATTTTTATTATTTGTTAAAAATTATTCAAAAACTACAATAATCCTAAAGGCATAAATGTATAAAGACACAGCTTATGTAGTTAAAGCTAGATGGCCTAAAATCAGTGTAATATTTATATATAATCATAAATGTAATGCTTAATATTAAAATGCTAATTTCTGCAAGAGAACATGTTTATTCAAGTCATTCATATTGTTTCAGTATATGAAAGCTGAGCCTCTGGATGCCATTCCCCTTTCTTAACCAGCAGTGTGATTTCATAGGTATCAATGGCTTGAACAGTTTTACTTTTTATATTTTGCTACTTAGGGTAATTGTCACACAGCTTCCCTCCAGGAAAATGGATCCATAAAGGACACAGGAGGTCAAGTCTACATTTCTCCAGAGCAGTGGATTGGATCTGTTTTGGGGCCCAGTGTTCCTATGAGCCCAACATATGCATGGAAAAAGGTAGAAAGAAAGGATTCAGTTGAGGGGAAACGCATCTCTATTACTTGTTTACCTAGGGTTGGTTATGGAAAATGGATATTTATATTAGTGTAGGACACCCTTCCCAAAATAGATGCTTTTACATAAACAGCAAAAAAGTGAAGGACAGCAAATGAGAAGAACAAATGTCTTTGGTTGGACTAATGACTCTGGGGGATCTCAGGTCAACTGTGTTGTCATCTATCGAAGGTCATTTATGATTTAATTTCAGTAAAAACTTGTGCCTTAGAATATACAACTGGTGCCTGGGGAGTCTAAGTGCTCTAAGACCCCAGTTATATTGAGATCCTTGAACTGTACGGTGTCTTTAGACGCGGAGTCACCGGGAGTGTAATCTGAAACCAAAGCACATAACCACTGTCCAAAGGCATACTTACAGGAACTTTGCTTTTCTCGATTTGCTGTGCTGCTTGTGCTAAATTTTTAATAATGAATCCAAAATTATTGCTGTGAATAATGTTTGTTTCTATTTTAGGTGACGTACAGGTCCAAGCCACTCTTAGGATATGTGAGGAAGGCTGGCCCAGTGGCCGGCGACTCCACAGCATCACTGCAAAACTGTCCATCCAAAGCCACACCTCCAGGAGATCTCCTTAAAGGTTGAGTAAGAGTTGGGGAAAAATGTTCAGAACACATTGGGGAAAATGTACTCCTTTGCTTTTTTACATACAGAGCGTCCAGTCGAGTTCTTTAAGGGAAAGTCTTGAGCTGTACCTTCTGATTGTTTGCTGTATAATAACCGTTTGATTAGATCAAGGTGGATACACTCACTGCAGGATCCAAAGCACTTTGGCTGTGTGATGCTTTTTTTGTTTGCAGATTGTGCACCTCAGGCTTCATAGTATAAGTCTTTGCTTTTCTACATATTTACTAATTCTTTCTCCAGACAAATATAGAAAGTATCTCACTCGTGTGTTGGGAGAGAGAATGGCGAAAAAATACTACCTGTGCCCTCGTTTTCGAGTGTGTGAAAGTTGTGTTTAAAATTCATGAAAAAAAAAACACTTATAGGCTTTTTGAAATGGTTTTATAGATACATTCTCTCTTTTTTATAGATCTAACTTATGATAATATAACATGTTCTAATTTGTTCATTTTAATGTTGCTTGTACAGAGGTGTGTACCGAGTCCCCCATCGGTGATTTAATGAAAATACAGACCATTCTTCTAGTAAGTGACAGTGAGTTCATAAACAACTATGAACTGGACCAACACTGGAATAGGCTGTTAGAGTCTGACGACTGGACCATTTGAGGAGACCTTTCCATGTGTACATGCATGCGATGTGTACAATTGTTTAGATTAAATAGACTCTGTTATAATTATTTTGACCTATTGATCAAATTTGTATATTTGTCTATTCATAAAATTTTAGTTATGTTCTTAAAATGTTCCTGTTTATGTAACATGAGCATTAAGCATTAAGTAGTGCAATTCTTGTTGAGCACTCAAAACTTAAAACAGCTTTTGATTAGGTCATAATTTTTTTCTTAGTTAACTTTGACTGCTTTCTAGGTAGTTCAAGAAAACGTAATTATACGTAACACAATGTGACAACAGAAAATCAAAAATGAATGAAATTTGAACATTCAATATTAACATGTCATTTTGAATTCCACAAAACACATTTTTAATTCCCCAGCTCAACATAAAAGCATCCAGTTCACTGATTAGTTTGTAGTAGACATTGCCATTTGACAGAATTATTAGTCAGATTTTGCCAGTCATTATTCTAACAATATTGCATTGCTCCTGCCCTCACCCCACCCCCACCACACACAGAGAGAACCATGTATGGAGTGTAGATCAAAATATTTCTTGCTTTCCATACATACTGAGATATTACTAATTTCTCCAAAAGGATAACGTAAATCCTTAAACTCAAGAACACTCTACTTACCACCATTGCGTTTGTGATTGAAAAATCAGCTTTTTTTGTACCAGGAAAACCTAAAGTCCGTAAAATATTCTGCATAAGTTTGATGTTAAAATGTCAGGAAGATTTTTTTCGAGTGGATAATGAAACTGAGTTTCATGGGTGTTAAGTGATGGTCTGCAAAGACAACAGAAAGAGCGGTGCTATGTGTAAGTCTGATGGCTTTTGTTTATATATATACATACAAGATCAGTCCTGCCTGCACATAACATATTTCCTGATGCCTTCACCTATGTGTATTGTCTGATGCCAAGAAGCCAAACCGGATTTAGAAACGTCAGACAGCTCTAGGTGAATATAGTTGCAATTCCTCTCTGGTCCCGTCTACATTAAAGTCCACGGTTTCAGTTCCCCTGCTATAATAAAGTGCTGCTTGCTGCCCTGTTTTTCTCAGGCCCCCCATGAACTGTTAAAAAGGCTACACATTCAGCACGCTAATTTAGTGCGTAGACTTTAGCTACACAAAACCTCTCTTCTAATCACACCGTAAGTCCTCCCCCATTCACCATTTCCTCTGAGAATAATAAACGGGAAGCAAAATTCTCAGTGGAAAAATAAACATTTTGAAAAACAGCATCCTAAACCCCGATCTACCTCATTCTTCTCATCCCTGTGTGTTTCCTAAGGACACCAAAGCATCTTTGAAATGGCACTTCAAAAGGCAGATGACTCCTGTCTGTCCCTCTCACCATTTATTCTGAGGGATACAAAATTAGTAAACTGTGTGAAGCGCTAAATAGGAAAACGGTAAAATAGATGGATGGACTGACAGAAATACATTTGTATTATTAACTACACCTCCTCATATTTTGTGACCCTTTTATTTTATTGATTTTTTTTTTAAGAATATAACATGTTTCTGTAACCTGTGTCGCCTTTTCTGGTTTAGAACATTAGTGCCAACTTGTTTTCTTAATGTGGTTTCAGATTTAATAAATTTCTCAACATCAGGGAAGTGGTCTGTAAAGGTTATTTCTTTTCCCAAATGTGTTATCTAAAAAGTCATTAATTTCTTGCAGTGTATACAGATCGTGGTTTTGGGAAACAGAATCGGTGACAGACGTGCGTCCAGAATCGGTTTCACAATCATGACCATTTTCATCTCAAGTTTCGCTTTCCGCAGCCTTTTGTACCACACAGCCCGATTCGTTCAGTGTCAATGAATAATGGCTTTAGCCACATCATGCACCACAGGTACATCCGTGAGATATCCCACACACAGGGCTGCTGTACTTGGCCGTGGGGTTTAACATTCTGCCTGCTGGTGTCTCCCCCCTGGTTATCTCTAGCCTCTTCATACCACAGGGTGCCTCGCCCTTTATCCGAGTCAGCGGGCTGTGTGGAGATGATATTTGATATTTGCTTACCCAGGGCAGGGGAAGTTCTTAGAAAATTGTTGCAAATTTGTTGTCAAAATCGACAGGTGAGGCTTGAGCTCTCGGATAACTTTTGCCAAAGTTTCAGAGCTGAATTAGCTCATTAGAGCTATGGATTGTTCAGTCTTTGTTAGGTAATGATGCAAAATTCAAAGCTGTATAAATACTCTAACTCTTTAAACTTTGTTCAACAATGAGAGCCATGGACTCTGCTAAGCAGATCTCTTGGACAATTATTAAAAATATGATGAATGGATTATCTGATGCCCACAAAGCAGAAGGCTATAAGAAGATAGCAAAGCTTTTCCAGGTAGCTGTTTCCTCAATCTATAATGCAATTAAGGAATGGCAGTTAATAGGAATGGTGGAGGTAAAATTGAGCTCTGGAAGCCCAAGAGAACTTTTTGAGAGAACTTCTCGTAGAATTGCTGGAAAGGCAGATCAAAACCCCTGTTTGACTGTAGACCTTCAAGTCGATTTAGCAGACTCCAGAGTGGTGGTGCATAGGTTTACTGTGCAGCAACACCTACACAAACATGACCTTCAAAGAAAAGCCATCAGAAGAATACCTTTCTGGCGTCCTCACCACAAAAGTTAACAACAGAAGATTGCAAATTAACATCTAAATACTGTAAGCCTGAAGCAGTCATGTAAACTGATTAAGTTAAAATAGAACTTTTTGGCCACAATGAGCAGAAGTATTTTGGTAGAAAGAAGGGCACAGAATTTCATGAACATCTCTCCAACCATTAAGCACGAAGGTGGGTTGATCATGCTTTGGACTTGCGCTGCAGCCAGTGTCGCAGTTAACATTTCGTTGGTAGAGGGAAGAATGGATTCAATTAAATACCAGCAAATTCTGGAAGCAAACACACTGTCTTTTAAAAAAAAAAACAATATGAAAAGAGAGTGCCTTCTACAGCAGGACAACAATCTAAAACACACCTTAAAATCCACAATGAACTTCCTCAAGGGGCCCAGACCGAAGGTTTTGTCATGGCCCTCAACATCCTCTAACCTAAACATCATGGAAGGTCTAGCTAGACCTCAAAAAAGCAGCACGTGCTCAAGAATCTCAGACCTCAAAGCCTTTTACAAGGAAGAATTGGCAAAGAAAGACTATTAGCTATGCTACTTGCCAAAGGGGGTATTATTACTAAGGACTGATGATGCAAGATGCCTAAACTTCAGCCTTTTCCTTTTTTGTTATTGTGGAACTGTGAACAATGGAAGTAAAAAGTAATTTTGCTAAATAATATCACAGAAATGTGTCATCTTGCTTATCCGATATTTTGACTAGAGGTGACCAAACTTCTGCATGCCACTGATGGACAGATGGACAGACTGACTGAGACTGGCCAAACTCATGTGGACACCCCTATTAATTAGAGGAATTGGTAACCCAGACCCATTGCTGGCTCGGCTGTGTAATTAGGCACACAGTCATGCAATCTCTTGCAAAAACCATAAGCAATAGAATGGGTAGTTTTACAGAAGTGGTTAGTGCCTTTTCACTTGGCACCATCATAAGACACCATATTTCCAACAAGTCAGTTTGCCACATTTCTGCCCTGTTAGAGCTGTCCTGTTCAACTGCAGGTGAAGTGATTGTGAAGGTCACAACATCGCTGAACGACTTCAGGTGTGAAGTGGTTAGCCACACAAGCTCAGAGAATGGGATCTAATCAGCCGACATCAATACCCAAACCAAGTGGCAGTGAATCACACTATTAATGTTCCAACATCTAATAGAAAGACTTCCCAGAAGAGTAGAGGCAATAATAGTAACAAAGGCTGGACCAACTTCATATTAATACCCTTGGTTTTGGAATGAGGTATTGGATAAGACGGTGTCCACATACAGTGCCCTCCTACGCTGAGTTTCCTTTGCAGGGTGCCTGGGCTCGCTGCTCCTCCACATCAAAAGGAGCCAGTACTGGTGGTTCGGCCATCTATCTAGGATGCCTCCTGGGTACCTCCCTGGGGAGATGCTTCAGGCATATCCAAATGGAAGGAAGCCCAATGGCAGACCCAGGCCATGCTGGAGAGATCTCTTGTCTTTAGAAAAATATCAATAAGTAATAACAATATCTTAACTAAATCATTAAGTATTAAAATATTTTATTTAAGATGAAGAAAATGTATGAATTTCTAAGCTCTTTCTGTACTGCAGTATCTTCTTACTGGGAGTCTGTATTTATAAATGACAGGTTCCCTCAGGGTCCTTTTCCCCCCCACTGTCCTCCTGACTCCTCCCACTTCCCTCATGACTCCTCCCTTTCTGCCCCCTGCCCCTCTTACCCTCCTACCTCCATACCTTCTTACCCCTCTCCTCTTCGGTCCACAGCAAGTCATGAAGCTTAATTATCAATCAGACCTGTCAGACGTGGATAGTCATTTGGGTATCATGAAAGTAAGTAACCCTGCGCTTCATTCATATGTTTTTATTAAAGTAATATTTAAGTAAATGACAATTTGGTGAGAACATATTCGAATTGAATTCTGCAAACGGTCGTTTCGTTAAGCGGAGTATTAATGGCAGTAAGCTGTTTAGTTGGCTCTTTTAGCCTACAAGTGAAAATATGCATCACTCGCTTATTCCAGAATAATGAAAGATGTATTCAGTTTGAAAACTGTTTGTAAATACAGCTACTTTTAAAGTAGACGTATTAAGTAAGTGATTTAGCTGTTATTAATATGTAATATGTAAACCTGCTAGTGGTTTGTTCACAGTGTATCCAAAACAGTAAACGGGGAAAACATTACCCGCAGCGAACTTAGTGTAGTCCCGTTACTGTCACTCAGCGTTACAGAAACTAAATATATGGCAGTCCGCTTTTTCCGTATCATAATTTATTTTATCTTTGTGAATTTATTTATTTGTGATTGTTATGTGTGTTTCTGTTAGTGTTTCTGTTAGTGTACGGCTATGTTTAACAGCGCGTAAACCAAATTCCGAAAATAATTTGCGTGAGACTGCCGTCAGGAGTTTTGCTATCAATGGGGATTTACATATTGGACGGCACGGTGCGACACTGCTCGGTTCTCATGCGTCTTTGGGGCTTCTCTCCTGGTTCTATGTATGTGGATGGCTGAACGAAATATCTTTTCATGAATTACCTTTTTTTTAGTTAACAAAGCTACTACAAACACATAGGGACGGCAGGGCGGCGCACTAGGACTTGTTGCCGAACACCTCTGGGACCAGAGTTGGAGTTCGAGAATTCTGGCTGCGCGTGCGTAGAATGCGCATGTCCTCCCCGTGCCGGGTTCCCCGGGTCCCCCGGGTTCCCCCACATTCCAAAAGCATGTTAGGGTGAATTATCCCCGTGTGTGATTCGGCGTGGGGTGGTGGGCACCCAACTTAATTATTTAAGCAAAAAGGTCTATTTATAGGGGGTAAATGAAGCGAAATTAAATATTGCGGGGAACACGTCCTTCCAGGTTCCAATAGCCCATGTGTTTTGTGCCTTGCTTTCGCTTGGCCCCTTGAACGGGTCATAAGAACATAAGAAATTTACAAACGAGGGGAGGCCATGCGGCCCATCAAGTTCGTTTGGGGAGAACTCAACTAGAAACTCAGACCTGTTTAAATCTTATCTAGCTCTGATTTAAGGTAATCCAGAGTTTTAGTTTGCGGTCAAAGCAGTATATTGAAATGACAGCAACATGAATGAATGAATGAATGAATGAATGACAGTGATAGATTTGTTAATCATAAATACTCATTACGTTGTTCGCTCTTAATTAGTTAAGCTAGATTTGTATATAAGAAAAGAACATGGACGGATGGATATGTATAGTATATTTCAGAATTAAATGCACAGAACAGGGTACGCAAGGTGTAAAAACCAAAACTGGAGGAATAAGTGTGCATTTTCACGGTAATATACCAGACCACAGACTTACATTTTAATTAAAAATAATGAATGTAAATGTAAGCACACTCTTATTGAAACAATACCTATGTTTGTAGATTTTTTTGTCTTGATTATACTGTTTTGAGTTAAGGAAGAACACACCATTTAAAGTGACAAGGCATCGGCGGAGTTTAAGCATTACTAGCAAAATATTTCCTTGAGTGAAGGGGATCATTAAAGAACGTCATTCGAATATAATCTGTATTGAGTTGTTAGAATATTAAAAAAATAATCTATCAACTTGTTCAACAACACGTCGTCAGAAACAAGTTAATTTTAACTAAGAACAGCATCACAGACAGATGTAGCAGTAGTTAATCTTATACAGTTTGAAGATTCAGTGCAGAAAAAGCACCTGGGCGGTATTTACGGTACATCGGCGCATATTAAAATAGGCCAGCGCTAGGGACTGGCTCATATTTTACATTTAAATAAAGCTGAGGGGCTTCTTGTTGTGAATCAAGAGTGGAGACGGACTGTGTTCGGACGTAATATTTTTGGAATGATTTATGCGATTGATGTTTTCATGTCCGAATATTTAAACAGACTCGTTATACAAGTGATGTGTAGCGAGGGAAAATAATAATTTTAGTAATTAGTAATAATTTCACAAACGTTTTTATTTCAGACGTTCTTTTTAAAGTGAGTAGTGGTGGCTTGATGGTTAGGGAAGCGCACTTGTATATTGAAAGATTACAGGTTCGAATCCCTGACCAGCAAGGCACCACTAAGGTATCCTCAGCAAGGTACTGCTCCCTGGGTGTTGAATTACCTGATCCCCTGCTATGTCACGAACGTCACACATGGGTTAAATATATCTCATGCTGTTACATTAAACTATCATAAATACTATAAATGGCGAAGCATCCCAAAACACATGGAACTCTAAGTGTAAGTTAATTATGTAAATACATTTGTTTATATAGTTCATCTAAGAGAACTAAACATTTTTGCTTGATAACATCAAGCTCTAAAACACGTTATGTACAGAAAAGTCTTAGACAGTCAAAGAAAATTATGTTTAAATGATCTTCATGTTGGAGTCATGTCTGTCAAAGTGTGTCAGCTTCGCCATATCAAAACATCTCTTAAAATCGCCCCAGTATTTGCAGCAGTTATCCAACATGCCAGTATGACTTGATCACTACCGCAGCTCGTATGGCTAATCAGTATCTCATTGAATTAACTAATTAAGTTAATTAATTAAGTGAGCTGGTGGTGAACTTTAACGATACATGGAATGGCTGAGGTGCCCCTGAGGGGAGGTTTGGGAACTGAAGCGATGTTCATCTAGCCATCCAACATGATATCAGTAACTTTCTAGAGAACGGAAGAAGTTCTTGTTTACTTTGTTCTTAATTTGCATATGTTCTAATGTTAAATAGTTAATTTTTTTCTGAGCAAATACACACTTACTACCCAGATAAAGCTATAAACGTCTCCTTTGAGTGCCTAAGACTTTTGCACAGTACTGAGTATTTAATAAAATATGTCAGGTATCTGAAGTTCTGATAAAACGAACCTGAAAAGTCAGGTCAATTCTTGTGAATTAAAATGAAATGTTAGTGATTGCGCTAATCTGTGACACACAGGAAAACTGTTTATTCAGATTCTTAGCATAAGTACCGATGCGACTGTTTCCTCTTTCTTGGCAGTTATTTGCTATGATAGGTGTATGTTATCCTCACAGTTACCTATTCATTCAGTTGGCTTTATTAAGGGTAATTTAGTCTAGTAATAATTACTTTGTTATTAAGATAATTCTGCTACATGGGAATATTTCTGTGCTATCAATTTGAGCCTTTTCTCTGTAGAATAAATTTAATTTCTAGGGAAAAGTGTATGATTTATCTTTAGAGTGGTTGCCATTTGTAAAGCAGCCAGTAGCAATGGTATTTATGAACTAATATGGCTTGAAACCATGTTTTCAGTGATATGAGACCACGCAGACACACACACAGACACTGAGCATAGCATGTCTACTGAGTGTCAAGATGTATGTTACAAGATAAGTCTTATATAGTGTCATTATTTGAAAATAGTATGTATATTATATACAAAGTGCTGCAAATATAACTTTTTTTTTTATCCATTACAGAATGAACATACAATGTTTCATCTTGCGTCAGCTGAAATTCAAGTGCCTTCTTCTTTCACTGGCCATCGTGTGTCTTTTCAAGTTTCTTGTCGTCCACAAAAAATACTCTGCTAAAGACGGCTTACTCGTAGGACCACATGGAAACACAGAAAACACGTCCAGAATCCAGCTAAAGAAATATGACATTGATTGTTCTGCAATCTATAACCTGGAACCAATGGAAGTTGGAAAATCCTTAGAAATCAGGCATAAAAACATTATCGATTTGGAAGATGACGATATTGTCAGTTTGACTTCAGACTGTGAGAGTTACAAAGAGTTGAGAGAACACATGCATAAACCATTATCAGACGAGGAGAAGGATTTTCCCTTGGCTTACTCTTTGGTTCTGCATAAGCATGCTTCCATGGTAGAAAGGATGTTGTGGGCCATCTACATGCCTCATAATATTTACTGCCTTCACTATGACCAAAAATCTTCAAAGACGTTTATTGCTGCTATGGAGAACCTAGCTAAGTGCTTCCCCAACGTTTTTATCGCCTCTAGATTGGAATCAGTAGATTATGCCCACATAACAAGGCTTAAAGCTGACCTCAACTGTCTGTCTGACCTTCTTGGGTCTGTAGTCCCATGGAGATATGTCATCAACTTGTGCGGCCAAGACTTCCCACTCAGGTCCAACTTTGAGCTGGTGGCAGAGTTGAAGAAACTGCAGGGGGCCAACGTGCTCGAGTCAACCCGTCCCAGTCAACTAAAGAAACAGCGCTTTGAATTTCAGCACGTACTGAAGGACATCGAATTTGATTACAAAAGAATTCCTGTTAAGACAGCACTGACCAAAGCACCTCCGCCACACAGCATCGAGGTCTTTGTGGGAAGTGCCTACTTCATCTTGTCACACGAGTTTGTGAAATACATCTATGACAGTCAGCTGATGCATGACTTCTTGTCCTGGTCTGCAGATACCTACTCACCAGACGAACACTTCTGGGCCACGCTGGTGCGAGTCCCAGGGGTACCTGGTGAAATCCCAAGGTCCCAACCCGATGTCACGGATCTGATGAGTAAAACACGCTTAGTAAAATGGGTATACCTGGAGGGGTCACTGTATCCCCCCTGCACTGGCAGTCACATGCGTGCTGTGTGCATCTATGGGGCTGCAGAGTTCCGCTGGCTCCTTACTTATGGGCACTGGTTTGCCAATAAGTTTGACTCTAAAGTTGATCCTGTTATTGTTCAGTGCTTGGAAGAAAAACTGGAGGAAACTCAGCGACACTGGGTCAGCTTGGCATCAGAAGAAACATTTTGGAGGAATATCTGAAGTCTGTATACAATAGTTGTACTGGAAACAAATACAGTTATTTTTTTGTTTTCAGAAAGGGTGATTTACTTCTTTTGGTTAGTCTATTTTTTTAAATGACAGAGTCCCTCTGGGTCCTCCTTTTCACTTCCACATCCCTTCTGACCCCTCCCACTTCCCTCTGACTCCTCCCATCTCCCCTGGCCCCTCCCAGTTACACAGACCCCTCCTATTTTTATATTGACCCCTCCCACTTCCCTATCTAGTTTTCTTCTCAACTAAATCAATATTTATTCCCTGAAAGTTATGTTGATTAATGCAGATTTATAAAATACAACATCACAGTCACCCCTGCAAAATCACAAGGGTTAGGGGCAGAAGAACCCTTGTGAATGAAAAAATCCAAGAAGAATACTTGGGCACCTCTAACCTCAAATCAATCTGCAAGCCTGAATGATAAAATAAAAAGCCTATTTTTACCCAATTTATAAGCGAATACTACAGTTCTGCACACCTGGCATGTCGAATTGTTGTCATTTCCTATCTATCGTTTTTTATATGGCACACAGACCATGTAAATTATGCTACTTCATGTACAAAGTTATACTGTAGGCCCTGAGGGCCAGAGTCAGCCCATCCTATAGGAGGCAACAGCAAAAATGGGACCCATTTGATTAGGGGGCGTTAAAGAGCGAGTGAAAAAAATCAGAAGAAATACCTCAGGTTGCATTCCCCAATATTACAGTTATTTACACTAGTTTTAATATTTCACTGCTTTTCTTGTGAAATAGACACGAGCACCCAGATTCAATGTGCTACGGAAATGTTCCTAATACCAATGAACTGACAAAATTGGCTTTGTACTGCTTGGGGAGTTGAGGGTAGGGGGTGCTCAGCAGAATCTTGCGTAGGCTGGCCCTGTTAGGAGCATTAGAAAAAAGTACGAAATTTGTTGCAGGGAAGCAGATTTCAGTCACAAAGACTAATAACACGTGAATGTGGCTGGTTGCTGAGACAAACAAGCACGGACTTGTTTGTCAAGCCAAGACTTTTAATATTAAAGTTACAGGATGTACTTACACTAAGAAATATTCATATTTAGGCCTATATACGGTTTTATGTGATCCGAATAATTTTCAGTATTGTTTTTGTCTTACGCATCATCTGTGAGTTCCCGCAATCTTTCTGCAAGCTTCAAACACATTTGCAATGATTTTTTTCATGAGTAAACCATGGATGCGCAAATCTGGAGGGGTGACTGTAATTGACTCCTGATGTAAAGACCCATCAGGGAATAGAATTTGCATCTATCCGTTACTGTAACCGCTTAATCCCCACAGGGGTAGTGGGGAGCCTGGAGCCTTTCCCTGGAACAATGGGCGCAGGCAGCAAACAGAACTTGAAAGTAATAGTTATAATCAGCTGTGTAACAGTACACTAAATTTATAGTTCGATAGGTACCTCGGTTTTGAAGTCACGGTTTGGTACGTTTTCGGTACAGTGGCGGTAAACGAAACAAAAACATAAATTGCTTCTTTTTTTTTTTATTAAACAGTTTACTGGACAAAGTATGACTGTCTTTCTTAAAAAGTCTTAAAGTCTTTTATTTACTGCTACAACATACTAATGAAAAACTACAATTTACTTAAGTAAATCAAAATAAATATTCTCTCATGTAAATAAAAATAAATATCAATTAAGGTGTGTCAGGGTCGCGGGTAAGCGGACGGGCAGGCGGGCAGGAAGGATCAGACACGCAGGCAGGCAGGCGAAAGTCGGGGAAAACGGGGATTTATTGCGGGGAAGATAAGATAAGATAAGATAGGACTTTATTGATCCCACAGTGGGGAAATTTGTGTGTTATCACAGCTCCAGACAGATAGCAAGAAAGAGTTACAAGAGTAGAGAATATAAAAAATACAAGAATAAGAATACAAAAATAAAAATAATATAAAATAAGATAAAACACTAATACAATAGTAGTGCCTATGTACACCCATACACAGTATGAAATATGGATAGTGGGTTGTGGAAAAGTGCAAGTAATAATAAATATCAACTATTTAACTACTATAGCTACAATTTACTATTCAGGTATTGCTGGGTTTTGGCATGTACATATATACACCCGTGCAATGCACATACATCCATACATACATACATCCAAACATTTTAAACAGATATGCCTCTACATATACGTAAACTGTAGATGCAGAACCATATACATGCACATGGAAGGCCAGGGAAACAGCGAGGAAACATCGGACATCAACTAACATCAATGACGGACAACAGGCAAGGCAAGACGTGGACTCAAATAGACAAGACTGGGCGAAAATAATTGGACACAGCTGGGCAAGATCGGGGAAGCACGCGTGGATAATCAGGGGGCGAGGATCGGACGAGCTGGGCATGACAAGGTGCACATTTATAAAATGAACTGTACCTGTTCTGTACTGCATTCACAAAATACAAAGCGTAACAAAATAAATATCCATTATGGTGCAGCATTTAAAGAAATACCTGCACCTGTATTCGCATTACCATCTTCCAGCTTCACTTTAGGACGTACATGGGCATGCGTAGTGGCGCGGCTTCATCCGCCACTTCCGGAATGTTGCTCGAAGGAACACACTGAAGTTCTGCGTTTGCTGCATTCGTTTGGTACATTTGCGTACCGAACCGAAAGACCTGTACCGAAAAATTTCGTTACGAATATGTGTACCGTTACACTCCTAATAGCAGTTTTAATTACCAGAGTTAATGTGCACATATTATGGCTCATTATTGTAAAGCGTTTACAGGTTTGAAATAGTATCGGGGTATCAGTGGGGGGCCCTGTTAGCTCACACCTCCAGGGGTTGGGGTAACTGTCCCACCTATGTTCTGTGCAGGTGTGGATTTAGCAGTCATCCCCATGCAGTTAGGCTAATATCTATGATGAATATTAAAGTATGTTCAGCTATAAAAATAAAATATAAATCATATAATAACCCAAAAGTTGCCTGTAACATGCATATCATAGTGTATAATGGGTGTAACTGGTAATCTTACCCTCAGAATGGAACTTAACTAAGAAATCGCTCATTTCTTGCCAAGGACAATGGTATTGTGCCTGAAATACATGAAATATTGTTTAAAAGGAATATGTTTAAAAGGAATGTATTGTTTGTACATTGACATTGGTTTTATGTATTAAGTTATTGGTTTAGACTGTTTTTTTCACTTATTTTCAATAAATGAACTTAGTCATTAACTTTGTGTTTTGTATGTAATCCTGAATTGTTTTTGTAAAATCCATACACCTATATACTTTGTATCTAATTTGGTTTTGTGGTTTTTTTCTCTATGCCTGCTTCTTGTTTTCATTGGTTATGCTGTTCAGTTTTAGCTCAGGAATTCCAGCATGAGGTACAAAAAGTTCACAGAAATTAAATCAACAAGCTGCTAAACTAACTGAATTAAAATAGAAATAAAAAATTGTGGTTTAAGTTCTGTGTTTGAGTGTAAAAGGCTGCTTATAGACTGCCAGCCTATGTTAGCCTACCTCTCTTAGTTAATCAATGACGAATGCAAATGTGAAAGCAGAGTGTGAAGCTATTTTGAGTACAATGCAAGCTTTACTAATAGCAAGGCTGTTGTGGGTCTAAGCAGTCCAGTTCTAAGCAGTCCAGTTCTAAGCAGTCCAGTTCTGAGCAGTCCAGTTCTAAGCAGTCCAGTTTGTGGCACACTATTTATAGGAGAGCTCCTAGTTAATTTAATTACACTTTAAGTTGGTACGACAAACTTGTTTATAAAGAGGCTGAGGTCTGTGGCACCGTGAAGGAAAATGGGCGTGAAATATGAGGTAGTATTAAAACTAAAGATATCCTGTCTCTCCCAGAATTTCCATGAGTCTCCGGCAGATTGACAGCAGCTCCCCGACATCCGTGAATGATGAATAATGTCCTGGAAATCGGCTGTTCTGCTATTCAGTGGCGGTACAATTAGTCAGCAAGACATTGTAGTGCTGCAGATCAATAAAGTATGTCACAAAACTGGTTTAACAAAGACAGGGTTAGAACACAAGATTCGGCATAACAGAACCAAACAAATGTAATCCTTGATAAACCGTCTCACAGCGCTGACTACACTGATTAGCCATAACTTTAAAACGACTTTGTCTGACTTTGTGTAGCCCCCCCGCATGTCGCCAAACTAGCGCTGATCCCTTGGGAAGGTGTTCTGTGGTATCAGGCACGAAGATGGTAGCATAAGTCCTGTAAGTTGTGAGGTTGGGTTTCCATGGATCTTACTAGTTTGTCCAGCACATCCCACAGATGCTCCAGTGGATTGAGATCTGGGGAATCTAGAGGCCAAGTCAACACCTTGAACTCTTTTTCATGTTCCTCAAGCTAACCTGAACAATTTTTGCAGTTTGACAGAGCGCATTATCGTGCTGAAAGAGGCCACTGCCATCAGTGAACACTGTTGTCATGAAGGGTGGACTTGATCTGTATCATTCTTTAGGTAGGTGGTATGTTTCAAAGTAACATCCACATGAATGCCAGGACCCAAGGTTTCCCAGCAGAACATTGCCCAGAGCATCACACTGCCTCCATTGGCTTGCCTTCTTCCCATAGTACATCCTGGTGCCATCCCTTCCCCAGGTAAACGGTGCACTTGGCCGGAATTAAAACATAATAATTATTCACATCTTCTATTACAGTAATATTTTATAATTTTACAACACCTACTATCCAACCTAAGAGCAAACTGCAGTTTTTTTGTTTCTGCAGTCAATGCTTAACTAATGTGCATCTCGTATTTGGAGTAAATCCCATACAAAGCAAACCTCTATACAGCCCATGATGGTGCAGATGCTATTCGCTTTTGTTACAAGCAGGGAGTGCAATGTGTGTTGTGTTTCTTGATATTAGCGGCTGTTGTGTTAATAAAGATATATTGCAGATTTGAAATATCACACTGTTGGTTTATGCTAGGTTTGGTCTTTCTTCTAAATGTGCCAAATGAAAGCGCCAAGTCAGAAATGAAGAGTGAACCGTAACACAATTTCCTGCTCCAGATCCAAACTGCATGAGAAGTAAAACTTCAGTTCAAATGTGTTCCATGGAAATGAGCAGAGCTCCTTATTTTTTTTGCATGAAAATAATAATTTGACATATCATTTAAGTATCATTTAGATCAGCTTCTCAAAGATACAGGCAGCTCGGCTTCAGAATCTCCATTACGTCATGAAATGGCAGCAGGGCCGGGCCTGCCAGAATGCTCATTTCCCTCCCAGAATAGACAGATGCAGCACTGTGTGCCCGACCCCGTGCTGTTACCTCAGAGCATAACTCTCCCAAACAAATTTCCAAAGACTGGGCCAAGCATGGTATCAATGCTATGGTGAGCTGCTTCACTGGAGATTTCACCGTGTTGCTATAAGCAGCCTCTGCCTTTCCTGCGTTTCTGTGTGTCCCTGTTACCATGCGGAATGTGGGTGTTTAGTGTAGCGCCCCCTAGGCCCAGGGTGGAAATATGATACAACAGCAAGTAAGGAGATGGGCTACAGACAAACAAGACCTATATTGTTCACAAGTTGTCTATGGCATCAAATTAGAACTTCTTACAATTGCATTATTGATTATCAGTACTGTACTTTCTGGATATAGTACACATTGATCTTTTAGTTCAGTATTTGTAAGAATAAGAATAAAGTTAATTCTGTGCTTAAACAGAAGCCATTGGAGTAACATGTTTGCTCCTAGTTTTAATTCCTGTTGCTGAATTTTGAATCCACTGTAGGAAATAGTGTGTTCCCCCGAGAAAAGAATATTATGATAATCTAATCGGTTTTATTTATCATTTCTGTATTATGTCTTGAAAAGTTACAAAATATGTCAGTTTGGCAATGTTACTAAGTTATTAGAAGCATATCATAGACAGGGAGTAAATATAACAATTAAATGACATCAAATTACACCATTAATGGCTGATTTGGTAAAAGTGAAATACTGCTATGCTGTAAGTGCTGATGACAAGGCCGTGTAGGTAACCTCACATATGGGACATCCGTTTTATCTGCGTTTAGTGATCGATATTTGTCCTCAAAGCAGCTCCACAGGGTAAACCTGGATACTCTATGCCCCCTAGGGCCCCCACCCACCACCCACAACCCACATGATTTTGGTTTTCGTTCCTGCAGTTGAAAATGTTTATATTGTTCCAGTGTGGAAAATTATTTCCTCCAGGAGTTTTGATAGAAAGAGGACATTTGAGACAGGCCTTCAGGAACAACACCGGCGACCAGGGCTTAGTTAATTATTATCAACCTAGGTCCTTTGAGAACTTCCAGTGATCCTTTAACTAATTTAGTGGGGATAGGCTCTAGTACATGTTGTGGTGTTTTCTAAATAAATATTTAACTCAAGTTCATTGGCCAAATAGAAGTTGCTGGAGGTGTGTACACACAAACAGATTACCGTGAAAGTTAATATTAACTGATGTTATTAATTTTGCCATTTACACAAGCCCGTAAACGCATTACAGATAAAATTAGAATGCACTGTATCCAAGGAATCGGCAGGTTTACTGTTTCGGTTAGTTATTATTGGAGGTGGGTAGTTCAGGTCCAGAACAAGATTTGTTTTCACCTAACCAGTTGTTGACTGTAACTCTTTACATGCAAGTCATTGGTTGAAACGAAAACCTGGTCTGGGTTTTTACTTTCTGGACCTGAAGAATCCACCTCTGGGGAAGCATGAATTTCTTCTGCCATTATTAAAATCCCTGGAACGTTAGATTTCATGAGCATTGTGGATTTCCACCTTGCAGTGCTCCAGACTGTCAGAGCAGATTGATTGGATTTATCTGTGTTTTGACTTCCTTCCTTTCAGTCTGAGGTAAATGAGGTAGAAATGGATTTCGGCACGCCCTTCTGAAGCTCCTTGAAAGGCACTATATAATTATTAAACATACTGAATTATTTTCCTTTTACACTCAGGTTTTATAGACTCCAGTTTAGCAGCATGTGTGTGTTTATCTGTTTTGAAAATTTTTGTTTTTAGAGGAGCTATTGAAGTCAGGACCTGTCTGACAGCTAATGATGATATCAACATTGTTACTACAGGTAGGATTAACAATGACAGTTCCGACAAAATTTTATAAGTCTAACAGCTTAGGAGTGATTAAACATGTTTTAGCCCAGTTACATCACCTAGAGGAAAGACAGAAAACTTTTACAGCCATGTGTATATTAAAATGACCTAATGTTACAACTTTATCTAAATCATAGCTAAGTGATGTGCGAAGGTCTGTATGCTAAGAGAAAGGATGTAGGGAGTCAGAAGTAACATCATATCTGTGTCTCTGGGGTGGTTGTGTGCTTGGCTGTTTGCTGAGAGGTTGGTGGCTTGAGCCTGCCTGGGGACGACCCCTGCATCAGCAAATTTCCCCGGGGATCAATAACGTCTGTCTTATCTGTGCACACTGGCTGGAGGCACACTGGCTGGAGATGCCACTTTCATTGTTTACTTGAAGATGGCTGCTAGGTGAAGGCTTTATGTAAATATCGAACGCTAACAGGTGATACACACACACACACGCACACACACACACACATATATATACACAACCACCTGCTAGTGCATAACTGCTAGAGGAGGTTAATGTAATCAATGAATGATATGAGATTTTCTTGCTAATAAAGGTACTCAAATGGTGAACATACTGTAAATTTATTTGTTAGCAGAAAATGTTAAGTCTATTTTTAGTTAATGTTAAATGAGTAACATGCAAATGAAGAAAATCTCTGTGTGTGCAAAAATGTTCCAGTGGTAGTCTGTATGTGTGTGTATTTATAACTATATACAACTCTACACTACTGCAGTGGGTCATGCGAACACTGCACGCGCGGAGTGGGGGTGAATGAATCTAACAACACTGGAGGTGGGAAAGCATTCCATTAATCATATGAGTAGCTATTTAGGGCGGAACTTTTATGCTTTGGACTCGAAGAATATTTCAAGCATTATTTGGTTTGACTTCTTCTCCAGTCATGAATATTCTGCAGCCTGATCTCAGCCAGCCCGGCTTGGCAAAAGGTGCACCGCATAAGTGAAGGACCTTGGAGAAGGATTGAACGATACTTTAATATTAAAACATTCATGAAAAAGACAGGTTCGAGTTTCCTGTCGTGCGAGATCCTGTCATGCGAGATCAGAAGAGACAGAAGGAAAATGGACAGATGGTGAGGGACTGTCTGTATCTGACTGGATGGCCAGGTGGTGGATGTGTGGGAAATTCATGCCTGAGGTGTATAACTATGGGTTCCACACCAGCAACGACGAAATTCTACCTCCAGGACATCCTGTATATGTACGTTTAGATACAAGTGTTTTTTTCTGTGGTTAATATGGACTATGGAATACCTAAAACTCAAAATGTAATAAATATATTTATAACTAAATAAACAGACAAACAAATAAATAAAAGATGACATTTAACTGGTTATTGAAACACCTATTTATTAATTAATTTATTTATAGATACATCCAGTAATTTCATTTCATTTTGAATATGATGATGTTCCATATTCCATAGGTTAAGTATTATTATTTTTTGTTAATTATTGTTCGCCATGTTTGTATTTCGTGTTTCCTTTTTGAATTAATGTGCCAGTATGGTCTGCGGGGGTGGGGGTGGGGGGGGGCTGCATGGTGACACTGTTGCCTCACGCCTCTGGGACCAGGGTTTGAGTCTGTCTGGCATTTGCATATTCTTCTTGGTATTTTGGTTTAAACCACCCCCATTAATTAGAGTTGCCAAATTGCCCATAGGTGTGCATATTCCCTGCCTTGCGCCCATAGGCTCTGGAGTTGGTGGCATTCAGATCCCTGAGCATCAGAAGAAGGGGTTGCCGTTGGATGTCATTTATCACTGTTGAAGAACGGCGTGTCGGAGCATGTCTTTCCATTATGGTGACTCCCAGGAAACTGAAGCTGCTGACATTCTTCATAACGTTCCCACCAGTGCAGATGGGAGCATGAGGGGCCCCTTCAGCTTCCTGGAGTCAATACCCAGTTCCTTAGTCTTGCTGAGGGAAGGTGCTTTCTGTCTCGTTGCCATTGGTGATTAGGCCCGTGATGGTGATGTCATCAGGAAACTCAATGACGGAAATTCCAGATTAGTTATGGACATATGTCTGGACATGCAGTCACGAGGGAGGGGTGAGTACAGCAGGGGGCTCTGTACGCTACCTTGTGGGGTGCCTGCGTTGAGAATTATCATGGTAGATGAAATGTTTCTACTAATTCACACTTGCTGCGGTTTGCAGTTGAGAAAGTCCATTCATACCTACTTTCAGAAATGTTTGCTGGGTATATATACTCCTAATCAGCCCAACAATCCCTGGGGTCCGAAGTCATCTGGTGACAGTGCATTGATCACGTACTATCTGTTGCTCTTGACGTAAGCACGGGATCATTAGGAAGCTAGAAGCTAAGCTGACTTTTCTGTGTGGAAAAACAGAGTGTGCATTGAGTGTCCTCTATATAGCACTGGCATGGAATGATGCAACATCTCATAGTATCTGATTTTTAAACCGTTCAAGTGTGAAACTTTGGAAAGAATATAGTCTTATCAGTATCAGCAATCAATGGCATTTTGGCTCAGTGGACAGTCCTTCTCAGAAGGAGCAGAGATGCAGACAAGAGCCATTGTACCGTTACACAACGCAGGAGTTACTCTGGACGGGAAACTCCACTGCAGGTATTTCTTGTCTCAGCAACTGATGAAATAACTATGGTGAAATGTTTGGGCTTCAGTGTCAGTAAATTATTGATCAGTAGATCAGTGCATGTGATAGAAACAAGGTTTTGTGTAATTCAGACCCTACTTTGCTGGGGCGTCCCTTAACATGAGACTGCTCCAAAGAGCGGGGTGTGGATGGGTGCCACATATCCCCGCTGTCATACCATGGAGGGGCCTACACCAGCACACATGGTAAAGTTGCATCTTGGCTCTGGTTTCACAGTCTACTGGGGAAATATGAGCTCTCTCATTTCGAATGAGTGCTGATATACTAATATGTCGTGCCACATAACCAGGTGGCTCTGACTTTTAGTTTATAATTGATTTTCTGATTGGACAGAAGGAAATACTGAATATCTTAAAAATGAATTAACCGGATAATTGAATAAACAAGTAGAAAGAGCAGTTAAGTACTGTTGAGATTAAGGTCACTCAAAAGCAAAACTTAGATTAACTGAGAAAATACCATTACGAAATTACTCAAATAACAGGAAAAATGTGGTAGTATTATATTATATTATTATAAGGTGTAGTATTATAAAGATGAAGCATGTTTGCTGTTTTAATTGAGCGGAGGGGGTTGGTAAGGATTAGAGTTGTATGAGCTTCTTAACTGGATCAGTAACATGATCTGTTTTTATGAAAATAAATCAGTGAAGCCAAGAAGTATAAGCAATCATGTTATCTTATTACTTAATTTTTACATCTATTCAATATTTTTCCAGTCACTGTTTTCTTATTATACACATTTTTTATTTAGGATTGCATCAGTGATGAAATTTGAATTTCAACAGAATCTTTTAAATTGAAGTACTAGAAACATGAATACAATAAAAGCATTAAATAAATATCCCACGATCATCCAGTTTATTCTTTCCCTGGAATTTCTTCACTCCTCTAAAGCACTTTTCAGTTCAGGCCTGGAGTTTATGATGTTACATCACAATGACTGATTGGGGATCGAATTGTGGATCGAATTTTAAATATGAGTCCTCTCATGGGTGACAATAGCATTCATAGTGCAGTGTGAGATAAAAACACAAATGGGGGCATTTATCAGTATTTAAATGACTGACACAACCAGCCGCTGAAAACGTGATATGCTACCGAAGTAAAAAGCGGCTGCAATTCAGCTGAAGTGCAGAAGCAGTTTTCTGTCAAACTACATTTCCCAAAGTATATGTGTTGTATAATTGAATGACATTTTCCAACATTGCTTTTGTTTTGATTCATACCAGTTTGCCATTGAATAAACGAGTGTCCTGTTGAATTTCCTTTCTACATTTAAAAATAAATCCAATGCCATGTTTTACTACTCAGTCACCAGGAGAAAAAAGATCGTATATGTATTATGTTTTGCTTCTTTTGTCGCGTAGGTAACAGCTCAAAAACCCAAAGATGAGGAATTTTCAGCATTTTGTGATTGAATGTATCCTTTCCCTTAGGTAAGTTGATAAAGTTATTGACTTTGCCACGTATTGCTTCTAAGGTATCATTTCCATATGGTGATAAGCATTTGAGCGTCGTCATTGAATATCATCTTCATAGTTGCAAGCATATCAACATAACACACGAGAGTATGTGGAGACCATCTTGTCTAACATCTCATTCCAAAGCCAAGGGTATAAATATGAAGCTGCTATGTTGCCATCACATCTTCTGAGAAGGTCTTTCCATTACAGTATATGTTGGAGGATTGCTGGTGGTATGTACTGCCATTCGGTTTGGGCAATGAAGCTCGGCGATCAGAACCCTTTCTGTGAGCTTGCCTGACTAACCACTTCACACCTGACCTTGCTCAGAGATGTTTGGAGCCTCATGATCACTTCACCTGCTGGAAGCAGGAACAGCTCTAACAGGGCAGAAACGTGGCAAACTGACTTGCTGGCGTCCTTTGATGGTGTCAAGAAAAAAGTCATTAATGTCTTCTAAGCAGCCTCCCATTCCGCTGAAAATGTTTGTTGCAGGAGATTGCAGAGTTTTGTGTTTAATTATACATGTCAGCAATAGGTGAAATGCAATTCCTCCAATTAATATGGGTGTCCACATATTTTTGCCAATGTATTGTATCTAGAATCCATTCGATATACACAAGGGAAAATTAGTAACTCCAGTTCGCCTCAGTATATTTTTATACCGGGGGTGAGACCAGAATACCCAAAGGAAAGCCCATGATGACAGAGAGAACAAGCAAACTCCACACGCACTGCTGGAATAGAGATTTGAACCCTGGTCCCAGAAGTACAAGATGACAGTGCTAACCACTGTGTCACCGTGTCAACCAATTAATAAGCGCAATAGCTTGTGTTCCAGAAATACTGTATACAATTTCCACAAATACATATTTTTTTGACAATTTATCCCAGCAGATCATTTAATAGTGAGAAGGGGCCTTCTGAGCCCCCTTGACCCAGTGTCTGGGGACAACAGACCCTTTAATACATAAGAAGATAAACAGGAACAACTACATGAAATAAAATATAGTCACATGCCACATGACATTTCGGTCAACGATAGACCACACATATACCGCAGTGGTCTCATAAGATGGACCCGACGGACTCCTGTCACCTACTTAAGGACCCTCACGTGTTTGTGATGGTGCTCTGCCAGTCTTATAAGGTGTAGCACATACAATTATGTACAGTAAATCTTACTGAGTATATTTCAGCCCCAAAAAAGGGGAAGGGTTGTATTTTTATTGGGAAGAAAAAAACCTGCTTTCGAACAACAACAAAAATATGATTTTTGAAAGGGGTGTAGGATTCACAAGGCTGTGACCTTACACAAGAAATATTGAAACCACACCAATCTCACTTTTTAAAATTTGATTATTTCATAAAGTTCTCCTTTTTCCAGTGAGCTATAGTTGAGGCAGGTGGATGTAATGGTGAAATCTTCGTAAGAAAATATGGTATTTTTGAAAGGCATTTTTATAACAAATAAACAAAAAATTATTTGTGGAATGTTATTCATCAAAATGGAGTTACCATGCTGATACGCATAGAGTTCAATATGCAAAAACAATAAATATGCCCATGGAAATAGACTTAATGGGCCAGTATAAACCAGATAAACATACAGAATGGGTTAAAAGCAATACAAAATGTTTCTCTAACAGTCACGCAAATATAAAGTACACTTTACTCACTCGTACATATACAAGCTCTGTATATACACATACCATCTAGAAAGTAAATTTATTATATAATTACTTATGTTGTGCTAGGTTAAATGACATTCCCATGTTTTGCGTTTGACTTGAAATAAAATAAATTCTTCTTTGTATCATTCCAATTGACATTCCAATTCATCTTGCAGGGGGCGGCCAATTCAAATCAAGTTCCAATTCAAGTGAATGGAATGGGGCACAATTCATAAATGCTGAATTTTGTATAACCCTGATGACAGTCCAGCACAGGCCACACATACAGACACGCACAGTCAAGGGCAATTTAGATGCCTGATCGGAATAATTTATACGGATTTTCCTTAAAGACAACCTGTTTTAATACAGGCTACTTAGATTTCATTTCATCCAACCATCCATCCATTTTCCAAACCACTTATCCTACTGTGTCGCGGGGGTCCGGAGCCTATCCCGGAAGCAATGGGCACGAGGCAGGGGACAACCCAGGATGGGGGGCCAGCCCATCGCAGAGATTTCATTTCAGAATTTGAAATTTATATCTGAAGAATATCCTGAACTCTGAAACTGAACAAAATAAATTTCAACACTTTTAAATGATAATGAATCCATTGTTCATTTTCCATATATTAATCCAGTCTAGGGTTACGGGTAAACCAACAGCTTACGGCTATGCTTACCTCACCTGACCCTATACACAAAGCAGGCCATTGCCTCAATGAGACCAGAGCAATGCAGCCCTTCTCAAAGTAACATTTGTTATACCCCATAGAGCAGTCATTTGTGTGTGAGTTATGGGCACAGATGTAATGTCAAATGTCAGATCCTTAAAAACCTCTGTTTTATATTCTTGAGCAGATGCGTGATGAAATTCAGTAACAAAAACATCAACACAGGTCCCTTAAAAACTTTTCTAGCCATTCTACCGCCACAATTGTCACTTCATCAATTTTGGAGAGTACAAGAACCCCTTTTGTTAACATAAAGATTGCTGAAGCTATTATTGGGGTTAGGAGGATTAAACAGATATTCTGGATTAGACCTGATCATTATCTTGGAGGATTATATGAACATTTAAATCAGTCTGGCATTTTACTTCTCGAAGAATCTAAAATGACTTATTCTTCATGAAGACTGTGAAGTATATGGTGGCAGGTGTGGCACCTGTTATATAGAAACTAATAATCCAGATTTTATGAGATTTAAAGTTAATGTAACATTTTCTGAATATTTCAGTGTGACAAAAGTTATAGATTTTGAGTGTGGAAAGCAGGCAGGTTTAATAAAAAATATTTATAAAATGCATGCACTAACAACTACGGTTAATAATTTATATATGGGTAAAACTGGCAGTGGGCAGCATGATGCCTCAGCTGCGCAGAGCAGTGGAGTACAGACTGGGTGCTTAAGACTGGAACCGAGCATGGTACCACACTGGTGACAAAGCAAGAGAGGGTGAGTCTGTAGACAGCGACCACAACAAAGTGCTGGCCAATCATCCAGGCAAAGGATCTCAAGGAGACGATGCCATAAGGCCAAAACACAGGACAAAGTCGGATAGGATCAAGACGTAAAAACCCCTGGCAAAGGACAAAATCAAACCAAGGACTTGGATAAAGCAGAAAGAACTAAACCAAAGAAATCCAACAGTATGAATTTTTCTAACCAGGCATGTGCTTCAGCAGTGAAATCTGCAGCCAATTTGCAAGCTAGGAGCACTTGCATTCAACTCAGCAGTGCGCCAGACATACTACTTAGTGTAAGCTCCATTGGATTAGAATAAGTTCTAGTTCACCATAGATATTCATTCATTGGATATCGGCAAGGTGGCGGGGTGATGTTCGAGCAGGCCTGTGTTTCTCTATCCTGTCTATCTGGTGTTTTACAGCCAAAAATATAGTGTTGAGGTAGTGGCCAGCCCATGCCTTCCGCTTGCCTCCAGGACTGGGGAAGGATTGGCACGGGTCCTTTAGAATTGTCAAGTCCTGATGGGAAAGGAGTCAGTCTGGGCAATGAGCTGCTGGCTGGACTTTCTGGGTAAGTCAGGTTATGCTGCGTGAAGCCAGGACACTTTTTCTGGCAAGGAAATAAATCATTGCTATTCCCAAATGCCATTCAAGGTGACTCACCAAAACGCATGGCAGTACTTCTGGATGGAGCAAAAACATTATAGCGGATAATGACCTGATTCTATTGGCCTGGCATTCATGCTGGATTTTGTAACTGCAGTTTCCATCCTTCTCAAACTTAAATACTACAGCTGTGTGTGACAAAGCTGGACTAAGCTTTCACTTTGAACGTGTGCTAAAGTACAGTTTAAAGATAGATAATAGATAGATAATAATTAGCTGTCACAACAATAGGTGGTTTGCTTCAAAAGTTTGAGCCCTCAAATCCGAAAAATCTAGTGCAGGAAGTTGCCTCTAAATTTTGGGTCGTCTTATCTTTTCCTTTTATACAGTGTACATTGTGGTAATGAATGATAAATCTTTTCTCTTCAGGTAATCCATGCGTATCGACGCAGATCACTGGCATCTCTATGCAGGTTACTTGCGAAAATCCCCCACCTTCACCTTTAAAGGGAAGGGTTTTCACAGAAGGGAGTTTTAGAGAGGTAGTCTGGGAAGACTTAACTTCAGCAATAATAGACAAAATCTTTTGGATAACAATGCTCTCTTCTTGACGCGAGGAGAATGTCACGTTTGTGGGCTGTTTATATTCTGTGCCTTTAAACTCTTTTCATCATTG